>NC_134710.1:89497847-89817222 GCF_043290135.1 Rhipicephalus microplus | reverse complement strand
AGCAGATCGGATGATGCACAAAGCTTTTTCTTTCTAGCCGTTTCATTATGAAAAGTTATGACTGCAATGCAGTTATGGCCAGCACTGAAAAGAACTGCGCTGAAATAATGGGAGCAGGCAACTTGAAGCAGGTCTTACCCATTTAACCTGCTTTATGTTGGGTTTCCCTTGTTTATTAGTGACAAAATTATGCCGTATGGCATGGACTGGTTTCATGGTTTAATTGAACCATGACTGTCTTTACAGGCAGCATTTGCAGCCCATTGTAGCCGTTTAATCAAGCGTTCAGAAGCAAGGCAGACTCAGCTTGCTCTCTTGGCTGAACAACGACAAAAGCAGCGCTTGGCTCCACTGCAGGTGCAGCTACAAGGACGAAATCAACTGCACCCTCGTCCACCAGGAAATTTAGGTTTGTCTCTATATGCATTTGTGTGTTTGTAAAAGGAATTCTTGCAGTGGTTGAAAACAAGCAAAGAAATCAACTCAAGGAAACACTGTGAGAAACTGCTACGGTAAAACAGTGATAACTCAAAGCTCGATATTACAAACTTGTGGTTAATTTAAACTGATTTCAAATTTTTGGATGTCTCACCATGTTTTGAATGTACTTTTAAGCTGTTTAATTCAATTGCCCGTATAGTGTAAATCGGTGATTGTATTTATACTTGTCCGTGCCAGAAAACATTTTCTACCTTTGTTGCTTTCAGCTGAACATTCGCATTCTTATATCACTAACAACTGCGAATGAAGCTGATTGCCTGCCTACAAAGTGGTAAAACCAAGCAGACTGTGCACCAGCCATAGCATGGTGATTGATCAAAAAAGAACAGAGAAGCTTAGACAGTCTGGTCTTTGTATGTTGCAAGCAGAATGCTTCAGCCACTTTCACTGCATTATACTGGTGTCAGGCAGAAAAGTGTACTAAGGGCTACCAATTGTCTGAGGGCACACACATAATTTTGTCCCTTAATTTACACATTCATGCATGTACCATGGTATAACGAGTGCCAGTATTATAGCTGTCATCTAATAACTTTATTGGCAATCGTTCAGAGCTATTTAATGTGTTGCTACGGCCCTGAAAAACGGTACAAGTTGGTATGTTTTAACGCAGTGAAAATTATGTTGTTAGATAGGGTACTTTGTAAAATCAAGTTTTAACTGTAAATGTTTGTGATTTTATATGTGCGCCTGGACTTGGTATTCCATACATACGTATACAGGGTGCCCCAGCTAACTCTAGCTAGAGTTTAAAAACATGATGGCACTATGATGATGCAACCAAATGCATCGAGTTAGCGCACTGTACTTTGTGCTCTTCTTAAGTTCTTATTTAGACAATATTAGTGAACTAACTTCTAAAGCAAGAAAGCTGGGCTTAAAAAGCCCAGCTTTCTTCCAAAAACAGTTGTTCCAATAAGAAAGTTGTTGATCAACTTTCAAGATGTACAGTAGTTTCTAATTTTCTATCTATAAGATGTGTTATGCTGTTTCAGATGCCTGTGAAGTACAAAAAAATACATGACATGCTTGCTTGTGTGTAGTAATTGCAGTGCTTCCTGATGCTTCGCATACAAATGATATGCTTCCCTCACGGCGGTTCACAACAGTGATAAGCATAACCATCACTTATATCTTGAGCAGCCATAGGCAACAGGTTCTTCATCGCACAGCCACTACCATTGTTGCTGACCTGTTGCCTTTTAAGGGGGCACACGGCTTTCAAAAGCCGAAAAATTGTGAAAAAGTCGATTTTTGAAAAAAAAAAACACATTTTTGGATTGCATGTCTCATGAACTACCTGTTCTGTAATCATCAGCACCTAATTTAAAAAAAATGCTATATTCTAGGCCGCGGAGGCGTTCAAAATGCACGAAAAATGCCGAAACCATACCAAACTTTGCGCACACGCCATTCCCAGACCATGCGGTCGTCCTGCGCCATCTTGGTGTTGCTTTGAGCGCGAATTATAACTAGTGAATTCTTCCTGTTTAGGTTGCCGTGCTCCAAAATGGCGTCTGTGTGGTTTAGACCTGTGGTTGAGACGCTATTGCCGTTTTCCCGCAAAGGGATGCAGAGCGTTGATTATTGGCTAGAGCTGCGCATTCATATTCTGCAGGAGAAAGTGCGCCCGCGATTGGCTGCTGCGCAGCTGCAGTTGCGGTCGCTTCCTCATATGGCGTGCGCTCGCCCCATTCCATTGTTGCTCCGCCACGTCCGCCTTGGCCGGCAGCTTCTGTGCCGCTCTTTGGCCCTTGTACTATGTTTTCATGCATTTTCTCTTCTTTATTTCGTTTTGCACTAGTTTTGTGTTCTTTATCTTTGTTGCTGCACGCGATGCCGGTAACAAAGCCGAAGACTGTGCGGAGGTCCGAAGACTTTGCTTGATGGATAAGGCGGCGGCAGCTTAGTTCTTCGATTGTTTACTAGATGGCGGGGAGCGTTGTAATAAAATCCGTTCGCTGTTGGCGCGTGCTCGGAGTTGCCCGATGGATAAGGCCGCAGGGCGGCGAGCACGGAAGGCGGCGGCAGCGCGTGCTCGCAGACAGAATCCCGATGTGCGAGATCGCGAGGCAGAAGCGCTCCGTGAAGCTGCGCGGCGCCGCCGCCAAGGTCCTGCCGTACGAGAGTGGGAGGCCGAAGCGTGTCGTCTGGCTGTGCGCCGCCGCCGCCAAGATCCCAGCGTTCGAGAACGAGAGGCCCAAGCGTCACGGCAACGGCGCGAGGACCCTGCCATACATATACACACACAGTGCTTCTCATGTCTTTCTTGATGATGTAGTGGGCGAACTTTCACTGATTTTACCGATGATTTCCTCTCAGGAGCTTTGCCCACTCATCATCATTCACCCCGTGGATATGCTGTGAATTTTTTGATAATGCCGTCCTGCTTAGTGTTCTTTTGAGTGAAGATCAAAATCACTTGGACCATCATGGCATGTTTTGTTACAATGCTAGGCTTTTCACCAGCAGAATATTTTCTCAAATTATGTAACAATGTAACTTGAAAACTACTAGAGATATGGCAGATATAAGTATTTCGTATGCCTACCAAACTTCATTACTCTAGGTCAACAAACAAAAAAAGCTTTTTTCTAACGCCACCTCCCCCCTTTATCCATGGCACATGTGGCCAAACACTATGGTTAGTTTACAAGTAAAAGAATTAGGGAACATTGTAATTTGAGAATGCAAGCAGATGTGTCAGTGACCATGGTAGTCTGCATGTTTGCATATATACAACCCCCCCCCCCCCCCCCCCCCTCCTTCATATACGAGATCTCCACCTATCACCATCACCACCATCCACCATCAAAAACTGGCTTGATGTTTTGTGAAAGCTTTTGTAGCTTACTTGCAAAATATTTAGTCCTAATTTAAATTATTTTTATTAATAGGTCAATGTTATTGATAGGATATGCCTTAAAGCCTCATGGATGCGTTATACCTGAGTGGTGGGTGTGTGCAGTTTATTTAACATAATGCTAGTTCTTCAATGATGCATTTAAAATTAAGGGGTTCTAATAAACCACAGCTTAAACAAGAAGGCAATTACAGCCTTTTCAGGTTTAAAAAGAATGAAGGTAGATGAGTATTGTTTGGGTGGGAGAAGCCCTGTTATAGTTGGTATGGAAGGAACAGTAGCAAACTGTCAAAATATTGGAGGTCTGGTGAGATGCGTGGCAGAACTTGTGGAATAGGGAGGGAAGAGCAGCTTTTTAACAGAGTACCAGGTTGAGTACATTAACTTACATTTTATTAAAGTGACATTAAAGAACAAAATGATTTTTCGTGTGTTAGAAAAGTACAATTTCATAATCCCAAAAACACCACTCTTACCACGACGTCTGGTAAACGAGAAAACGCACAAAAAAAAATGCAAGTGGAGACGTTACATTGCCATTCCCGCATCAGGCACCATGACGTCACAAATTTTGAAGGCGTCTACTGTGTCTTATGTAGCTTCTATTTGATAAAATTGAAGTGCATTGTCATCTATGGTTGCCATAGACCTAGCATAAGAAGTTTCAGAAAATTTCATTGAGCCAATGTCGTGAAAATACAAAAAATACATTTTGAAATTTTTTACGTCCAACACGAAATTAGGAAATGAAACTTTAACATTGATTTTCATTGCTAGTAATGAACTTGTGATAGTCAAACTTGTGGCATTAGAGTGCTCAGAGTGCAGTTTATCTAAACCAAGTCATTGTTTTTGTAGCGATAGCTACACTGGCCTCGCTGAGCCAATTTCGCGTGGCACTGGTCTGCGCATGCGCAATGATACTCCGCCAGTGTGCGCGCAATTCGATACGCTGCGTAAACTATCAGTGGTGTCACGCACCAAGCCGGCACCTCCCTGGGCCGCGGCCACGCGCAACTCGCTGCCGCCGGTGTGCGCTTTCCAGAGGAGTGCCGTCATAGCCTTGGTAGACATATGGACGCCGACGCGCGCACCTTCCCTGTGCACTCGCCATCTGACACTGCGCTGGAGCCGCTTGATAGCGCCTCTGACTGGCGTTTGCCACTGTGGTATAGCCATGGAGAAGGAGAGTGCAAATGCTGCTCAACGGTGCAATAGAGCGGAAAAGCTTAACTCATCGGATCCCGAAGTAGTTGCCCGGCAAAATAAATATACATGTGCCACATAATACGTATACCGTGTGTGTGTAATTGGAACAGCTGTAAGCATGATATCTGGAAAGCTAAGAATAATCAGCTGAACCTTTGCTAACGCTACGTATATCCTGGCATAGCTGAGCTAAGCCACTGCAATTTTTCTTAAGTGTCCCTCTTAAGAACTGTGTTACTTGAAATTTAGAAATAATCAGATTAAATAAACCGTGCTGCACAATTTTAAATTCCTTCTCAATGTTAATATGGTTAGCTTGGTGACAATACCATTTAGCTGATGTGTATTTGACTTCAGGGCTGGTGAAAGTACAATATGTCAGGTGTTATACAGAAACTGGAGCAAGTCGAAAGTTACAGCGTAATTTGCCAAGCATGTGGTTTTGATTGTTTGTTATTGTGCTAATGTGTGTGAACCCGGACATATCAAAGTGAATATTGATACCAAGGTAAGCGCTTACTAAGGAGACAATGGAACAATTAATTGCGTATTCATGGATGATATAGGGTGGCCTACATTGAAAATATGCAGTTGTTTTGGTTCAAACAAAGCAGCCAAACATTGATCTGCTGTTACTTTGAGTCAATACAAACCAAATGTGCCGTAGGCTAGGTCCAGTCACAGAACTACACATTCTTGCCCACCTTTGGCTGCCACGGCACACCACATGTTATGTACTCCACTGTACAGAGTTGGTAAGCAGGATGTATGGCTAGGTTCTTGTGCCATTGAAACCCACACATCATCATGAGGATTGATGGCTACAGACAACAGTAAACCCTGTTGGCACTACTTTGTCCCTTCCTTCAGATACTCATCTAGTACAAGACAAGGTATTTAGTACAAAACAAGGTAAAGTGATGGCGTCTCTCATAATCATATGGTGGTTTTGGGAGGTTAAACCCCACATATCAATCAATCAAGGTAAAGTGAGACACAGGGCACGATACTACATTTTGAACTTGTCATCAATTATGTTAATTAGTATAAACTAAATTACCAGTGCACTTTGAATATAAAGATGACAATTAAAAAAGCTACAAAGAACTGGAAAAACATTTAATGAAAATGCTCCAGCTCTTACATGGGAGCCATGCGCTTAGTATGCTGTTCAAATGCTCTTGGCACCATCATTGAGGCTCAGTTGTGCAGTGGTCAGATCTCATAAAAAATCTACATGCTGCCTCAATTTGTGAGCAATCCTAGCCTTGGGTTCAAAAAATGGACATGCATATGCACCTACACTGCCATTTGCAGTTGACCTTGCCGAATGTTTGGCATATTTTGCTTTGAGCTGCGAGCAAAATAATTTGCTGTAACTGATGTTACTTTGGGTATTGCAGTGTTTTCATTATATAGTAAATGTGAAAATGGCTACCTTACTTGATTGTGCTTTTTTTTTCCTCACCAATAAAGGAAGAGCCTCAACAAAGAAGACATTTACCCACAAGGAAATGAGGGAACAGACTGAGAGGTAGGTTTCATAGCTTGTAAAACTAAAAAAGCTGAATATATTTTGTATATTTCCTAGGGTGTATCAAAAGCTGCCTGAGGTTATTGACTTGAAAACAAGGTTACTGAGAGAGCAACAGTACAGAACAAACCGTCTTATGGCACAATTGTACAACAAGGCAAGTTTACTTTTCAAAAGTGAGTGTCCTTTATAACAAGTTTCTTTTGCTTTTCAGGCCATCCAAGAGAAGGCTTTGGTAGGCTGTGTGAACTTTCCGATTAACAAGCCATTCAGTCAACTTTAAATGGTTCAGCAGTTACTTCCGTTTGCAAATTAGCAGTGATGTAATTTTGCTTCACGTGATGTGTATACTTGGGATGTAAATAAAAGATTGACTGGCCTTCAAGAGCAATAAGATTGAATGCTCACTAGTGTGGCAGATTTGATTTAAGGTCATTATTTTAGCACACCAAACTTAGCTCGTTTTTTTTTTTCATCAATATAAAACCTTGTCGTTTTGACAGATGTTTGAAGACCTTGTCTTGTAGCTATAAACAGGACCACTTGCAAATGAATCAAAGGACTTGTGCACAATGGTGGCAAAATATACACAGCATGCTGCCGGCAGCAATGCACATAATGCAACCATTTTGTCCAGTATTTCTGCTGTTACAGCAGCCATGTGATAACTATGTTACTCAGATGTCTGCTGAAGTACAAGTGCTTTCCGAGATGAAAACTGTGCCTTGGTCATCATTTGTGCAAGTAATTGTATGAGAGCTGTTACCTTGCATATTGGCTTAATAAAAGAGCTATAGTTGATGTTGCTACACTCCTATTTTGTTCTATTGACTTCTCGTGTAAAAGCTTTGCAAACCTCACAGCTTGCAAGACACTTAAAACTGCACTACTATCTGTGTGAATAGTTGATAAACTATTATACATATACAAGCGAAGTTATAAAAGACACAATAACAGAAATGCAAAACATTAAAGTGTCTTACTCCAGATAGCATACAGAATTTAGAACCTGTAGAGTTCATAGTGGAGATAAAAATGGGGGTAATATTTAAGCGTATGTCATTGCAACAGTTGAAGCAGAAAACCTTCAAATTTTCTTTCCCAAATTGCTTACTGCATTGTTTATTTTCAGAAAATAAAATATCGGGAAAATAATTCACCTATTTATGCAGCCTGTTTGTCTTAAGAGCGCTAATATGGACGTCCTGAAGGAGAAAGAGCCTAGCAGATGATGGGCCTAGCTGAGCGCGCTTTGTGGGCACACACTTGCCATCACACTCTTGTAATGTGGTTCCATCATACAGCGGTGACACAGAGCGAGTACTCGACATTTTTAGCGGCAGGCAGTGTTAAGCGATATTCAGGTTTGCACTGTTGCAGACTGGAACAAACTTCCAGCAGAAAATGGTGTGTGCAGATGTGATATACTTCACATTGAAAATAGAATAACTTAAGGTCAGTGAAAGCTTGTTTCCTTCTTTGTCAGTCAGTGATGAAATAGAGGCGTCTAAAGTACGGCCCCGTGCTTGAAGGCAGAGTGATGCTGTCGGCTATATGGTGTCTATGTCAGAATGAACCACCAATTCTGGGTCAATCTGCAAAAAATCAGAACTGTCTTGGAAAGTTTCGTTATTGCCGGGATCGTCTTTGTTAGACTTGCTTACCGCCAACACGCCGAAACTCAAACTCGGTTGAGTAGTGGAGTGTGTCATCGGTTTTAAACCACGTGTGAAGTAAGTATTTTCCATGGGGTCCAAATATTTCATATGGCGCGTGTGCATATCGTCGTGTGGAAGACGCATGGTGACGTTTAAATCTGGCTTTTGCTCGTACGATTCTTAGTTTGACAGGTTGCTAGTAGTGTAGGATACAACGTCAGGAGGCAGGCCTAGCTGTGTTCGAGTTAGGAACTCATTCCCCACGTTGTAAGTAGGACCCATCTTTAGCCACGCGTCACCTTCAAACTGGTACTCATAGTTGACTATGAGTGTGCCCACGTGACCTTTGAAAGGGAACTGGTTGACAGACTTGGTCAAGCGGGGACTAGCCTTGTCAATGTGAATAAAGTCCTAGGCAAAGTTGTGTTGCGGCACGCCCATGCACGCAGGCATGCTCTTTTCATCGTCACCACCTTGCTCCTTGTTACCCGGTGTGATTTTAAGACCCCAGTAGCTCTTAGGCAGATCGGCCTGGTCCTTCTCCTGAAATGGAATGTAAGACTGCGGCTTCATCGGGTAGTTTGTCTCGCCTTTCTTAACGCAGCACATGCCTGTATCCAAGGCGTGGTTCAATCCGACGGAGCTAAGACCATAAACTAGCATGTCAGAGTTGACAGGTTGGACAACCGAAGAGCCAGTCTTCCAAGGGGTGCGTAGACCATTAAGAGTAGCCTTGACAGTGCAACTCACCGCTCTCGTGTGAGATGGTAAGTTAATGTACGTGCCCTGAGGAATGTAAAGATACGGCCGGTCTACTGGCAAGCGCGAGAGGCTAGTTAGAACTCCTGGAAACGTTTTCGCAGTGTCATACTCTAAATTCGTCTTCAGCATTGCATAGGCCCATGTGGTGAGTATTGCTGTCACGGAAGACTGTGACCACTTCATAGTCGCGAGGTATGCGCAAAATCTGCTGAACGAGTCCTGCGTAATTTTTATCGTCACCTCTAATTGCTGCTCCACCTGGACGGACAGGAGCGTCCAATTGCATCTGCGACGACATTTCGGCGTCGCCGGTGCTTGAGTCAGGCTGGTATCGCTTTGCGTCTGCTGAATCTGATTGCCTGTTATGAGCACGTTTCCCTCCATCTCCTGCCATTCCATAGAGACTGCGGCCCAAAACGTATTGTTCTACATTATTCTTTGTGCCCAGACCGACAGCACCTAATGCAGAGTGCCAGTTACCAGTGCATCTAAAGTCATTCAAGAAGAGAGCTGCAGATGCCTGGTCAGCTGCAAAGACGTCTTCGTGACTTGTGGCTCACTCATAGGCTTCGTTGTTCGACTTGGCTATGCAGTCATCCTCGTCCACTAGATCTCTGTTGCGCAATGGATTCCTGGGACCCAGGTACTGGTGGCCTGGGAACAAAGGCATACTTCTCAGGTTAGGAGATATACACGTGGTAGCGGTAGCGACATCGACGACTGCTACACTCTTAGCCGCCTCTATTTAATGTCTGACTGTGACTGACTTCATGGAATTATAAAATTTATGCCCTATTGAACTTTTCTGTCGCAAACATTATACAGTAAAACCTTGTAAATTCGAACTCTGCTATTTCAAAATTCGGTTTAGTTCTAAGTATTTTCACAGTCCCGTATTTTGCAATGCAAGTTTGAGCAGATAATTGCGGAGCGGCAGTCAGCACCAGTTCGGTTAATTTGAAAACTGGGTGCAGTGTGCCAATTCCTGATTCAGTCGCAAATCTGCGAAAACGATGACCCCAAAGCGTCGCAAGGCAATGCAACGTAGCGATATTAATGAGTGGAAGCTGAAGCATTCCAGTTTTGCTAGTTCCAGGTCGAAAAATAAAATTATAAAAAGATTCACAGCATATCCACAGAGTGAATGATCATGAGCAAAGCGTCCATCCGTCTGTGTGTGCTTCCGTCCATGTTTCTGTCGGTTTGTCTGTTTGCCTGTCTGGCGATGAGCACAAGCCGCCGTGGCCCTCCGCGCTCGCAGCTCCACTTCCTCCATGCCCTGCCAACGATCCGACGTGTACGGCGATGATCCTGTAGACAAAGAGGCACTCGTTCTCCATGCAACCAGGCACAGCCCGTGCAGCAGCCAATCGGAAAGTAGCGGTACAGCACCATCTAGAATATCCTTATACTGTTTCCTTATACTGTTTCATCTAGAATATCCTTATACATCTATTATACTGTTTGGGAGATACTGCCGGTTACGCCTGAAGCGGAACAAGGTTAGGCTAAGAGGAGCTTCGCTTCTAGAAACTTAGACCATCTTCCCGAAGGGAACCCTGATGGGATGCGAAGCAGCGTTGTTGCGCATGGGTGGCATTACCGGTTGAACAGTGCTAACGTGGGTGCTGTGGTGAGCGCTGGAAGATTCGTTTGAAGCGATAGCTGGGGTAGGTCTTGTAAGTGACATGTGCAGACATGTTTAAACGCATACGTTTGGCGCACGTCAGGTTTATTGTGCGTTAACCGTCGAGTCGGCGGTGTAGCAAGCGGCAGTCGCGGCAGGTGTTGCGGGCGAATGGACGAGGTGGCAGGTGAGAGATAGGGTGATGTCAGAGCGCACTGTGAAAGAAGCGTTACGTGAATGCGCAGCAGCGGCGTGACCTACTTGGAACCGTGCCAACACCTGCAGCGCGTTCGTGCAGAGGTACAGCATTACACAGGCTAGTCAAAGAGCTGCTTCGCATTAAAAAAAAGTGGTCTTGTGATCAGTTAAAATGTGTGCCCTTTAAGTGCACGTTAAAGAACCCCAGGTGGTCGAAATTTCCAGAGTCCTCCACTACGACGTCTCTCATAATCATATGGTGGTTTTGAGACGTTAAACCCCACATATCAATCAATAAAATGTGCACCTGCGGAAAACAAGATATGCTTCACTGCAACACAGAGACGCGCAAGCAGCATGTTGCACGCTTTTCGCAACGTCAGGGTGACATAATTAACCCGTTCTTTCTGGTTAATTTAAGGATATTAAGACACTGGCAAAATTTGCAATTTATGCGAACCTCCGAGTGCCAGTTGCTCCAGCAATTTGCCCACTTGCACTGTTGGTGGAGTTCTTGCCTGCAACAGCTACTTCAAAAACTTTGTTAAAAAGCTTCAGTGGTTATGTTTTGCAGCTGAAACGCACTGCGAATTTCGTCACTCAGTCCACGAATGGTCGCATCATAGCATGCCGACGCAGAGAGGAGGAAGCGACATACTGCCTGCGTGTCATAACTGTGTTGCAGTGAAGATATCTTGTTTTTCGCAATCGCGCATTTTAGTTTATCGTTTTTATTTTTATTTTATTTTTTGCGGTGACAGGAGCAAGATCTGGCATTCCCTCTTGTTTGCGGCAAAATGGTGACCGGGTATTGCTGGAAAACATAAACCTTGAATCTGCAATCTAGCCAGCACTGCAAAGGACCATCCCCGATTACTTCGAATAATTTCAAGTTCCTTGCATCCCACATTTTGTATGTTCCATTAATTCGAAAACCCGTTTAATTCGAAGATTTAGCATGGTCCCAATGACTTCGAATCAACGAGGCTTTACTGTACCTTCTTTCTGCTTAGTTTGTACACACATTAATCATTTCTTATAAGCTTCAAGTGCTACTACTTTTTCCTTTGTGTTATCTTACAAAACAATTATCAGCTGAAGTTAGCAATGAACATTTGTTGTTTGCTGAATAGTGTTGTACCCTTCAAGTACATGTGCACTCAGCTGCCCTTGCACCAGAAATGACTTCAAGTTCTTTCTATTCAGTGGTGCAACATTAACTACACATTACTTTTGAGAGTTACTACTGCTGCTTATTTATTCCATTTCATTTCCAAGTTCACACATTTTTTATTTATTTGCATATAAAGCTATGTGAACTTGGAAATGAAATGGAATAAGCAGCAGTACAACTCTCAAAAGTAATGTGTAGCCAATGTTGCACTACTGAATAGAAAGAAGTTGAAGATGGAAACAGAAGCGACAGCGAAGTTCCTCAACTTCCAAAGGTGTTCACATTTCTTCTAACCTGTCTTGGAAAACTCATATTCATTATATCATAAATAACGCCGACCGCATGCTTGGGTATATTCGCAGGAACTTCTCTCATTCATCCAGTTCAATAAAACTATTACTTTATAAAACACTGGTTCGCTCAAAATTAGAGTATTCTGCATCTGTCTGGAGGCCTGGCATTGAATCACTCATTTCCGATTTAGAAGCTGCGCAGAACCGTGCCTGCCGTTTTATACTCTCGAACTATCACCGAACAAGCAGCGTAACCGCCATGAAATTAAGTTTGTCCCTCCCTCCTCTTTCTCATCGCAGGTCAGTAGCTTCATTATGTCTTTTTCATAAAATTTATTACAATAGCTATCTGAAACAGAAATTATTAACAAGGCCATCATACATATCAACTCGAATTGATCACCGCAATAAAGTTGGAGTTCCATCATGTCACACCAAATGTTTTCATGACTTGTTCATACCTAGAACTTTTGTCAGTTGGAATGATCTTCCCCATGATATCGCTTATATAACTGATAAAAATATGTTTCAATAAACTATTAATCTTCTCTAAATGTTTGTGTGTGTATATATATATATATATATATATATATATATATATATATATATATATATATATATATATATATGTTTGTATATATGTAGTACATATGTGTGTATATATAAGGTTATTATTGTTAATATACGTTTTTCCTTATCAAATTGTTGTCATTTATGCCTACTTTATTTCACTTATCTGCTGCGAGTTTTTTTCCTTGCTGTTTTATAATGCTTCCATTATGTATATCTACACTCCCCTCTGTAATGCTCTCGGGCCCGGAGGGTACAATAAATAAATTGTTAAGGCGTTTATTAGCCGGCAACGAGCGAGAATATACAATGGCGACAGTCACAGCCAAGCACGGGCTCTCAGTGCGAGCGGCGTCCTTGTTGGGTAGCCCCACTAGAAGGTACTCAAAAGTTCGACCCATTTCAGAGTTCGAAGGCTTCGCTACAATTACCCCGGGGTCGAAGAGGGAGCCGCCTGGCGACCTAACAGCTTGTTATTATGAGCGGGTCATAATAAGCCTTCAGGCGCTCCACGTTGACGATGTCTTCAGGCGCTCCACGGCGGCGCATGTCCGAAGATTGTTCAACGGGTTCGATCAGATAGTTGACGGGTGAGGTGCGCTCGATGACACGGTAGGGGCCTTCGTATTTGGGACGTAGTTTGGAAGAGAGGCCAGCGGTAAAAGTCGGGATCGAGAGCCATACAAGCGCACCAGGAAGGAACGTGGGCTCAGAAGTGGTGGAGCCATCACGGATACTCTTCTGCCGCTCTTGCTCTTGCGTCGTAAAAGTCTTGGCAAGCTCGCGACACTCTTCAGCAAGCCTGGCTGTCTCGGAAATAGGTGTACACTCAGATGGATCCGGCGTGTACGGGAGTATCGTGTCCATGGTGTGCGACGGGTGCCTTACGTACAGCAAGTAGAAAGGTGAAAAACCAGTCGTGCTCTGAGGGGCGGTGTTCTAGGCGTAGGTGACGAAGGGCAGTATATTATCCCAATTAGTGTGGTTGGCAGCGACGTACATAGAAAGCATGTCGCCGAGGGTGCGGTTAAAGCGTTCGGTGAGGCCATTCGTCTGTGGGTGGTAAGCAGTAGTTTTGCGGTGGACAGAATGGCACTCCGTCAGAATGGCTTCGACAACTTCCGACAAGAAGACACGGCCTCGATCACTGAGAAGCTCTTGGGGTGGTCCGTGGCGCAGTATAAATCGATGCAGCAGGAAGGACGCAACATCGCGCGCAGCAGCCGCAGGGAGAGCGGCGGTTTCGGCGTATCGCGTTAAATGGTCAACGGCAACGATGGCCCAGCGGTTACCAGCCGACGTCAGAGGAAGTGGTCCATACAAATCGATACCTACGCGCCCAAAGGGACGGTCAGGGCAAGGTAACGATTGTAGACTGGCGTGCGACATGTGGGCTGACGGTTTACGGCGTTGGCAAGTGAGGCAAGAGCGAACGAACTGCAGCACATAGCGGTACATCCCGCACCAGAAGTAGCGTTGTCGAATGTGATGGTAGGTTTTGAATACCCCAGAGTGCGCGCATTGCGGATCAGAATGGAAGGATTCACATATCTCTGACTGCAGACTGGGGGTATCACGAGTAACCACTGCCGGCCGTCGGCGTCGTAGTTGCGTCGGTGTAGGAGGCCGTCACGAATGGCGAAATGGCGAGCTTGACGACGCAAGGCACGCGTGGATGGCGTTGCGGATGGATCAGAGAGCATGTCGATGAGCGGGCCGATCCAATTATCCTTTCGCTGTTCGGTAGCGATGATGTCAACATCAATGGCAGAAACAGCAGCCGAGGATACTGAGCAGAGCACATCACCTTCAGGCAGAGGGGAGCGCGAGAGGGCGTCGGCGTCAGCATGCTGGCGTCCGTTGCGGTACAGCACGCGGATGTCGTAGTCTTGTAAGCGAAGAGCCCAACGGGCGAGACGGCCTGAGGGATCCTTCAATGATGAAAGCCAGCATAGTGCATGATGGTCGGTGACGACATCGAATGGGCGACCATACAAATAAGGTCGAAACTTTGTAAGAGCCCAGACGATCGCCAGGCACTCTTTCTCCGTGACGGTGTAGTTTTTCTCGGCTCTCGTGAGCGTACGGCTTGCATATGCTACGACATATTCAGGGAATCCGGGTTTTCGCTGCGCCAGGACAGCACCGAGGCCTACTCCGCTGGCGTCCGTGTGCACCTCCGTTGGGGCTGTAGGGTCGTAGTGGCGTAGAATGGGAGGCGACGTCAACAAATGGCGGAGCTTCGCGAACGCGTCGTCGCACTCGGATGACCACGAATTGAAGGGCCCGTTGCTTCCAAGGAGCTTCATCAGCGGTGATATGATCGTGGCGAAATTTCGTATGAAGCGTCGGAAGTATGAGCACAGGCCCACGAAACTACGCAGTTCTTTGACGGACGCAGGTTTTGGGCATTCGGCCACGGCCTGAAGCTTGGCAGGATCAGGAAGAATGCTGTCTTTGGACACGACGTACCCCAGTATGGTGAGTTGCCGTGCTGCAAAGCGGCACTTTTTCAAATTTAGTTGTAAGCCAGCATTGCTCACACGTGCGAAAACTTCTTTCAGACGTTGGAGATGCGTGGAGAAATCCGGAGCAAAGACAATGACATCATCGAGGTAACACAAGCACGTGTACCATTTCAAGTTGCGCAGAACGGTGTCCATCATGCGCTCAAAGGTCGCAGGTGCATTACATAGACCAAACGGCATGACGTTGAACTCGTACAAGCCGTCTGGCGTGATGAAGGCGGTCTTTGGTCGAGCGTCGTCAGCCATGGGTACTTGCCAGTACCCCGAGCGCAGATCGAGAGAAGAAAAAAAAATCGGCTCCATGAAGGCTGTCAATCGCGTCATCGATGCGTGACAGTGGATAAACATCCTTTCGAGTGATCTTATTGAGCCGTCTGTAGTCCACACAGAACCGCACAGAACCGTCTTTCTTCGCAACAAGAACAACAGGAGACGCCCATGGACTGTCGGAGGGCCGAATAACGTCGCGTCGGAGCATATCGTCAGCCTGATCATTAATTACTCGACGTTCAGCAGGCGACATGCGATATGGACATTGCCGTAAAGGTGGATGGGCACCAGTGTCGATGCGATGCGTAACAACGGACGTGCGACCGAGAGAACTTCGCCCGACATCGAAAGAAGAACAATATTCTTGTAACAGGTCCAGAAGTTGGGAACGCTGTACGGCCGTAAGGTTGTCAGCGATGGAGGGGCCAAATACATCAGCAGACGACGAATCAGAAGTGGAAACAGCATTGATGGTACACGACCTGGGAGCGCGCGTGTCATCGGGTACGTCCAGGACTTGTGCGTCGTCGACTGGTTCCACTCTGCCGAGACATTCCCCTCGAAGCAAGGTAACAGCTTACAGGGACGGGTTGGTTACAAAAATAGCAGTGTTGCCCTGGTTGACCTGCACGGTCGCGAAAGGTACTGGCAACCCTTTCCTGCTGCAAGCGCGGTCAGATGGCGAAACAAGTCCAATGGTGTCGGAGAGACCAGCGCAGTAGACAGACACAGCCGTCGTCGAGTTTGGAGGCACTGTTGTATCGTCTTTCGTTACAATCTTGCTCAGTGTCGGGGGACTGTCTTCTGGCGTCAAATGCGAGAAGGGTGAGAGCTCAATTTCGGCGGCGGCACAATGGATGACGGCGTCATGGCGGGAGAGAAAGTCCCATCCCAGGATGATGTCATGAGAGCATGCCTGAATGATGATGAACTGGGCAACATACAGAACGTCCTGGATGACAATGCGAGCTGTGCACCCTGCTGTAGGATGAATCCGGTGCAAACTTGCAGTACGAAGGGATAACCCAGAAAGTGGCGTCGTCACTTTTCGAAGTAAGCGGCAGAGTTTTTCGTCCATAACTGATACGGCAGCTCCAGTGTCAATAAGAGCCGATGCACAAACACCGTCCACAAGCACATCAATGACATTCGAGGGGCTGGTCTGAGGGCTTTTACATTGCGATAGCGTCGCAGTCCTTGCCTCAGGGACTGCGACGACTAGTTTTCCCGCTCATGAGCTGCCGCACTTGGCCGCATGGGAGACAGGGAACGGCGTCGTGGAGACGGTGATCTTCGAGATGGACCTGGGCGAGATCGAGGTGGCATAGATGGCGGTTCTTCGCGATAAGGACGGCTGAGTTGGCCAGCCACAGGTGAAGAAATTGGAGCCGGCTGTACGCGATGGCAATAACGGGCCATGTGACCGGCGTAACCGCAGGCAATACAGATGGGCCGGTTGTCGGGTGTGCGCCATCTGTTCACCGGGGTAGGTTTTACCCATGTCGCAAGGGCTGATGGACGGAACGGTGGCTGCATGGTGGACTGAAGCCGAGGCTGAGGGGTTACGTCAACATACGTAGCGGGCACACCCGCTGCAAAGGACGGAGGTCGAGTGGCAGCTTCGGCGTAAGTCAGAAGGGCGGTTGCTGGAATGACTTGGGGCGGCCTGGCGACCACTTGCGCGTAACTCAGGGGCGCAGGAGCCGGAGGCTGTGGAGGGTGGTACGCAGGCATTACCTCCGCTATTTCCTGTTCAATCGCTCAGCGGATGGGAGGGAGAACGGTAGTAGCCGATTGTTGAACAGCAGGTTGGTGGGCAAAGGGCAGGAGCGAGAACTGACGCGCGATTTCCTCGCGGATAAAGGACTTCAGGTCTGCCATCAACGCCACTTGGTCACAACTGGCCTCCAAGCCAGCAAGCGTTGCAGCTCGTGGTGGGGAGCGTCGGGTCATCGAACGCTGCCGGCGGAGCTCCTCGTAGCTCTGGCACAGTGTGATGACCTCAGCCACCGTGCCGGGGTTTTTGGCGAGCAGCATCGTGAAGGCATCATCGTCAATGCCTTTCATGATGTTTCGGATCTTGTCAGACTCGGACATGGTGTGATTGGATTTGTTACATAGGTCCAGGACATCTTCAATATAGCTGGTGAATGGCTCACCAGCCTCCCGAGTACGTTCACGCAAGCACTGCTCGGCTTGCAGCTTGCGAACAGCAGGGCGGCCGAAGACGTTGACGATTGCGGTCTTGAAATCGGACCAGGTGGCAAAATCGGACGCGTGGTTGTTGTACCACAAACTGGCGACACCGGCAAGGTAAAACACCAAGTTGGTCAGCTTGCCGTCCTCGTCTCATTTGTTGGGGACGCTCACGCGCCCGTAAATGGCGAGCCAGTCCTCCACGTCAGTGCCATCAGCGCCAGTGAAGATGGGTGGATCGCGGATTCTGGGGACACCGGGGCAAGGGGGTGGCATTGGAGAAGGCGTTTGCTGAGAAGCGTCGTGGTACATAGTAGATGGCAGGGTACGTGATCGTAGCTCCAAAGGCATAGACAGGGATCGCAGCACTCTCCACCAAATTGTTAAGGCGTTTATTAGCCGGCAACGAGCGAGAATATACAATGGCGACAGTCACAGCCAAGCACGGGCTCTCAGCGTGAGCGGCGTCCTTGTTGGGTAGCCCCACTAGAAGGTACTCAAGAGTTCGACCCATTTCAGAGTTCGGAGGCTTCGCTACAAAATAAATAAATAAATACTATCGTAATGACTGCATGCCAAGATGATGGGGCATCAGCTCTCGTACTGGTGTCACTCGGTCAATTTCGATCGCGATCTGGTCAGACACGAATCAACTTTCATGATTGTGACTGGCTCCTTTACAAGCAAGATGCACAAGAGAACCAGTCACTATTGTGAAATTTGATAGCAATCAGGCTTAAATGCGATCATTAGTGCACCGTGCGACACCAGAATTGAACAGCCTCTTATTAGCCAAGCTGTTAACGCCTCAATGTGATGGGCGCTTTTTGTCAATATACTAATATCAGTGCCGGGCAGTATCGAAGATACATGTGTCTTGGGTACTCCATTGTATACTACTCTTTGGGTATCTTACATTACGGGTATGAGTATCTGTATTTCCGATACATGAAATAATATATCATGTATCTTAAGATGCAAGATACTGTGACCACAAAACTACCGTGCAAAACAATAATCATTAGCTGAACTCCGCTTCACAAACACAAAAAGTGACCATCAGCATTGGCGGCAGCCTCAACATGAACGATGCAAACATCGTGCAACCAGAGATAGCGAATTAATGACCCTACGTCACAGATTACTGAAATATGAGATGTCACTATAATGTCACATGCAGTATTTTGGGCAGAAATTTGTTTTAGTGGGGCCACGTTCTTATGAGAAATGGGGACCAAGCAGCCAGTGTGATGGAGAGTCATTTTGTACGTGTCCCATAGCAGAAAAAAATTTTGGGAGGGGCACATGCTTGGTGTGCCACTCTCCAGCTATGCCATTGATCACATGATGTCATCAGACTAAGTCGTCTCACGGTCAAATGTAGGCCTTTCCCAGAGAAATGAAAAACCAGGTGATGTGCAGAAAGATTCCAGTGTCTCCATTCTTCGAGGCTGAAGGCAGTGCAAAACCATGTTAGCTGCAGAGAACTTCCAAGTATACAGAAAGAAGATCAATACGGCGAATAATAAAAAAAAAAATGGCCTTCACGAGCCATTTTGAGTCTATTTTGAATTACGAGTCTATCGCACAAATTCTGATGATACTGTAGTGCTGCTATCAACGTTTCGCTTGCATGGTGCTTTGTTATGAAGCCTGAAGAAAGCAAGTTTGACTAGCATGCGATAAGATTGACTTGGATCCAAAACGATTCTAACTATAGCAGCACCAGCATTAATAGTAGATCTAATAGAACAAGCATTAACCTGCGTACTGCATCTCTTTCTTCCACCTATCACTATTCAGTTTTCAATATCATACTTTGATTGTGAGTGCAAGTGCTTTCTAAGCCGTTCTTCTTTTGCATCTCATACATTACCTACGCCCCTGTCAGGTTATTGGAATGTGCTTTCAAAATAATTACTTTGGCAGCACGTTATAAAAAACAGATTGCTTTATTCGTACTGTCTGCATAATTTCTACTACTTTTTACTCATATACATTGCACTTTATCTTACTATTATGTTAAGGAGACTTTGGGGAAAACAGTATATAATAATGTAGGCATGTTTAGAGTATACAATATCAACATTCTGCTTCCTACTAGGTAAAATAGTGCAGTTGAAATTACAATACACTAATGGAAATTATTAGGAGCCATCTTCAAGATGTTAGGAAGGATATCCGAGAAACATCTTTTTCTATTGTCTTCCCGTAACCTGCTACGGTGCTTTAGTGATTATGGTGCTCGACTGCTGATATGAAGGTCGCAGGATCGAATCCCATCTGCGGCGGCCCCATTTTTAATGGAAGCGGAAATTCTCGAGGTCCATTTGCTTAGATTTAAGTGCACGTCAAATAACACCAGATGGTTGGAATTTCCGAAGCCGTCCACCATGGCATCTCTCATAATCATATCTTTATTATTGGATGCAAAAACCCCAGATTTCATCATATTCCCGTTACAGATAGCTATTAGGGGGTGCCAACTGTATTGTGTTTCTAGGCTTATTAACTGTGATTGCTTTATATGGAACCACCTTTCTACTTTAGTTCAATACATTTGTTTTCTCTTTTCAGGCCTCCCTAAAATTTTCTTGCTTTGAAATTTACCAGCTAAACAGAGATATAAGTGACAATAGTACCAATAGCAGCGGCATTTCATGACTCTCAGACATTTCTGTTTAGTCTCGGACATATCTGGGTTGCACATGTTCTCTTGTCAAAGAAAAATTAAAATATTGCACATGATTGTAGCTTACAAATGCTCAATGCTAGAAGATAACGAATATGATAAGTCATTGCAGTTTTATGTATGCTATGTGTAAATGATGTCTCTTGGAAAACTGCCGCTGCCAGCATTATTGCTGCTGTGTACCTGCCTCGTGTCCAGTATAGTGCAAAACTTACATGTTTACGGAAGAAAGGTAAAACTCCACAGTAGTATTTGCGATATCATGTGGATGCTCCTTTTTGAAGTTCCTGTAATTAGATGGCAACCTGCTTGTTGGTCGGCTAGCAGGGCATTGACTTCTATCATTTACAAAAGTGACATGAAAAAGTTTCTGTCAGTAAGGTCTATAAGGGCTGTCATGTTAAACTGCTGTAACAACACCAATAAACTTAACAAGGTGTGGTACTCCATAATTAACTACTACTTGCACAAGATTGCTTAGACAATGCCCTGCGACAACGTTTCTTGTGTCCATCCGTGCCTGTTTTATCTGGTGTCTAAGAAATTTCGCACTAGTAGTTGATCACCCAATAAATTCTTTCATAATGAACCAAACATACTTTGAGCAAGAAGGGCAATAAGTTTGAGATATTGACAGTCATTTCTTTCAGATGAAACAAAATAGGTTCCAGTTAAGAAATTTTCAAGCTACCATTTTTGTGCATAGAGGTTCACTGCTACACTATATAAATCTACAATAAGAAAATTATGAATGTATCAAAGTATTTTAAAGAAACACTGACACAAAATTTCAAAGGCAAGATAATGAGCAAGATAGATTTATCTGGAGACATACACAACATCTACGAGATATCAAGAGCAAAGACAGCCTAGAACATATTTAAAGTTAATTTTGAAACGCACGCCGCACGACTGAGCGGAGCCCCTTGTAACGACGACATCAACGCAGGGGCAATGTAAACAAACTTACATCACGATTTAGTTTCGGCTGGTTGCCGACAGACATCTTGTGCTACCTGTGAATCCTTCCTCCGTGCCTGTGGTTTTGAGTGTGCCGACTGTTACTGCGGTGCCCGCTCATGCACGCAATGCCCACGTCACAGTTTTGCGTGGTTACGTGGCCAGCTACGTTTACCTTGCTTCCGAAGCTTCTCCTGCTAGCTCAGTGCTCTTTGAAACCGAAACTGGGCATTCTAAAAACGTCTCCAAATAAACCACCGCACTCTCACGCAAACAAAGTTTCTAGCCGTGACAAGTTGGTCATAAGCTACCTATTGCAACAAAAAAGACTGGGTGCAAAATTTTTGTGTCAGTGCTCCTTTAAAATACAACTTGACAGTATTCTATCAGATACGATAAATGCAATAGTATCTAGTACAATATCTTAAATATTTTTTGCAGTGTATTCAGTATAGTAATGCAATACAATCTCAAGGTATCTTTGGCCAACCCCAGACTAATATGTGCAATGTAGGCCATGGTCCCTCAGCCACCATGATAATGCATGTCAATTTATACATTATTTACAATCAATTATGACAGTGATGTAAAACGATTATATATGAGCATAATATTTAAAAATTCATAATTTTCTGCTTGTACTTTCCTTTCAAGCAACACATATGCAGCTTATTGCCATTGATAAAAAATATTGTTTTAGGACAACTTTTATTCATTTTCCAATATTTCAAGGAAGGATATATGCAATGAATAGTTTCCATTATTACATTCCGATTGTATTGATTTTTTCAATACAATTGGCAATTATGCATAATAGTTCAATGATGGCACCAACCTGACAAGGTTGGCCGTCTATAAGGTATCATGGGTCAACTGTTACTATGTTTGTCAAATACAATTCTGTTCATACTCCACAGTGCTCATAACCTCGTAACCTCCCCAACACACGAAGTAGATTAAATGAAGAGCTCAATATCAGTACCGACAGCGTGTAACATAGCTTCCTAGAAAGCTTGTGAAAATGACAAAGTATGCCAAAAGTTCACAGAAACACAAGAGTATTATTGATATTAGACACTTTGAAAAATAGGCAAGCTTTCCTTTTTTTCCATGTTTGTGTAGCTACCATAAATTATATAGTGCTCTGCTGACAGTTTTCTCTGCATAACATAGTGTGCTGCACTAAAGGTGTCTATTTACTTTGAGCAACAACTTTATTCACTTTTCATAGAAGCAAGATTTACAAAAAGCTAGGGTGAAAGCAACATATTTGCCCTTTAACTTAACCTGTTGGGAAAAACACTGTACAGACAATAACATAAATACATGCACAACTACATGTAAAAAAAAAAAGAAAAGATTGATTCACAAGACCTCTGAATATGCCAGTAGCAAAGTACTCTACCATATCTCATGCCATAGGTGAATTGCAAGCACATATCTTTGGCTCATAAACACACTAACAACCCTCACATACCCTCAGCAGCCTTAAAATAAAAATCTGAGAAGCATGATAGTCAATCGGTAAGGTACACAGTGAACAGTGCAGCAAGTAAGTAGCATCGCTCATTAGCAGTTAAGTTTAAAAAGATTTCAAAGCAGACATGACAAGCTAGCTTGGAAAAGATGTGCCTGGAAATAAGATGTGCCATAGCTGTCAAAGCAAACACATGACGCTCTAACAAAAATAAAAACAGCATAAGCTATGAATAACAAAGCAGGCTACTTGACAATTATGCTCTTAAACATTAGCACAATATTTGGTAGCAATGCTAAATTTTCGTTAGACAGCCACTGCAGTATTCTTTCGATGGCAGAAGCACTTACGTCTATCCTGTACACAATTCGCAATATATTAAGTACACATGTTTCTTCTTGCACAATTTAAAGTTTCGATTCAGCATAATTGAAAACTAGTTTGCTTCATGAGAACCAGTAAAAACAAAAGCAACTTCCTGCCTTTCTGGAGTACTTAACGTGGCGCTTATTAATCTAACTAAAAAAAAGACATCTAAAATGCTTCTTTGTTCTTGTGCTTGTTCAACAGTACAGATAAGGTAGATGGCTGTGTTGCACAACAGCCATTAAAGCAAATGTGGCATTAAAGGGGTGGTGCCACCATAATTGTGGCTTGCGCGTTCTTTGCTGCAAGCATTTCTTATAGCTCTGAGCAGCATGATATACACGAATTAAGATTATTTTATTCTCGGTAAATAATTCAATATCTCCTTTTTTATGTGGACAGTTTTCGGTTTCGGTATCTGGGCGCCGAATTTGGCCGAGATCTAGCAGTATAGGTGGTTTGGTCATGTGACCACACAAGGCTGTGCAGACGTGCTGATTATCGTCTGCTCTCGCAAACATCTGCCACACATGCATCCGCAAAACAAACGTGCAGCAGCTGCGATGCTTTGCCTGTACGTATGTGGCGGAGGTCTTTGGAGGTCACTCACTGCACTACTAGGCGTGCGCATGGGAAGGGTGTAAGGGGGTGGCCACCACCATAGTCGCCTGCAAGGGGGGGGGGGGGGGTGCAAACAGCCCCACACACTGACATAATAGGAAAGGGTGCTGTGATTTAAGGGGGGATGGTGCAAAGTCAGCCCCATACATTGACATAACAGGGAGGGGGTGCACTGCGATGAACCTGAACCTTTGTCTCCCTCAGAAGGGGAAGCCTACACTCACTACAAACATGGTGCGACGTCACTACAACTTTCGTTGTCATTCCTACAGAGCTACAATAGTTTTGAATGTGCTTGCGATGGCTTCAGTAGAGAGAATGAGCATTTAAGTACACTTTGGTGGTAAATTAAAATATATTCTAAATGTCTGCTGTGTCCAACATTTCACGTGGAGTGTCCTAGCATACAGAAGAAACCCACAAGGAGCTTTTTTGACCTCGAAATTTGATGGCGCCACCCCTTTAAGCTGGGGGAAATAGGTAAATTGGTGAATGTATGCGAAGGAGCAAAAAAAATTCTAGAGGATGTTATGGAAGAGTCTATTAAACAAGCATTTCATTATAATGTAAAAAATACAAAGCTTGGAAAGATTGAGGCTTCAAAAGACCAGGCAAATGCACTGAAACAATGTAATTTAATAAAGAACTTCTGCAAGGAAACCCTATGTGTTACAAACAGCAAGTTACAGGCACAAATCTTAATTTAGACAAAATCTTTTGCATGTGTTGATCCAGGAGAATGAACAATGCTTGTGAAGCACCATCTCCCAAGACTTCCTGTTGCATGTGTAGGCATTAGTGGTGCATTACCAGAAACCAGTTGGCAACGGCCCATGAAAGTAGCTAGCTACTATACTATCATTACTGAATAATTTTCCCCCTAAATCTGGATGAAAATACATATGCCTTCTTGTGCATGCAGATCTCCACAGCCAGTAGTGCATAAGGAAAATATTTTGACGGTCAGAAAACTGGTGTCCAATCTGGAGGCTAGCTTGCTGAGGAGAGCATACCCATGCAAAAATGAACACAAATGCAGTTACCAAGCTCCCACAAAGCACAGCACACAACTGGACATCTCCACCTGTCCTGGCTTGGCTGCCTTTAAATGTTCCCGGTTGCAGAGTACGATGCCGGAAACACATAAGAGTCTGTAGACATTGGATTTGGAGAACACACTTGTAGCACCCACAGTCAGAAGATGCTTCATTGTGCACGAATGGCCGATATGCAGGATGGCATCACCAGAAGATCGAATGCACATTTTCACACACACACACACACACACATGCACGTGTTCAGACTTATAAGGAAAAAAAAAAAAGAAGCTCACTGCAGAATCTTTCTAAGACTTTCAAGAAGGCTACTGCTTTCTTCTGTTTGCAACGATGTCCATGTGATTTAACAGTGACCATGAGAACACCAGTCTCACTACAGTTGACCGACTGTACAAAATGGGTGTGATGTCCACAAGGGCACCTCACAGCCCACACTGAGGCAGGTCTCCCTCCCTCAAGATCCCAAGTGAGGCTGGCGCGACCGTCGGTGGGCCTGGCTGAGAGGCATGCTCGACAGGTCTGACGCCAGCCGTAGGTTTTGGAGTGAAGGTCCGCCTTTTGATCGATCCAGAAATTTCCTGCACAGCCGTACATATGTAATTAAATTCGGATGGCATGAAATTTGCTTAACTATGGGGCCAAGAGATGGCACTACACTCACTTGCGGGCCATTTTGAGAAGCTCCTCTTTCCTCCGTGACAGCATGCGTTCTCTCTCACTAGGTGATTTGGAGAAGCGGCCACCAACTTGTGGTCCCATGCTGTTGTCCCTGTAGAACACGGTGGTGCTTAGGTGGCACAGGAACATATTGAACAAAAACACCCATAGTTTTGAATAAAAATTATGCTTATCACTGTAACCATACAAGTTGGAATAGATAGATAATTCAAAGTGTTCTGCTACCGTAAAATGGGGGGTTACTTTGTGACAGATTTTGCACGTTTTCTTTTCCTTGCTAGAGAATTATCAATATAAAGCCAAATAAAAAAATTACATAACATTGATAAAACCTTCTCTCGCATTATCGAATGTTCTAAAAATCCACGTTTTATAAAATATAAACGGCTAGGTATATTCAGGTTAAAAGCTGTCACAATGTCGCCCCATCGTGTGGGGAAACTTTGTGACAATGCTGTTTTTGGCTGAATAAGACCAGGGAAAAAAGGCTGGCACAAAATTACCGCATCAAAAGTTCATTTGAGTTATCTACCACTGGTGTCTGTTCTCTGAACGTTACAATTGTATAAAAAAAAATGGCAGCATATCCACGGAGTGAATGATGGAAAGTGGGGCGAAGCGTTCGTCCGTCCATTCGTTCTTCCTTCCGTCCGTTCCTGCGTACGTCTGTGTAACCGTCCATGCGTCCATCCACTTGTCTGTGCATGCGTCTGTTCGTGCGTCCGTCCCTGCGTTCGTCCATGCATCCGTCCCTGCATCCGTTCATGCGTCCACCCATGCATCTGTCTGTGTGTCCATTCGTCCATCTATTCAGCACTCCAAGTACCACCATCTCGCATCTTTTCATCATATATTCTCCATATAGAAGCACCGCCATCCAGCGGACATTTCAAGGACTAAACGGGAGGTGGCACATGCACACTTTCTTACGGCTTGCGCTTCGGGTTTACTTCCCACTTTTAACCACCTCGAGTTCATGGTATATACTAGTTCACTGTATTCATGGCTATGCAGCCCAACGCTTGCTAAACCTTTTTAAAACCAAGGAGGTTACACCCAGCGAGTATAACGTAGCAACCCTTTCTTGTCAGATCGTGCTCAATGTGCATGCCAATAGCTGCTAATGGGGATCGCAGCGTGTGCGTTACCTAAAGGCCGAATGCTCCTGTCTCTCATTCCCCCTTAGTAGCCATTAACATGTGCATTGAGCACTATCTTTTATTGTTCAACAACGCACAGAAGAAATCTCTCACCGGAACCACCTTGGAGGTCAAAATCGTAAGGACCGCTATTTCGGGTATGTGCCACTGGTGGTTACGTACTACGAGAGACGCACAAGCCACGCCATAAGGAGCTTCGCCCATAAAACTTAATTCATGCATAAACCTCCTCAATCAAGATCTTTTACTTTAAAAATACTCCGTTTGCCTACTGGCCTAGGGGATTCAATTGTGTACAGAACTTCCTTCTTTTGGGGACAAAATTGCATCTTCCTTGTCTGGCCATCTGCAATTACTATTTTGGGTACTTCCCATAGTGCTGACAGTGTGCCCCTTGAATTTGACTGCCGTCACTCTTCCCGGGTCAAGTTGTCGTTCGAAGTTTCACTATGACGAAATCATCCTTCTTGAAGGTTCTTTTTCCGGAACACGCACCATGGACCTTCAGGACGTTGCTAGTATCTGGTATCCCAGAAGTGGTAGGAGTGTTAATTTCAGATAGGTTGTGAAGAGTTCTGGAGAGCCCTGCTGACCATCTGAAGACGATTCGCTGTCACTGCTTTTTTCTGTGCTGTTGTCCTTAAGAGGAGACCTCTTTCAAGGTGGTCTAGCTCTAATACCAGGGAAAGAAATGTACTTCTTGGGGTAACTTTGGAACAATTCGCGTGCCACAAAGTTATTCTGCGACGCATCAACATTTCAGTTTACTTTCTAAAACCTCAAACAGACATTACTTGATTAAATTTATATTACAGTTTATTTTATCTTACATTATAACAAGCCCAAGTAGATGAAAGGTTTCGCTATCTTTCTCGTGTGAACGGGTCGAGCACACAAAGTATACGGTGCTTCAAGAATGCGCGCCAAAACACAATCAACATGTCGGCGTCTAGAGTGGTTACTGAGCATGGAAACTTTGGTCGGCTGCCGCTAGGTCACTTGGCATGTCAGGCGAGCTTTTTGGGAGGCTTATCGTTTTTTGGCAGAGCCTGGTCGTGACGCTAGATTTAAAATACAGAAGCCTGAGTGTGTGTCACAAAGTAACCCCTGCAGAAACTCCTGCAAAGAAATCCCATTTTATGGTACATCCTTAGTTAAGAAGGAACAAGAGATAATTATCGTTCTAGATAAGAAAGCTTTAAAAGGGGCCTTGCAACATTTTTCAACACAGCAAATATTACTGATCTATAGATAATTTCGCGCAGCGGTGTACGGGCGCTACCATGATTGATCACGTGACTGTAACTGGCCTTCTTCAAGCCACTTGGCCCAGCCAACACATTGGGCCAGCGAAGTGGCAGTGGCCGTAGCTGAGATTAGAAGCCAACATGGCAACATCCATGCAGATGTGACCACCCGCTTTGATCCAAACTCATGCTTGCTACTCTCCCACTGTTGTCATTGCAGCCCTAAATAAAGGGTGAAATTAGGTACCGCTTCACGTCATCTCACACTGGGGACAAATCATCAGGTATGTTCAATCTTTATTATTGTGATTAGTTGTGTTTATTACGAATTTGAGAATGAGTTGTAAAAATACTGCAAAATACCGTCAAATACATTGCTCTCAAAGCTTTAGGACATAAATATAAGCAAATAAATGCCTGTGTTATGGTCTTATGGGCCACACAGTGCAGGAGGAGGACTTGTAAGATCGAGGTAGGAAAAAACTGCACCATGGGTACCGCCATAGGTGCCGCCAAAGTATCTATCTATGGCGGCACCATAGGTGCCGCCATAGATGGATACCTTGGCAGCCTACATGGTACGAACACGTGCCGACACTACACATGCCTGAACCAGAAATAGCGGTCAACACATTAAGAGAAAAAAGAATAGAAAATGGTCAAGGCCATGCATGCTGCAATGTAAAATTCTTGAGCTGCGCATTGCTTCCTTGCCATCACCACCTCTGTAGCTTTAATGCACTTAATGCAGACAAAGTGCTTGGCTTGTGCAATAAGACTACTTATATTTGATGGATGAAGCCTATCCAAACTTGTTTTAGGCATCATGAAGCTGATATAGCATCAACAAAAATTTTGTTGAATGTGACATGCAAGGATTGATAACTTCTCTATTTTTTCTTAGGTGGCAAATTGCATGCGGTGATCCGAGGCTACCTCTTTTTTCTTGTTTGTAAAAAAGAATTTGTAATCAACCACCAATCTCTGGGGCAGGTCCACATGTTTGAGTGGTCATTTTGGATCAACACCCTCACAGCAGAGTGCTCTGTCCTGCTCCACCAACATGGCATGAATTAGTACGCTGAAACTTCAAAGGTTCGCCACATCACTTCTACTTATTGAGAAGACATGTTTTCGGCTTCAAGCATTTCACATAAATACTATACAAAACACTGCAATTTTTTAAAATTCTCAGCATGTTCTGCTGCTGCACAATTTACAGCATCTCTTGGGACATTTTGCAGTTGAATTCACCATGCTCCTTGCCAGAATTTCGAGGGAAGCGATTTGTTTGCACACACTCATACAATTCCAGCATTGGAATAGTCACCTTGTACAGCAATACAGCCTCACTTATGCAAATGTCACTTTGTGAACAGGTCCTTTACATCTTTGAAACACAGGAGCTGAGCCGCACATTTCTGTGATTCAAGTTTATAGGGCCAGTAAACAGGCTTTCACTATTTAACACGAAAGTGTTTCATGCCAGGGTCCACTACAGCTGCGCTGACATAGTTCCATCATGGATATGACATTGTGAAATATATACAACAGATTGCAAAAAAAAAAAAGCGACACGCGAAAGCTTTGTTTCAGGGCGTCAAACCAGCGACCTCTCAAACAGAAGCGCGCAGCACTAACCACTATGCCCTAATGAATGTGCCTCTAGTCAAGTGTGCCAACAGCAAGCCATTTATATATACCATATAGCATTTGGCAGTCCTCAGAGCTTCACAGATACAGCATGTTTTCGTTATCAGTAGCGAGATCGCACTACGAGCACATGCTGGGCCTGCTCAACGTTGCCTTGTGTTTCAGAGAGTGCCGCCTCCACAGAGCACGGTCTCTCGTGTGCGCGCTTCTATCAGACTCATGTTTTGAGAAAGCACAAACGTCACTTCGCTTCCTGCCAGGTCCACATTTACAAAAGGAGCACGCTGTCCACACACGAAGAATTAAGAATTGTGACAGCTGGTCTCGCTTGTCCTGTGTATACTTGAGCGTTAGTTACGTACGCCTTTCTTTCTGTTCATACAGTGCACTTTAAATGTCGAACTATGACGTTTGTTTGTGTATGCTCATTTTGTTTGTGCTTTCTTTTTGAGGTGTGCGCTGCAAGTTTTGAGCTACTGCCGCTTGCTGTTCATCGCATGACTTTGCAATTTGTTGCTGTACATTCATTCATTCAGCCTTGTTGCAAAACCATGCACAATAAACTCTCAACTACTTCTGTGAAGACATGCTTCACTTTCGTGTTTCACTGATTCCTAGAAAGAGGGATCAGCCACATTTTTTTTAACACTTCCCAAAACAAGCTTGCTAATTCATGCAGGAGGCCATAGTGATCACATTTTGTGAATGTCACAGCGTTATATGCCGCACAGCCGCCCCGATTTCGAAATACAATTGCAGGAGATCCTCTCCAGCACCTGTCCAATAATGCTCCTCATATGCGAAGTGATGCAAACTTGCCTGTGGGTAACATTACGCAACACCGACTTTGTTAATTGGTCCTTTGCACTATGAAACGGCACCTTGGCTTAGCAGTAATGTGATTTTGGCCACACGGTACACATTTCCAGTTTTTCTTGGCTGCACTTGGTCATTTGGTGAAAGATTTGAGCCTACAGGTACAAGAGGTATTGCCAGAACAAAAGCCTCAGAGATCAAGAGGGGTCTTGCAACTTTATCGCTAGGCGAAGGGTGCCATGACATGGCTTCATTCAGATTTCATCGCTTTCTTGTCACGGAAAATTTCAGCATGACATAGCAGAGCTGCTACATTTCTTTCAAGCTGGGTGTGGTCAGTTTTGGCATCAGCCTTAGCGTTTGATGATGATTATCTCAAATTACGTGTAAATTTCATTTCTAAAGAAAAATGAGTATGCCATAAATTGTGATAGCCTAAATCTTTCCCATATACCCAAGGAGCCTAAAGTAAATAAATAAACAAGTTCTGTCGATTAGCAACTTTAGCTTTGGCGGAGTACTTCTACCTCAACGTAGTTTTGTGTTCGAAGACAAGAGGAATATCGCTGTCATAGCACCTTTATAAAAAAATTTGTATTGTCTAAAAAAAAAACAGCTTGTGACAGTTACATATGTTATCTGGAATTGGTCACATGTAGCAGCCTTCACAATGATTTGGTACAGAGATTAAAGCTAAAGTCTACCATGATGGCCATTCGGCATTAGAAGAAAGTTCTTGTCATGTTTTCGGTGTCTAGAATTTTCCATCTTTGTTATCCACCAACTAGCCTAGCAACAAGTACTTCTAAATAACCACTACTGAAACCTACATACCAGGCTTGCTTGTTTTCAATAAAAAAACCTGGTGAAAGGCTCTTTAATGTCCTAGGTTCAACCTATAGCTTACGGGGTCTGTTATCATGCACAAGTACACCGATTGTTACCCTGATGTGGATGCTTCCTCGGCCTGGGAATATGGTTCAGGATCTTCAAGAAACATTGCGGAACTGGAATCCAGAGCACTTGCAGAAGAGTTTCTTGGAAATCTCTCATCTGCAAGTGCTTCTTTGTGAGTGTCTAGCCCATGATTCTGGAAAGCAGAAAACAAAGGTTAAAGTTATATCTAACCAGCCAGGAGATAACCGACACCAGCTGTCATTTTAAACATAAACAGAATCTGTTGCATCTGACAGAAAGGAAAATCTTTCTATGAAGATTGAAACTGCCATTAATCTCTTTATAAAATCTAGCTGATGAAACATAACTGCACTATCTGCTGTCATCAATCTATTATTGAGCTAGAAGCATATTACTTAATAATAGAAACACTACTTGCACAAGAAAAAAATTCCCAACTAATGAACAAAATTTCGCTAACAGACTTCTAACGCTTTATTATACAATTTTTGCAAACCTGCAAGATACCTAAAATTGGCAATAAAAATGTAATGTGCTCACAAGATTTAAACTTCGAGTGCTAAACATTGTAACAAAGCTTCAAAATGTTTGCACCGAAAAGTGCTATCGACGCTACAGCAGCAAAAGCAAAATCAAAAAGCGTGAGTCAGGAGCACGTGCACTCACCAGCACAAATTTAGGACAGTTTTCCAGTACAATAACGCAAAACAAGAACATCAAGTTGTTGCCTACATATTTTCATTTATCACATACCAGTCAGCATTAATATTTTAAAATACTTAGCTTTGACTGGTTAAAAGTAGCTATGTTACAGAAATGCAGCACTGTCCAGTTGGGTATCCTTTCACTGCAGCACAGGTGAAACTGACCCAATATGCTTTTATGAGAAGATACGGCAAGGTATCTCACGAGGTTATTTTTATATTATAGTACAATGAATTTTTTCATCTTCTGGTATGGGTTGGTTATTGCGTGCTTCAGAGCCAGACACGGTGAAAATACTAGTCTCCTTGACACAAGGAATTCCTTATGAGCCAGTGCTTGAAGTGTGGGGGCACACCCCTGCTTTTCAAAGAAGAACGGTTACTTCATTTTGTTCCGTGCAAACAAATGATTGGATGTGCCCTCAGGCTGAAAACATTGCACTTGATGGCAAGAATCATGTTTTGGCTGAAATGTGTCAGTTGCTTTTCAATATCACGGCTAAAACCTGTTCAACAAGCAATGTATATATATAGTATATTTGTTGCTACAGACATCTTTAGGAACTGCAGCTATATGTTCACACTGTTGTGATTATGCAGAATACCTGCTTTTCTGTAGTAATGTTATTAGTAAATGAAATGTCTTAATTGTTAATATAATTACTTCAATACACACACTGCAATGCATGAGTTCAAGCCAGCAATCTCACAAAGCACCTGCACTTGAATTCTGAAACTAGCCTGACTTTTGATGTGTACACCGTCAAGCTTGCTATTAAAATGCACCATCAGTTACTTGCACAAAAAACATGTTTTAATGCACAAAAGCCCAACACATTACAGGGATACCAATAATTTAGGCTTCTCTTCTGGTCCTGGCCGGTACGCTCACTCTTCAATAAAATCAAGATAATCAACTGGGGTGTACTTGCAAGTGAACACATATCTCTTAATTGAGACTATGCACAGTGCAGCAATGATGTGCAAAATGCAGCAAATTCGCAATGGAAAAAGTGAAAATGGCACGAGCATTCAAACAAAACGATGCAGCATTGTCCGTGTCACTATCAACATCAATGGGAAATATACGGGGACACAACAGGAATGACAGGAATTTTGAGCTTGTTTGGATATAATCAATGCCATGAATGACACTTCGCTGGCTGTATGCTTTCGGCAATGCACGGCCCCCATACATAATCACATTGCCAGTGCCCAAAGTTTTATCCACTAGGATTGAGACAAATAGTAATCTTAGACTGACTACGTGCATTGGCTGAATGTATGCTTTCATACCCATGTAAATGATGTCTATGATTGTATTGATAAAATTCAATTAGGACTAAGTGCAATGATCAGACATAATAATTATAATATATAATATTTATATTAATTATAATCAATAATTATAATACATAATAATTATAAGTTTTACATGCCGAAGAAACCACGACATGATAATGATGCATGCTGTAGTGATGGGTTCCAGAAATTTTGACCATCTGGTATTTTTAATGTGTACAGACAGCACACAGAACACAGGCCTCTTCCACTTCACCTACACCAAAATGTGATCACCACGGCTGGGATTAAACCCACAATCTTTAGTTCAGCAGCCGAACCTCAAAACCACTGATCCACCGCAGCGGACAATGACCAAACATTACGGACACTGTTAAGAATGAACAGTGGTTCTAGCATGGCTAGTATTCCGACATCAAAGCCACTGGATACATTAGTTGCTGGCCAGCTATAAAAGAAGAAAAAGAAAAACCAGGATGCACGTAAAATAAGGCTGTGGATGGGCTACAAAGCGCTCCTATAATAAAGATACAGATGGCCACACTGCAAAGGAGGTTGTGCAATGACAAATAGGAAATATTACAATATTACTTGTATGTAAAATAAGAATAGAATTGCTAATTCATATAGCAAATAAACATGTGTTCATTTATAAGCATTTGTTTGTGGCTTAATAAAATACCTCCAATAATTTGAAATTCACTTGGCTAACATTTTTTTGGTAATTAGTTTAAAAATTATAAAAACATTAATTTAGACGAATGTCAATTCTGACTGCTTCTTTGAAAAAAGTTTGCCTCTTGGAGAGTAATCCAGTTCAAGTGGTAAAAAAGCACTATGTGCCAAGGGTGATTGAAAAATTTTGTTAACAAAAGGAAAAAAAATAACTACGTAGTTATGTGTTACATAAAACTATTAGTCTTTAGTGGCATTAAACTATGTCATCCTTCACTGAAGCAAGGTGAGGTAGCAGGCTAGTCTTTAAAGGGAGATGCGGGTCAAAAAACGTGAGCTTCCTTCAAAATTAGCGATTTTTTATTTTCGCTTGTTTTGGTGTTCTGGAAAAAAAAACTACATGCCGAGATTTAACTGGAAATGCTTAAAAATTGCATCTAAAGAGCACAAGGTGCCTGTTAAAAGGCCCAAAGTGTACAGTCTTCGAGCACCTTGCCGCCGATAATGTTCCGCCGCTCGCCATTGTCGATCGCATGAGGTGAAGAGTTGAGCCTCACTCTTCAAATAACGACAGTTTCCCTCGCTGATGTGGCGCAAGACATAATAAAAAGAAGCATGCTTTTGCACGTTTTTCGAGTGCCATGACTGGCTTATCACGTGGTACGAATCGGGGACTGCAATTGGCCACTGCGCACCTGCATGTGCTGTGAAGCCTACTAGCGGGGGATCATATCTTGTGGAGCAGCGCAGCTGAACTATGGTTTTCTCGTGTATTTATCTCCGTTATAAATGAAAAAAGCCATTGCTCGCGTGTGAAATTTGTTGTGGCGCCGCACTCTGTAGGAATAGGCTACGAGCAGATGGTCCGCTTTGCGGCAGTTATTGGCTTGCAAAAGCCAATGCATCAAAAGTCATTCACAGCCATCAGCCAGAAAATTCATGATGCGGCATTGAATGATTTCAGTGCCAATCTTGTGAGGTCAAAGGAGCTCACAGTGAGGAAGCTTAGCAGGGATGACATTGCCATTATGTACGACGTTATGTGGCTCAAACGTGGCCGCAAAATGGCATCGGCACTGTTGTGTCTTTCGACACTAGACTTAGTTTAGATTTTGCAGTCCTGTCAAACTTCTATTTAGCTTGCAGTTGGCACCAAGCTCTGCCAGATTGAGCGGAAGAAGTTTGACACGCGTTTCATGGCCCTGTCTACGAGCGAATTGTCTGTGAGGAGTCGGCTCGAAAAAGCCGAGAAAAACAGTCATGGTTCTGGCACATTTTAGTGCCAGTAACTACTACAAGGATTCTTCTTTTTGATGGGTAAATTTCATCGCATTTATAGACATCTTTTATAAATAAAAACTCAATTTTAACTTTAAAACTTGTTTTTCTCAAAACACAAATTTTGCCATTTTATTTCGATGTGCCCCACCTACTTCAAGCACCTCTAGTGCTTGGATCTGCATGAAACTTTGCCCAAACTTTTTTCCAAAGTATGATAAATACAATTATCTAGTTTAAATTTTAATATTTTACTTTATAATAAAATGTTTGTAAACCCTTACTAGGGTAGGTGAAATATGGACTTTTTACGTTAATTATTTTTCATGCCTATTACATGTTTTGTATGTGCTTCCTAATTAGTTATTTGTATTCTACACTTTTATTTGAAACATTATGAACTATGAATGGTATAAAATTACGGAAGTTTAGGGATGAAAAGAGGGAGGGCAAAAGGACTGAGGTTTTCCCTTTGTCATTTCGCAGAGCTAAAAGTAAGCAATTTGCAAGAAAACTAATTATATATTTAAAATCAGCATAATAAGTTCCATTAACAGCTTCAGTTTCATTGCTTTAAGGTGAATATTAAGAAAAAAGTGTCTGAGTAACATATCCCCTTAACAGTTGAAGCGCAAAAGGTAACGACGAACTAAGCAAACAACAAAGACAAGCGATTTGTTGTTACGTTTTTGCACTTCGGTTGTTAAATCCTTCACTCCCTTGTTTTACTTTCCAATATGTATGTGAACACGAACACAGACAAGTTAGCCTTGTCGTTCTTGCTTCAAAAGACTACAGACGAATCTCGATAATTCGAACTCGAAGGGGCTAGAAAATTTGTTCAAATTAAAAGAAGTTCGAATTATTGAAAGCTAAATAACGTGACAGGAAAGGCAAAGGGGGAAGCGTGGCACCGGCGCGTGAGAGACCCCCCACCCCCCTCAAGGCGCAGAGCCGTGCTCCTGCAAGGGCTGCAGAAGATGGTGCCTTTTTCCTTTCCTTCAACCACACAATCATTCAACCCAGTGACGGCTTTACGTGGCAGGGACGGAAAAGGGAGAAGCGTGACACGAGAGCGTGGCAGATCGGCATTTGAGAGACAGCAAACATTCCACCGCGATCTTTTCTCTCCTTTTCATTTCCTTCGCGGGCAGCGGTGAGGTATCGTAGGTGCCGCGGTGGGATTGGGCGGAGTGCTGAAAGCATTTTCGGAGCGCGGTATGTTCGAATCAATGGTCGGAAGTGGTTGGGCTTTCGAATTACAAGGGTGTTTTCGCCCATTAGAATATACATAGCATTGACGGGACCTCATCGTGAGTTCGAATGAACCGCAAGTTCGAATTAAGCGTGTTTGAAATAATGAGATTCGACTGTACTATGTGGGGGAAAAGAAGAAACAAATTTATGCATTCACATTGTCCATTAAACAAAATAACACCCAAACAGATAACGACATTTAGCAGTTTGACAAGAACAATATCAGTAGCACACACAGCAAGTAACCTGTAGTCACAAGAAGGAGAAGTGAGAATGCAGATATGTGCAACTCCATAGTAGCTGTCTGGCAAAAGTGCTACATAAGCTCAAATCCTGGTACACTCAGCACTACCAGTACATTCAACGCTGTAGGCACAGAAGCTCCCAGGTCACTGCAGAAGACTGGAGTTGCCTGCATGCTATAATTTTCAAACCAGATACAGTGCACTAGCAAGTTGTCCCTGCTGTCAAAGAGGCACAAACCAAATGCACTTCCTCCTAGATGTAGACAACTAAAGCCTGCTTCCTGGAGACTGAAAGACACTACAAAATCAATTTACACCTACACCTAATTTCAAGTTTAGAGACCCAAAACAATGCATACACTACGGGAGACACCATAGCAGGGAGCTACAAATTCATGTTTAACACCTGAAGTACCTTAAGTGGGCCCTTCACCGCTTTCTGAACATGGTCAGAAAATGTGGCTGAGACAAGTGAAAACACGAGCCAAATATTGATGGACTGCATGCAGTAGGGAATATACAGTTTCGTGTGAAAGATGAGCAAAAATTTGTTGCTCTATCTTTGGCAAATTACGTAACAGGTAGGATCAAGTGGGCATAGCAGGCATTGGCTAATTTCGTAAACGGCGCACAAGCGTAAGATCTCACGGGCCACGTGCCGCACCATGTAGGCATAGCACCAACAAGTGAAGGTACCATGAGGTGCTTTCATGTGTTGGTGTCGTACAAATATAAACAAGACGTATTGGTCAAAGAAAAAAAGAAGAGAGAAGGCTCAAGGTCATATGGGCAGCAATGAAAAATGCAACTGCTGGGCTGTGCATCTCCCTTTGTCATCATACCTTGTGTATCTTTCACTGCACTCATGGTAAAAAAGACAGAAAGTGTGCACTTTGTCGAATAACTCTGCTTATATAGTGCACAAAATGGTTTGCAGTTGAAAATTCATGCTGCAGCAGAGTCCAGTATTAGATCCACGCTATGTAAACTCAGAAGAACGTTGCATGGCCTCTTTAACATGTGCCTAAATATATATATCTACAGGCACTTTTTCACAATCTGCTCACTTAGGAATGCACTACAGTTGTCTTGTCACGATGAGGAACCTAACTAAAAGCGTGGTGTGGTGTGAATGGCAGACAAGACAGGTGCACTCCTTACTCACTAAGTATTTACCCACTGACGTTTAAAAATGACTGTTGTTGCTACATAATTTTGTAACTTAACTCTGAAGGTTTGCACATTGCTGTTCACAAAAGGCAGAAAGCTTTCAGAACTTTGCTCTCAATGCATGCTAAATGAACAGAGTCTCAAGCCTTTATTCAGTCTGTGCTTATTGGCCTCTCCTTTTCAGTGATCCATCTTGGTTGCATAATGAGTACCGCTGTTGCGGTACTCAACACTCAAGCTGTGTTGCAAACATTTACTTTTTATAGAAGTTTTGCGCTGAGTATGACAGTGCCACTGAAAGGTGCCAGGCAAACCGAGAGAAAGGGTACAGTGGCTACCTTTGCTCTCTAACAACCTACGTATAGTAGCATAGATGGCAGCTAGCATTCTTTTACATGGCCTACTCTTCATCTCATTGAAACTGTGTAACAGGATGGGTAGGTGGTCTAGCTGGTACTGAATTTTTACATATACCAGAGTGTAGGAAATATGACCAAAAGGTTGCAGAGGAAAAGCCTTGTTTAAATGTTGTATTTCTTGCACATTGGAAGTTTATGTTATGGTGCCAAGCCTAATGTACTGCAAGATAATTGTGCATGTTTGTTTCCAGTACTGTTTTCCACTTGTGCTATTGTGCAACATTCTTATTGAAGTGGGCCACGAAGCAGATAGACAAAACTATCCTGTATTGTGATACAATGGAAGTAACGCAGCATGTTCGAGAAAAAAAAGACAAGCAGGGTGGTTGCGGAGACGGCCAAAACGTGCCTTCAGCACTCGTACAGTTTTAACAGCAATAATCTTTTGTGCACAGAATTTAGGCACTTTCATGCTCTTCTTTTTGCAGTGGGTATCATTATGCTGACTGCGAACTAAAGAAGGAGAAAGCTAATACACCATGGTGGAAGAGTGGCTATGATATTTTGCTGCACGGCTCGAGTATTCGGTTCAATTCCCAGCTGCAACGATCGCGTTCTGATGATGAAATGAAAGAATGCTTGTTTTAAATGTGCATGTACATTAACACTTTCCACGAAATAGACAAGCTGAGCTCACACATGCCTGGTAGAAATGGCCAACAAGTTTAGCTTTCCTTTACTCCTTGCAGAGTGCCCCACTTTTGCAATAAATAGAATACATTTTGTAGAAATACCTGCCCTTTTATTACCCAATACTTAAAAAAAGCCGTGCAGTCTGCACTGCTTTTACATAAGGATTGAGTAATAAAAACATCTGGTCATTTGCAGCAACAATTCAGAGTACTAGCTTTGCATCATCCTCAGACTTTGTCTACAGGCATCATCACTACAGCAAGTCTACGGCCTGTAAGCTGATTGAGGACACCGCACACAATAGTTCAAATTTTTTTCAAGACAAACATCACATTTGATTGAAGATGGCATTTGCACCATTCCATGAAGAAATTAATACAGTAGACTAAATAAAGTTTTTCATTCCATTAATACAGTAGACTCTCAGTAAACTAAAATCTCCTAAATGGAACTGCAGCTCAGAACAGACCCTAAAAAGATTGATTGCATACTTGAATTCTGCACACTTGCTTCTCTCTCACGAAACATAATTCCTGTAAAACTGAACAAATTTTCCTACTCCCTTTAGGTTCTGTTTAATGAAATTCTACTGCACTTGTAACAGCACCAGAAGCTTAGCAAGAATAACGAGACTGCATGTGGCTGTTTAATGCAAGGTAGTTTGAATACGTATATATATCTCACCTCATCAATAGTAGGAAACCTATTAAAAGAGCTAACACCTTTAGATTATAAAAGAGCAGAAGATAAATAGCTAAAAAACTGTAGCTTGTGATGACACAGCTGAAAACAATATTGTAACACAGATGTGCATACCTGAAAACCAGCATGGTAAACTGTGCCTCGACTGTTTCTTGGCACAGCAGTTTGATACATGGATGTCTGTGAGGAAAAAAAAAACACGAAAAGTGATCCGGTCACAACAATACACTCTAACATAGCTATGTGACTGCCAAGGCTGTGCTCTTCATTCAGCCAGTAAGGAAAAGCCTTGAAAAACTTACAGGAGGTGCTACGAGGCGTTCATCTAGAATGTTTTCAATTGTAAGCTCGACAGACCGAGTGCTCCGCAGGTCTTCGACAATGGTGTTTAATGGCATACCTGGGAACATCTGTTGCACCTGGCGAGCCTGCAAAATGGTCATTTATTATAGATTAAGTTTGCACACTGACGAGATTAATAAGTGAAATCAACGTTTACAACACAGTCATCTTTCTGGAAACTGTACAGATGGGCTTTTAGCACCTAAAAGCACTTTTAAGAATGAGAGGATCAATAATGGTCGAACAAGAGAATCATGAGGAGCTGTTCTGACAAGCAAGCTTGCTCTCCTACTGAAATGGTAGCTCCAAGAATAGTGTTTGCTTGTTATCCCTGCACCAATCATTCGAAGCCTCCGTATTATGGAATTCCAGCTTCCAATACTACACAGGCAGCATAAAGAAAATGCATATGAATAATATCTTGGGTTTTACATCCCAAAACCATGATACGATTATGAGAGATGCGTTGCGGAGAGCTTTGAAAATTTTGACCATCTGGTGTTTTTTAACATGCACTGGCATCGCGCAGCGCACGGGCCTCTACCATTTCGCCTCTATCAAAATGCAACCGCCGTGGCCGGGAGCTCGCTATCTCCAGATCAGCAGCTGAGCACCGTAGCCACTAATCCACCGTGGCAGATGATACAAAGGAAATGCAAAGTGCACACGTTGCACGTCTCATCATAACATGATGCATAACATAAATGCAACCACACACCACTTGAGGTAAAACTTGCATCCAGTATTCTGCATGGTGATGCCCACCTATTGCTGAACATTTTCCCATTTTATTTTCATTGAATAGGCTTATTCTTAGAGTCTTTTGCCCATTTAAATAGAAAATAAAAACTTCATCCAGGCATTTATTAACCTTGAAAGAGGTTAATTGGCAGACAGAGTTCTTTTGAACACTCAAGGACAACTTTATATGCCCTGTATTAACCCTCAGATTTATAAATATTTAGACACACTCCTCCACCAACTTTACGTAGAATAGGTGAGTGATCTACGGTAGATGAGAAAATCAATGAGCAATTCATTGGTTCAATAAAACTTGTTGGTGGGCTGTGTGATTGGTAAAGCTTTAGCAGAAAAAAATTACACAAGACAGACATGAACAAGAGGGTTGACTAATGCTAGTGTCTCCTCTTTTTTGTTCTTGTCTACCTTATACAAAATATATATATATCTCTCTTTTTTTCAAAAAAAAAAAAAAGATCTCACTGGATCTTTATACTAAATAAGTGGAAATATTGTAGTGAAGAAGAGGAGCTTCAGTGGCATTTCTCGGCGCATCAGGGGCATCGCCATCAGCATAAGCTCGTGCTTGCTGTGCTTGGCCGGATGCTGCTGATTGCTTCGCTTTCTGCGTTCTGCGCTGCAAATAAACCCCGTTACAAGTGGTGGATTCTGCTGGGTTTTGATCACCCTGGAGCTTCGGAATCGCATTTTACCATCCACTATGCCTACCGACGCAAGCGCCGCTCCAACTCCTCCACCGGCACCGCCTACTGTTCTCTGCGCCGGTTCTCTGCGTCTGCGAGATCCCCCTGTTTTCTCAGGCACAGAAGACAAGGACGTTGACGACTGGATTTCAATGTACGAGCGAGTGAGTACTCAACAAATGGGATGACGCCGCCAAGTTGGCCTACGTCTCCTTCTACCTGTCGGACGTGGCCAAACTGTGGTTTATAAACCATGAAGCGGAACTCCCTACATGGTCAGCCTTCAAAACGAGCCTCACACAAGTTTTCGGGCGGCCTGAGGTACGCAAACGCCGTGCCGAACAACGCTTACATACTCGGTCCCAGCAGCTTGGTGAGAATTTCACAAGCTACATTGAGGACGTTCTGGACCTTTGCAAGCGAGTCAACGAGTCCATGTCCGAAGAGCTTAAGATCAAGCATATCATGAAGGGCATTGAGGACGACGCTTTCCAAATGTTGCTTTCTAAGAGTCCTCGCACTGTCCTAGAACTGACCGAATTATGCCAGAGTTTTGACGAGTTGCGCAGGCAACGTCTTTCCACCCGACGTCCCTCGGTGCTCGACAACTCTTTGTCCAGCCTGTCCACCCTTGGCATAGGAGAAGACCATGCCCCTCTTCTCTCCAAGATCCAAGAGTTCATCCGCGCTGAGGTCGCTCGTCAGCTCTCTTTGATGTCCTGCGTACCCGATCAACCACGCAGATTGACGTCTTCGAGCTGCTATCTGTGAAGCTTTTCACGCGGACCCACAGTGCGCCCACGCAGGTCTCTTCAAGACATACGCTAGGCTTTGACTCAGATTTTATTAGCGTGGCATGTATAACTACGTGCGGAAATTCATTCACTCTTGTGCTCAGTGCCAACGACAAAAGTTACCTCCCGGGCAAGTCTACCCGTCACAACCTCTTCCTGGTCCTAGTAGACTTTTTGATCGCGTTGGCATTGACATTTACGGACCACTACCATCAACTCTAGCCGGTAATCGCTGGATTATTGTTGCGATAGACCATCTGACACGTTATGCTGAAACAGCCGCGCTGCCGACTGCCACAGCCCGTGACGTTGGAACGTTTCTGTTGCAACGTTTCGTTCTGCGTCATGGTGCCCCTCGCGAGCTCTTAAGTGACAGAGGCCGTGCCTTCCTTTCTGACGCCTTGAAGGCATTACTCAACGAATGCCGAATCGTGCATCGCACAAGTACAGCGTACCACCCTCAGACGAATGGCATGACGGAGCGCTTCAACCGTACTCTTGGCAGTATGCTGTCGATGTACGTCGCCTCTGATCATTCAAATTGGGACCAAGTTCTCCCGTTCGTCACCTACGTGTATAATACTGCCGTACAAGCTACTACTGGGTTTTCGCCATACTTTCTTTTGTACGGACGAGAACCTTCAAATACAGTAGACACTATTCTTCCATATAAACCTTATGAGTCCGAAAGTACAACTCTGTCCGAAGCTGCCCGACATGCTGAAGAATGCCGCCAGCTTGCCCGCTCTTTTTCTACTGAGGACCAGTGGCAGCAGCAATCCCGCCAGACTGGGGACCGCTCGGCTCCAAACTTTCCACCTGGTTCATTGGTATGGCTTCGGGCACCTGCTACCGCGCCTGGCCGCTCCGCAAAACTTCTTCCCAAATACATCGGGCCATACCGCGTTGTAGAGCAAACGTCACTCGTCAACTATATCGTGGAGCCCATCATCCCAGCCACAGACCTACGCTACCGCGGCCGCGACACTGTCCACGTCTCTCGTCTCAAGCCATATTACGACCCATTAGTGGTTTGTTCTCCCTAATCCGCCAGGATGGCGTCTTTTTGTGCGGAGGGCGATTGTAGTGAAAAAGAGGAGCTTCAGTGGCATTTCTCGGCGCATCAGGGGCATCGCCATCAGCATAAGCTCATGCTTGCAGCGCTTGGCCGGACGCTGCTGACTGCTTCGCTTTTTGCGTTCTGCGCTGCAAATAAACCCCGTTACAATATATTGATTGATTTGTGGGGTTTAACGTCCCAAAACCACTATTTGATTATGAGAGGCGCCGTAGTGGAGGGCTCCAGAAATTTTGACCACCTGGGGTTTTTTAACGTGCCCCCAAATCTGAGTACACGGGTCTACAACATTTCCGCCTCCATCGGAAATGCAGCCGCCACAGCCGGGATTTGATCCCGCGACCTGCGGGTCAGCAGCCGAGTACCTTAGCCACTAGACCACCGTGGCGGGGCAAGTGGAAATATATTGACCTGACCATTGCATTAACTTTATTTTTGATAGTTGATCAATACATGATACTCATAAGCGTAAGAACAGAAACACATATGCAATATACGCAGTCAATTCTTCAAAACTGTGGCATACTTCATCCTGAGAATGCAAACCGCCTGCTTCAGCGAGGGTGTGTTTACACACATGTATAAAGAAAGAAAAAAAAGGAATGCAATAAATAAATTTTTATGGGCTGCACAGATGATGGGGAAGGGTGAGAAAAGAATGCCTCTATATTTGACAGTAGGAATGCAGAAGAAATGGCTGCAACCAAGTTGCAACAAAACTTTTTAAAACAATTAGACATGGTAGAAATGGGAATGGGGCTGTGCAGAACTTGCCCTTTCACTGTTTAGAGAAGAGCAGATAGATATGTGGGGTTTAACGTCCCAAAACCACCATATGATTATGAGAGGCGCCATAGTGAAGGGCTCCGGAAATTTCGACCACCTGGGGTTCTTTAACGTGCACCCAAATCAGAGCACACAGGCCTACAACATTTCCGCCTCCATCGCAAATGCAGCCACGTTCAGAGAAGAACAGCTGCAGCGATGTCTTCCTCTGATGGCAGAAAAAAGCATGTTTGGCGCTCTCTTACTTTTGCTGTACCACAGCTTGCCAAAGTTGTACATTTTTTAGCCCCTCAATAACACTGATGAATCAATGCTCATTTTCTTGCAATACAGGTGCATTATATATGCTTCACATTGCAGCCACCATAAAGAAGTATAACAAGGGTGAAAATCCATTGAAAGAGATGTGACAAGGCATTTATCTCAAACCAACTGGGAGTAAACAAAGGTTTTAGAGAACGTAGACTTGGGAAGGTTGGTAATCCATTCAACTATTTTAGTGCACTTTTTGACAAACAGATCCCTTTGCATTTGCATAGCATAGGGAAGTGATATATAGGCAAATGCTTGCGCTTAAAGATTGTTATTTTTTAACTCTGTGTAACTATTTTTCAATATACAACATACAGTCATATATACACCACCCCTCCCAGGTTAAAATGTGTAACTGGGAATCCAAATGGTTTCAACTGGCATTAACTGGGATCAACTGGTCCCAGTTGCAGGCCAACTGGTTTCAGCTGGGAATCAACTGGGAACAGTTGGTCCCAGTTGCAAGTGGTCTTAGTAACTGGTCCCAGTTACAGCTCAACTGGTTTCAGCTAGGAATCAATGGGAACAGTTGGTCCCAGTTGCAAGTGGTTCCAGTTAGTAGCTGGTCAAATGACCGCCAACGGGGACCATCACCAGTTGAATTGGAAGCTGTTGGTTACAGTTATGTTCTAACTGGAAGTGCTACATGTTTTAGTTGTACCCTTCTTCACAGTGAAAAATGAAAAAGTTGAACTCGATTGTGTATGACGTAGAATTGTTGCAACTAAACAGATGGGCTTTTGCAAGCTTTTTTTTTCCTATACACACAGAAGTGTACCGGACCATCAGCCTAGTAGGACATTTAAGAAAATAAGTGTCTCGTGATTTACGACTCTATTATCTTCTACAAATCATTTTCTGTGCATTGTTTCAATCTCATTGAGTCAATTAAAATAATATCATTCGAGAATATTGAATTGCACAAGTGCACAAACACATTGCATTCAAACGCACGCTATTTTAGCTTTAGTAAATTCAACTGCATTGAGCTGTTGCCAGCATCTTTACGTCCATCGCGGTGTCAATACGCAGGCGAAGTGGTGCCAATCGATGTCAGGCTGTAATATTGCTGAATTATCTCGCAGCAAGCATGCTTGCTTGACAGTCTTGAGTGCTGCACAGGCGCATTACTTTCGAACAGAAAAAAAAAAAACAAAAACACAGTGCCGAGCCAGTAGCTACCATAGCCGAGACTGCCGATATCCTATAATGCTTCAAACTCCAACGTGCATCATACACCACCACAAATGATTTTACCACAAACATTTACCACTATCTCCCGCTTCTCTCTCTCACATTCTACCTGAAAGGCTAGCAGCTATCACTGTAGTTGCATATGTAATCTTGCACTGAAATACTGAATAAAACAGTAAAATGTAATCAGACATAAATATAAAATAGACTAAAATAGTTTATAAAGCACAGATTCCGCAATTTTCTAAGAAGACAGACAGAAACTTTTTAACAGAGTGATGAGCAGTCTCGTACAGCACATGTGACGAGGGCTAGTTACCGTACCACGGAGTTGTGTTGTTCTTGATGAGTAATGAGGAGTCATAGCAAGCACAATTTAGATATTTTGATTAGTGCTCGACAGTTTCATCTCTGGAAGACTTTACTGCGACTTTAGGCGATCGTCACATGAGTGTTTTTGCCTGTGAAAAGACGTATATGTGGATCCATCGGGTTCGGAATCTCGTGCTGGCTGCCTCGTCCACAATCAGCCGTTTGAAGGTAATTAATCTCCTCTACTTTGGGTAAGTGAAGATGTAGATATAATATAATGCAACGAGTGTTTTGAGAGTGGAGATGATGGAACGTTGCCTTGTAAACGCTTTACTGCAGATTCGTAGCCATTTGTTTTGGAGCCTAATGAAAGACAAGTGTCGATCGTGCAGTACTTGTCTTCAACAGCATGTCAAATAACTACGAAGTATGCTCGTGTAGGCCTGTAGCTCTATCAGAAGTACTAGAAAAGGGCACGCATTTGCTCGGCCATTAAATATCCCCAAACCTGTTGTCTGTATGTGAGCTTCAGCTTTACTGCCCAATGCTTTTTTTTTTTCTTGCCGCGAAGATAAACTTTACCGGTTTAAAAATCAGAATAGACCAAGACATGATCTCTACAGATAGTGTTAAATTAATGTACAGGGACACTTATGAGAATTCTCGAGGGAATAAGAACTTCTGATTGTACGTGACACAAGTTATATGTGTTAATAACTGCAGTGCAAGGTTGTAAATTATACTGCACTGTATCTGTATTGTTTACTGATATGTACAATAAAGATGTGCCTATTTATTCACAAGCGTTGTTGACTGTATGGTATATCTAAGGATTTGTAGATAACTGCAATCGCATGTTAAAAGGCACAATTGAGCATAACCTCACTTATGATAGCTTCATAAAAATATCTCACAATGGTATAGTCATCGATTGAGCCACGTATAAAGAGGTGTGAATTTAGAGCCACAATTTCTGCTTACAGAACCTGTTCATAATTGCGACTATGGTACTTGTGATTTGTTTGAGAGCAATATCGGCTTTACTTTGGGACACACTGCACGATTTTCTAATGAGATGAAATTTAATTTCTGGTAGCATTGCATGTGTAAACTAGTAATCACAGTTCCGCTAACTGTGTAAATATTTCTTCCAGATTGTTCCGTACACACGAGATATACGAAATAGTGTGGGTCTGCCGCCTATCCAAGGAAGCAATCAAGATGCTTCACAGGCCCTGCACACTCAATCTGCAATGTTTCTAATAAATGAAGTCCCGTTTCAACGTCAAGCTTCCTCGTCTATATGCACCACAGGGGTCTACTGGCAACTGGAAACAATTGGGACCAGTTCAAGTGGTTTATGGTCAAATTCCCAGCAGGGACCAGTTGTCATTAAGTCTCAATTGGGACCAGTTGAAGGGGTTTAGGGTCAAATTCCCAGTGGGCACCAGTTGCCAACGGGTCCCAGTTGAAACCTACTGGCAACTGATCTCCACTGGGAATTTGACCATAAACCACTTGAACTGGTTCCAGTTGTTCCCAGTTAGAATATTTTCACCTGGGTTATATGTGAGAAAGCATTTCATAGAAAGATGATCTGTCTAAACAATTCTTTTAGATGCGACCCTATGCATTGCTACATAGATATTTAGCATATACAGTACCTCTCAAACAAGGGGCACTAGCTCGTTATTCGGTATGCACAAGCCCTGCCTTTATAATAAGATCTGGGATAGGAATATTGGCAGTGCAGTGGCATTGCTGTTATATACATGGCTGTGAATCTTGTTCATAGAGTTGGCAGAGAGAGTTAACTGTAAGGGGACCAAATGCCGCCTGCATAGCATTCACAGTGGTCAGTGCTCCTGCACTGTTGTATTCATGCAATAAAATTTCCCTTCCCTGGCAGGTGCCCATAAGCCTGAAGGTTGTCATTAACCTGAAATAATGAAGCTTTAATGACACTAAACCTGATGTAGCAAAGTTCCTTTTGAAATGAATGACTAAAAATGCAGCGACTTCTCAGTAATTATGATACGAGTTTTTCTTCGACATTGTGCTGTAATGCCATCGTGTTAAAACATCGTGCCATCATAGTAATGGCCCTAGTAGACAAGGCTGCTTGCTGCCTAGGCACACAACAAAATTAGCAGTCAGTAGCGTTTTTACAATCAAAATGGTGCACTGGTGGTGGTTTGTTGTCTCTATAAATGCTGCCACAGGAGTATGGTGGTTGCTTTTATTACTTAATGGTTTATGCAAGAGATTACGCTACTAAATGTCTCAATGCAACATTCTTGCTTTGCCTGCTTGCACAATCACTGTATTCGTTGTCCCTGTCTGTGCACATCGGCAACTTGTGAAAGCTACACGCGAATGCCCCTTGCTTGTGTCGCCTGGATATGGGAGGCTGCATATCCGGGCAGTACAAGCAAGGCAGACTTGCACGAGGACAGCGCGATCATGGGAGGCTCCGTGTCCAGGCTACCCTCATGGACTCCTCACGGATGCAGGTGTGTGTTATTGGCACATAAAATGCCACCGTAGCTTCTGGGTGTAGCTACATTTCAATTTTAGATTTATAAGGAGCGAAACATTCCTTTCTCGATTTCACAAACTTCCCGATTCAACAAAGTAATTTGTGAGATGTTATCACTTTATTAATTTGAGTTTCAACTGTATTTCTGCCACCAGTATATACATTACAGCGAAGATGTACTTACTAATTAAATTAACAAAGATGGTATGAAATACTGGCAAACATAAGCACCTGCGGGGAAGAAGAGAATCTCAAGAATTTAACCTGCAAGGGTGCAACACAGCACAATATTGAATGTGGTGGCAAACATTTTCGATATACACAAAATAGAATGCTATACTTTTGCATGGTACTATATCCAAGTGAGTGTTACAACCAGGCTGTTGAACCGAACACAGACACAAAACCATACCCAAACTGAAATTCCAATAGGAATTTTTTGATAATGCCAAACCTGCCAAGAAAGGCAAGGAAGAATAATGCAAAATTATGTGCAGACCTTCTTTGAGCCAGCTATCTTTTCTATTTAGAGTTTGGTCAAACCCTTGCTTTCTTTTTGTTCCTTTGTAATAATGCTATAATAATGCATGTGCTGGCTGCAATAACCATTGGTGGTTGCTTTCATATCGATCTCGCAGCACTGCACTTGCCATACGGCGTGCCTTCATTTGTGGCATTTTAGATAATGATTGGTTCTGACTTTGCTGTGAAGAGTCCCATACTTCGAGACACTGTGTGCGACATTACCTTCAAGAGCACTCAAATGAGCAGGTGTTTGTGCAGTGCTTTCATGCATCATTGTTATATTTCGCATCATGTTTTTCAGGCTTCTCAAGCATAATCCAGGTATTACCCGATTTTACTTATCGAGCCAACTTTGGCCTGTGTACCACATAGCACCTGCAAGAACTTTGCAAAGTTGAATGAACACAAATATTGCTAGTGATTCCTTACTTAATGAATATTTTCAAATAACTTTTTTTATATCTGTAGGTTCTTTCAGTGGCATTCTTATTGAAATTGTATGCTTAGAATGGGTCTCTTCAATTTGACTGCACTTTCTGCCCTAGTTCAAGAGTGCTGCACTTTAGTGCTCGATTTGATAAGTGCAGCTTACGCCACCTGCACTTCTGAACTCGATTTGACATTGTACTGCAGGAGTTCATTGGTACTTCAGTAATAGCTTCCCTGCTAGTTTTTGTCTCATGCAAGTAGTCGAAGGTATATAGTGTTGCTGCATTCTTGCCCTATATATGACTGCTGCCCCAAAACCGCCAGTGTCGTGTGGCACAAACACTAAAGGAACAGGCGTGGCACCAGCAAGACATATTTGTGAACTACGTACAGAAATTGCAGTCAAATTGAGGATACCTTATATAAACTGTAAAAGCCCGCATATAGCTCTGACCCGCATATAGTCCGGCATGTAATTTAGGGATAGCAAACGTGAGAAAAAAAAGTTTTCACTCGAATAGCGCCCGAGCAAAACGGAAAAATGCTTATATTAACAACCTTCATTCATCGTCGTCGGACGCCCTTTCTTACGAAGCTTCCTTGTCGAAAATGTTCTCCTACAGCACATCATCCTCAGTGCCATCAAGCGCGTTCGAGATGGAGCACTTTTTGAATGTGCGGCAAACGAGTGCCTCGAGAATGTAGGCCCAAGCCTCGACTATCGACGAGCACAGCATCGCTGGCGAGGCCCGTTTCAGTTGTCCGCCAGGGGTCACTTCTGGTTTTCCGGACCTCATCCAATCAGCGTGCAGATGTGTAGCTCGATGCTCCCGTACAAAATCTGTGAGTTCTCGTTCCACGTCGGGAAACACCCCATTTTTCGGTTTGCGGGAACTGGCCGCTGCAAGCAAAGGAGGTGCCCTTCTGCTTCCGCTGACCAGGAATACTCCGCTCGTTAACTCTGAACTGCTGCTCCGCGGCACAGTTGCTAATGGTTTCCGCAACAGCGATAACTTTCCTTTTAAAAGCAACGGGGTACTGCCTGCACGGTGCTGACATGGCGTAAAATCACAAAAGCAATATCATGGCCATCGTTATGGGCGCCAAGTTGAAGCAAAGGCCACTGATAACGCCGCTAAAGGCCTGACCCCATGTGCGCGTTGCAGCCCGTCAGTGCGTGGCTTTTATTTGGCACGGCATTGCATCCTCTCGCTATAGTGAGAGAGGGTGCACGCATACGTGAAGCAGCGCTCTCCTTTCTCTACATAGGGAGAGGACGTGGCGCAGCGTCAAAATCCACACGCTGACAGGCTGCAACACATACATGTGGTAAGGCCTTAACACTACCTAGCATCCAGCGCAGAAGCGCACAAACACCTGATGATGATGATAGCACCTTGCTATGCCAAAACTAAAACTGAATTTCAGCCGAAAATTCTTGGGACCCGCATATTGTATGGGGCCAAAATTTCGTACCCTAAAATCTAGAGAAAAAAAACTCCAAGCTATATGCGGGCTGTTACGGTAGTGCCTGGCTGCGTGCCTGAGAATGGATAATGTCCGTTTACATCATTTATTGATTGATATGTGGAGTTTCACGTCCCAAAACCACCATATGATTACGAGAGACGCCGTAGTGGAGGGCTCAGGAAATTTCGACCACCTGGGGTTCTTTAACGTGCACCCAAATCTGAGCACATGGGCCCACAGCATTTACGCCTCCATCGAAAATGCAGCCGCCACAGATGGGATTCGATCCCCCGAGCTGGGGGTCATCAGCCGAGTACCTTAGCCACTAGACCACCGTGGCAGGGCATGTCACTTGTTGTCACTGTGCTGCCTGCTGGTGTTACATTAATGAAGTTTTATCTGTGGTGTGCTATCTCTATATAAAAACATACAAAAGTAAGGGAATCATACATGGGATTCGTTTTCTGTTTTGTATGCAACTAATGAAACTGACAGACAATTAAGCTAAGGAAAGCATAGGGGACATTATTTGTGGTTTCTTAATTATAATGTAATGGTTGTCACTTAAAAGAATTTAAAGTGGATGAACAATCACACTTTTTGTTTGTGGGATCTGAACCCACAACCTTCGAATTATGCATCAGATGCTCTACCATTGAGACTACAACAATGGGTACTGCCCTGTCGATTTCTTTGAAGGGTATTTAGTGGGCTTAATGTCTCTGTTAGCCAGGAACCCGATTCTTGATGGGTTCACTTTGTGGACTATCCACTTCAGCCTCCACTGGTTGGCTGAAGCTCGGTGAGCAGCGCGCCCCCCATTGCCCGTTGTTACCTCAACATCACTTTCAACACCTCAACTCTCAACAAAAATGAGAAAGATGAAATACGTTTCACCACAATGAATGCTGCCCTCAGAAATACATTTTTGGATGCACATCATGGACGCCATGCATGAACCCTAATCACGTTAACCCCTGAATTAAGTGTCAACGCGGCCACCTGCCTGACAAACTTGCAAGGTCAGTACACATTGCCTGCCCCGTTCTAAAACATCTGAAACACGTTCTTACACAAGTTTAGGCTTGTCAAATTTGTTTCAGTGTTTTGTAACTGTACATTTCATCCACTTTCTTTTTCTTTATGCTGGGAATGTGCTAGCGGGTTTGGTGCCATTTTGTTATGTAACGAATGCACTTTGCTGAAGCAGATAGTTCACTAGGTAGACCCATCGAAAATTAGGCCCAAGCACTATCGTGTAGCTCAGACAGTGAGCGTGGAACACTTTTTTTTTTTTTTTTTTGCCAGAGGGCATCATAAGGCACGTCATTTTCGCATGAGATGGCAGTTGACCAATAAAACAATAAAATTAGAGTATGCAAACCACCAGAGAAGAACAGGCGAAAGGAAAGAGCGTCAACTCGCAACTTGCAAAACCACAGCAATATACCCACCATGCCACACATGCGCAATAATGCACCGTACATCACATCGCACGACCGGACACTCTTAACGCACATGCTAGTTCAGTAATGTGTCAAAAATTCAAGTTCAGCTGAACGCAGTACCACTGACATATGGCTATTTATTTATTGATTGATTTGTGGGGTTTAACGTCCCAAAACCACTATATGATTATGAGAGACGCCGTAGTGGAGGGCTCCGGAAATTTCGACCACCTGGGGTTCTTTAACGTGCACCCAAATCTGAGTACACGGGCCTACAACATTTCCGCCTCCATCGGAAATGCAGCCGCCACAGCCGGGATTTGATCCCGCGACCTGCGGGTCAGCAGCCGAGTACCTTAGCCACTAGACCTGACATATGGCTAGTGCAAATATTTTTTTTTTTTCTGATGAGGTATCCTTCTGGATCTCTCGCTCAATTCCCTCCTTGCTTCCATCGAGAAGGGGAATATTAGCAAATCGTGCCTCACATCCACAGGCACTGCAGCCCATAGGCAAATGAGCCAAAAGATTATTCTTAATCGAAAGATCATGCACTCTCGCTCATTTGTTTACACACCAGCTGGCACGGTCGATATAAACCCTTCCACAGGAAAGATGTAAACCTTTCCATATTTTCTTGTAATGTGCACCAACTAGCCTAACAACTTTTACTACTTAAAAAAAGAAAAAAAAATCAGCATGTGAAGAAAAATTTGTGCCTTCATCATACACTTAAGTTTCTTTCAACTTAACTGAAAATCATAACATTAGAGTTGAGAAACCATAAATAATGTCCCCCAATGCTTTCCTTGGCTTAATTTTAGTTGTCAGTTTCCTTGGTTGTGTACAAGCCAATGTGTCATTTATGGAGAGACGATTTTCAATTTTGTTTTGACCAGTTGCATTGTCTCATGAATATTCATACTTGAACCAATATTGAGACTTCACTATATAAACAACCTAGTGAATTTTTGTGGTTTTGCTGTACTCAGCATGATTATGAATAACATGAAACACAGAAAAGAGGGAGCATAAAAATAAGCATGTAGAACTAGTGCACTGCAAGCTGCGTGCCATTCTTAACATGACCACAATCACTACTGCTTAACATGGCCACAATCATGAACACAGTTGCTGCAGCTATATAAGATTTACATATACAATCATTAATAGGGTCAATCATCATTTCAAATGTGCTAAAGAAGCAATGTTTTCTTTCCTGTGAAAAAAAATTCCCATGCATCACGCATACAGGTCAATGGCACTGTGCAAAGTGTTGCCATGCGGCAAGGTGGAGTTTGGTGTATCGGACCGGCCTTAGAATCAGTCCAGCATTGTAAACAAGTTAATAAACCGTTGAAAAATTTTATTTCTTCAAACTGAAACTGAACCAGAAACAGGAGCGTGTTGCACCCAAAGCAGCATTTTTTTTTTCAGTTAAACCCCTTGGTTACAACTATTTCACATAGTAAATATTAATCTGATGTGCCCAGGTTTGATTATAAATTCTGCACTTTGCTAATGTTTCAAGATAGAGTATCCAACATGGAAGAAAAACGGCGACTTGGGCTAGTTGGTTAAAAAGTATATCACTTCACTTCACTTTACTTTCCTTAAAGACCTCGCAGGGAGGTATTACATAAGGGGTGGGGTTAACATAAAGTGGCTACATACAAAACAGTGGTTACATACATTTACAAGATAGTGACTACAATGCACGTACAGTATAGTGGCTACAATACACTTATTGAGACAAACCAAGTTTTATTTTTTCGGAAAATGAGGATAAGCAGATAGTTTCGACGATATAGCGATATAGCGATTTAGCCCTTTCAGCCCTGACATTTTTTTTGACGAATACAAATTTTTCTTTCTTGTTGATTTCGCTTTATTAAAATCCTAAGAGCACAAAAATAATTTATTCTGAGCCCCCCACACTATACTAAAAAAATGGCGTCATGTGCTACATATAGGACACCAGGGCTTGATGATTGTACGTCAAATATTGTGAATTCAAATACCTGTATTTATTTCTACCCTCTTAGCCCATGCAATCAGTGTAAAACTAGCACGTAGCAACCACGCATTAGTTACAATGGCTGAAATGTTCAAAAGGAGGTTTTCTGTGTTTCTCATACCACTTGAATGGCCGTCGCCTCATTATTGGACGCTCTCAAGATCCAACATTATAAAATATTGCCAAATTATGCTTCGCAGCGCCAAACATATTTCCGCCCATGTCTGCAAGGTCTAGCTGACTGAACTGAACTTCATGGTCGTCATCTTCTAGTTCCGTCACACACCATTCAAACCACGCCAAAAAACGAATTGAAATTAATTACGTACTATGTCGCTATTGGGGAAACTACACAGATCAACTAAGAGATCTGGGCATGTTTCTCGACTCTAATAACAAGAAATTGGGAGCTGTCACAACAGCTACAGCTCCGAAGTTGCATGAATGCATTCAGAGCTCTGACACCCACCGAGCCCTGGTGTTCTATATTTAGGGCATGGAAGACTGTCCATTCCTGCAGGCGACATGTTAGTGTCCGGGAAGACCTACTTTGCAAGTAGGTAGTTAGACATCTAAGAAACAAATTGAAAAAATATGACAGCTTCCGATACAATAGTTGATGCACACAGCTCATACAGCCACACACAGCTCATGATAGAAAATGACGTTCCACTGCTTGAAACACGCCACCAAATGCTTTATTTCAACTTTCTACAATCACTGATTAATCATGAATTATCCATAGTAGCTCGTTACTCATATCTTATTTTTTATACCACCATATTCTTTGTACGATATTCTTATTAGCCTTACATTACCGTATTTATATCTTGGTATTATGTTGCATTTCTTGTTTAAATATTAGGGTTCTTTCTGCGTTATACTTGAGGTTTTATGTATTTCTTGGTCTAACTATATTGATAGTTTGTATCGGACTTCCTGTTTTGTATGTAAAATCAGTGCCCTTCCTGCAAGAACCGAAGTGTGGTATGCAGTATGTCATAAATAAATGAATAAATAAATAAATAAATAAATAAATAAATAAATAAATAAATAAAACACCATCAAATACTCTGTATCTGTGAGTGTCGTTTTTTTTTTCACAATCTGCCATCTTGCTTTCCGCTTTGCCGAGTTCCGAAGAACACGACGATGAAAAAACTACTGCCCATGTTTTTGCAGATGTATTGGGAATACTTCAGACACCTCCTTTAATTTCTGCAATGATGATTGGCAGCGAAATCTCTTTGTGTCCTTTTTACATGACATAAAGGACAAATGGGTTAAAAGGCTGGTGTGCATCCCTATTTTCCTTCTGTTCTTCAATGCGTCCCGTTTCCTTTATCACCTATGTGCTTGCATTGCAAGCTCTTTTAAATATGCTGCTAAAATGGCAAAACTCTATCATTTGTAAACACTCTGAGCATTAATTAGTATGATTTAGGTACATATGATGATCCTTGCTGCACAGCACTTGATGCTCTTCAGAGGCATTCTATGCTCACTGTGACTTATCGTAGTTTATTAGTGGCAATTTTTAATTGATTGATTGGTGTGTCAAGTTTAATGTTCCAAAACCAGCATATAATTATGAGAGATGCCATAGTGGAGGGCTCCAGAAATAGTACCAGTTTTGGATGGGTGACATTTGATGACAGGCTCAGCAGTTTTATTAGCTCTAATATGCACTTTTTAGAGCAGTGCAGAGACACTACTGTGATTCGAGCAAACAGAAGACTAACAAAAATTTAATGAAGTTCCTTGGCTATCAGTATGTACAATTTCAGAATCTAGTACATAATACAAGACAAGGAACGAATCATCATTATCATCATCACCACCACCACCATCATCATCATCAGCCTGACTACGTTCACTGCAGGACAAAGGCCTCTCCCACGTTCCGCCAGAACCCGGTCCTGTGCTTGCTGCTGCCAATTTATACCCGCAAACTTCTTAATCTCACTGCCCATCTAACCTTCTGTCTCCCCTTAACTCGCTTGCCTTCTCTGGGAATCCAGTTAGTTACCCTTAATGACCAGCGGTTATCCTGTCTATGCACTACATGCCTGGCCCATGTCCATTTTCTCTTCTTGATTTCAACTATGATATCGTTAACCCCCGTTTGTTCCCTAATCCACTCTGCTCTCTTCTTGTCTCTTAAGGTTACACATACCATTTTTCTTTTCATTTCTCGCTGTGTTGTCCTCAATTTAAGCTGAACCCTGTTTGTAAGTTTCCAGGTTTCTGCTCCGTAGCTAAGTACCGGCAAGATACAGCTGTTATATACCTTCCTCTTGAGGGATAGTGGTAATCTACCTGTCATAATTTGGGAGTGCTTGCCAAATGTGCTCCACCCCATTCTTATTCTTCTAGTTACTTCAATCTTGTGGTTCAGCTCTGCGGTTATTACCTGCCGTAAGTAGACATAGTTTTACAACTTGAAGTGCACTATTGCCTACCTCGAAGCGCTGCTCATTTCTGAGGTTGTTGTACATTACTTTCGTTTTCGGCAGATTAATTTTAAGACCCACCTTTCTGCTTTCCTTGTCCAACTCCGTAATCATGAGTTGCAATTCGTCCCCTGAGTTACTCAGCAATGCAATGTCATCGGCGAAGCGCAGGTTACTAAGGTACTCTCCGTTAACTTTTATCCCCAACTGTTCCCATTCTAGGCTTCTGAAAACCTCCTATAAGCACGCAGTAAATAGCATTGGGGAGATTGTGTCCCCCTGCCTTACACCCTTCCTGATTGGTATTCTGTTGCTTTCTTTATGAAACACTATAGTAGCAGTTGATCCCCTGTAGATTTCCTCCAGGATGTTTATATATACTTCATCGATGCCCTGATTCCACAGTGTCTGCATGATGGCAGATATTTACACTGAATCAAACGCCTTCTCGTAATCTATGAAGGCTATGTATAGTGGTTGCTTATATTCTGAGCATTGCTCTATTACCTGAATGATATGAATGTGGTCGATTGTTGAGTAGCCTGTTCGAAATCCTGCTTGTTCCTTTGGTTGATTGAATTCTAATGTTTTCTTTACTCTGTTAACAATTACCTTTGTAAATAGCTTGTAAACTACAGAGAGCAAGCTGATCGGCCTGTAATTCTTCAAGTCCTTGTCATCTCCTTTCTTATGTATTAAGATGAAGTTAGCATTCTTTCAAGACTCTGGTACTCTTCCCGTCAGGAGACACCTCGTAAACAGGGTGGCTAGTTTTTCTAACACAATCTGTCCTCCATCTTTCAGCAGATCTGATGTTACCTGATCCTCACCAGCAGCTTTGCCTCTTTGCATGCTGTCCAAAGCTTTTCTGACTTCTATCATTACTTGTGAAGTGTCATCTGGGTTACTGCTAGTTCTTATAGTATTAAGGTCGTGGTTGTCCCGGCTACTGTACAGATCTCTGTAAAACTCCTCCGCTATTTTAACTATCCTATCCATATTGGTAGTTATTTTGCCTTCTTTATTCCTTAGTGCATACATCCGAGGAACGAATAATAACTGACAAAGACTGTGCCTGTCTTTGTCAGTGGTCGCTTAGCGCTTGTCTTCTTTAGTGCACTCGCTTCTGAAATCAAATAACAACATGCCCAAACTTTAGAGATGAAAAAAAGAGCAGAAGGTATGCGTAGCTATGCTAAGTGTGAGAAAAGAATTTGCTTCATTGTGACATGCAATGAGTATGACGCATACAAATGCTAGACGCAAAGTACTGCTAAAATATCCTGCTACACAACATAGAAATTCTGTCCTTACCATGTTGTCAAGCTGTGAGGTCTGTACAGGAGGTGGTGGCTGCCCGCCAAGGAGGTTGGTATGTGTTACTTCTACAGAAAAGCTGGGAAGCCAACTGACGTAGCGTGAACCTAAGCCATAAATAAAGCAAACTGTAGTCATGAACTTCATACAACAACAAAGCTCAATGCTTGCAGCACTAGCAAGAAAAAATCAAGCTGCCATAAATTACCATCAAAGTGGAAAAAGTGGTTTGTGGTAGCATTCTGTTGTAGCCGTGGAGCATCCTCTTGACCTCCGAGAGCCCCTAACAGCAATGCGGTGTTACGGCTCTCATCTCGTAGGCTCTCTCCAGCCAAGGCTCCTCCTGGCTCAGACAGGGACATCCGGCATGTTGGGCACGATGTGTCCTGCTCCAACCATGATCGCAGACATGAGCTGCACAAGAGAAACATCAATCATAATTACAAACAATAATATTTAGAAACCTGCAACACACATGGGCCAGATGACACCGATTGATATGTGGGGTTTAACGTCCCAAAACCACGATACGATTATGAGAGATGCCGTAGTGGAGGGCTCCGGAAATTTTGACCACCTGGGGTTCTTTAACGTGCACCTAAATCTAAGCACATGGGCCAACTACAGCATTTTCGCCTCCACCGAAAATGCAGCCGCCGCAGCCGGGATTCGATCCCGCGACCTGCGGGTCAACAGCCGAGTGCCTTAGCCACTAGACCACCACGGTGGGGCAGCCAGATGACACTGCACTTGTTTAAATTTTTTTTACAAGCACTATAGAAACCAGTTGCTCGGACTATGAAGGAAAAGACACCATCCTAAATACAGTAAAAGCTTGTTAATTTGAACTGACACCCTTGCCCTGCACAGCTCTGTGTATTTATAGGACCTGAAAATTCTAATGTGACGGTATTCGCAATGGTTAATTTGAACTAGAAGTCCCTGGTTTTCATCGATCCTTGTAGACGTTGGCCCAGAGTGAACACCATGTGTTGCAAAGTCAAACCAAACCAAACTTACTAGAAATGGAAAACAAAGTCCTGAAGCATTTCTCAGCACAAAAGAATTTGAACGCTGTGCTGGAGTTCTTGGACAAGCTTCAAACGACGCTCATTGAGTTGTGACAGAAAAAGCACAATCGAATGCCAATTACTGTTTACTTTTAATTTGGATTGCATTAACTCTGCAATGTAATTAAACATGTTTTAGAGCTTAGATAGTAATATATATTATTGAAATGTTGACATGAATGCATATGACATTTCCCACATATTATTGACTGATCAATTATTTATTTGCTGTTAGAGCTCTATAAACTTATTTTACAAAATTGTCTGCCACAAACGTGCAGTGGCATCTAAATTATGATAATGAGGCTAGAGGTGGCTTCTTCGGGCTCTGCCTATGCAGTGGGGTGCGTTGCATGTTTTTTCTAGTGCCCGCCCACTAATTCCAACTCTGCTTAACAATTTTATGGCCCCACTTGAGTTCAAATTAACGAGCTTTTACTGTAACAGAAGTATCCCTTGATAATCAAAACCTTGCTCGATCCACTCAGTTACACACACAGTGGGAAAATGGCAACTTGCCATTGCTACCCCAAGAAGTTACACATATGTTTGTAACTCACAAAAATCAAATCTCTAGGTTCCTATTGTTGCTTTTGCTTAAGGAACAGAGGCTGCAATGTTAAGATCTGTGATGCGTTGAGATTCCCTGCAGTCCACTGGACTGTCTGCATGCACTGCCATCACTATGGGAGGTACTGGCTAACACTTTCAAGGTTATGTTTATTATGAAAACACAAATTTCCAAGAAAGTGAGCAGATGAACAGCTGTCGACTAGGCAATGGTTGAGCAGTGACACTTAACACAAAGGTTTTGGGTTGAATTCTAATATGCAGAAAGTTGTGTCTTATATAATCACTTACCTTTTTCTTTAGCACAACGGAGGTTGCTCAAACGTAATCCTTGTGCATATTTATAAAATTTCATTTAAAGTGGTAGTTCAGTTATTGTTACTAATATGTGACATCAAAAAAATTAAGCCTATCATTTCTTTAATTTTTTTTCAACTGTTAAGCCTGCTATTCAAGAGTTGAAGTGGACTTTATAGTGTTTTGAAGCAGCGTTCGTGCGGTAAAAGGGGAGTTTTGGAGCAGCTTAGCTTTCTAGAGTCAAACATCAATGTGGGAAGGGGAGGCTTAATTTAAATAGTTTATTATTTATGGTAAATAAACATTCAGTGCTAGAATAACCACTCACAAGTGTGTGTGTGTGTGTGTGTGTGTGTGTGTGCGTGCGTGTGTGCATGCATGTGTGTGTGTGCGCGTGCGTGCGTGTGTTTTATGATCGACTGACAGCAAGAGGTGATCATTTGCTTTACAATCACTTCATTACTAACGCAGAAAAAGATTTAAGAATGCTCTGATGACTTGATTGTTCAGCCCAGTGAGGTTTAACAATCAGCTTGTCTGATCCTTGTGACAAATGTAGCCTATTTTTTTAGTTATAAAGCAAGGGGGTGGGGAGGAATTGCACTCTGCTTTTCATATAATGTCAGCTTTCAAACATTATTTTTTTTTAGGTATACATTTACAGCTTACAATATATGGCATGATCAACAAATGAATGTTGCACTTAAAAATGAAGTGAGCTTGCAGCAACTGTGCAAAATGGTGCCATACCAACAGGAAAGCACTGCATTGCTAACTTCATCAGACCAGCCCAATTTTTCGTGCTTTTCACATCTCCTAAGCAGCCATCATAGGTGGCAAGGGTTTTAACATATATATATATGGTGAAACTTTGAACTTTCAAAAGATACCAAGATGGCATCAAAGATGGAAGAAGGCTTCGTGAAGGCTGGTGTTTATGCATAATCGTGAGCTCCCCCCCCCCCCCCCCCCCAGTATCCATGGTGATACAACACTGATGGCCTTTTTTTTTTACAACACTTAATGAACATTTTCAGCAAAATGCAATAGATGGCATTGATTATGCATTGTAGATACCAAACTGCATGTTGTCCCAATATAGCCTTTCTAAAGTGATTTTCCAATCTTTTTCCTACACTGTGTGACTTAATCTTGTGTGCCCAATGACTGAAGTGGCTGCGTGCCCTACTTTTATCAACCAGCCAAGCAGCATGCACTGAAACATATAGTATTACGGTGATATTGGCAATGTTTCTCAAAGTGTTAATCTCAGAATATGACCCCTAGAAACAGACATAATGTATTCATGTTGATGCCATACAGAACCGAATTTACTTTAGACAAACTTTGCTAGCTCTTCCATGTTGGCTTTTTGCTAAGTGCTCCGAGAACTAAATAAATGAACAAAAAAGTTTGGGATAGTTGGAGCTTGACTAACCCACCCTATTTATTTTCGTGTTAACAGTGTTGCTTTCACAGTCAAGCCATCGTCGGCCCGCAAAAATATCCCTTGAACTCGGATGTCAGGAAGCACACATACATTGGGTGAACTACTCCTATGTGTTCATTGTAGCACCTTTTGGAAACTTTTCAAAAATTTGATAATAGCACTCTGCAGTGTCCCTCTATGAGGACAAATGATTGATATGTGGGGTTTAACGTCCCAAAACCACCATATGATTATGAGAGACGCTGTAGTGGAGGCCTCCGGAAATTTCGACCAACTGGGGTTCTTTAACCTGCACCCAAATCTGAGCACACGGGCCTACAACATTTTCACCTCCATCGGAAATGCAGCTGCCGCAGGCGGAACTCGAACCCGCGACCTGCGGGTCAGCAGCCGAGTACCTTAGCCACTAGACCACCGCGGCGGGGCTGTATGTGGACAACCCTATCTAGTAATACACCCTAAAACATTCACACAGTGTTTGCAGCAAGGAGCACTGATGACGGTGACATCCTGAACTTATGCGAGTTTGATTAGTCTAAAGATAATTTTTCATTTGAGGAAGGTGTCTTCAGATGACCCAAACATGTCCTGGGCTGACAGCACTGAATACAAAGCGACGATAAGGGCCCTATACAGTTGAACCCATTTATATGAGACACTGATATAAGAGACAAATGGGTATAAGAGACACCAATGTGGTTACAATAAAATATGGGTGAATATGAAAATGCATACGCGGTACCCTGTTTATAAGAGACATCTCATATAAAAGACGAATTGCTGCCCACAGCATTTTTTTTACAAAGGAGTTCAACTGTATAGCAAACCATTCCAGCAGTAATCACCTGTTTTGTGATGTCATGTAAAGACTACACAATATGGAAGCCTCAGAAATTAAAGAAACAACTTTGAAATAATTCATGTACAATGCAATTGCATTTTGTTTGCACAAGAACTTTTTTTAGAAGGCATTTTTACTTTGTTTGCTGAAGAACTTTTTTTTTTTTGCATGTTGTCTAGAACACACAACTGAAGGCTGAACACCTATTCCCCCCCACTCCAATAACAGAAGCACCTGTTTAATGTAGTAGATCATGTTCTGCAAGCATGAAATCTGTGCAAACTACTTACTTGTGGAAGAGATGGCCACAAGGAAGTTTTCTTGCAGACTCCATGTGGTCCCAGCAGATTGCACAATCATCACTATTTTTTTCCAGTTCATCCGTTGTAGCCATTGGATAGCTAGGTAAATAAAATCAGTTGTACAAAGTCAATACTGCAGTGTTTACCAAGCTTCAGTTGACAAAAACAGATATGCATGTACATTGGTACACAGTGAACTGACATCCTCCGCAGAGTACAGTAACTTCAGAAATTATGATTTGTCAAAAAAAGAAGATCAGCAGATAAATTCTCAAAATTGATCCTTTCTTTTCCTTTTTTTTTTCCCTGATATATACAAGGTACTACATTTATGTCGAAGCCTTTGAGCCATCACCCTCATCTTCAATTAGCACTGCGCATGCAACACAAAGAAAAGGCTGCGAAGGAATGGAGATATTTTATTAATATTTTTTCATGGAGCAAGAACAAGTTCATTCGTTAAAATTTAATTTTATAATAGTGTCAAACTAAAGCACTGAGCTTTCTAGCTATGTAAGTTTTTTTTTGTTGCTTAGACGAGATAACCTATTAGGTTTTCTTATTTATATATTCCAGCTTACCAAATAAACTCTACAACCATATTCAGTTTAAGTACACAATATTCCCAGAATAACTGAAGAAGGCATAAAATAACACAGTGCTCAAAATTATATGATAATAGCAAAACAATTTAGCCACGAATTTCAAACACATTTTTCAATTTCTGATAAAAGCATAACTGCTAATGTACTACATGTACATTGCAAAAACTCCGTTTAAGTCTGACAACACCTAACCTATTGATTGAAGAGCACTGCCCTTTTTATCACAGAGGTCACCATGCTTATTAAAACGTGTCTGAGTGCCCCAGAAAACCTCATGCTTGAACGAAGCACTTGAGATTGCATGACAAAAGTTTTTTTCACTACCGCAAATAAACTTGAAAGGAAGTGAGAGTGCTTTCACTGTATGTTCAAAGCTTTACCATATAGTGTAAAATTCCAAAAGCAACACTTAGGCTATGATAGGACATAACACTGATCCCCTGATGTTCCTTATTATGTATTTACACTTAAGTGCACAAGTAACACACCTTCACATCCTCCAACACCCTTTCCTATGTACACTCAATACCTAGATATAATGAACTCAGATATAACGAAATATCGGTTATAACAAAGTAAATGAATACTCCTGCAATAGATATAGTAGTGTTAAAAAATATACTTTTCTAAAAAATTTTCAGATAAAATGAACTTAATTTCATGTAACATACAACTTCGTTATATTGAGGTTTGAGTGTCTATGTGTATGTATCTACAGGGTGTTTCAAGAAATATGTCCAATATTCTTTAAAAAACACAGAGAGAAGGTATCTGCATGCTACTTGCGGCATTGCCTTTCCTGTGGCAAAAGGCATATTCAGGCGCGTACAAACATTTTTTATGCCAGTAGTTATAGAAATTAACACAATTAACTTTTTAACCATTAGTAATAGCCGGTCGAGTCAAATGGGCAAATTCAAGCCCTTCCTATAAATAGTCTATAGCCACATTGAAATTTCGGAAAAGCGGCAACTGGTAATCACCGCATAGCGATTCAATTAGCCTAATTTAGCTGGAGAAACTAAAACTGATGCACCAAACAGCGCATCTACCATTCACTTTGCCAACGCCCTAAGTGATGACACTATTTCCCTCACCGTTATCAACCATAAATTTATACACTTCGCTTCGAGGCCGCTTATCGACGCTCGCTCATTCTTCTCCCCCAATGCGAGGGAAACAGTGTCGTCACTGAGGGCGTTGTCAGTGCATCGGTTTTGGTTTCTCCAGCTTAATTGGGCTCATTGTATCGATAGGCGGTGATTACCAGTTGCCGCTTTTCCGAAATTTCAATGTGGCTATAGACTATTCGTAGGAAAGGCTAGAATTTGCCCATTTGATTCGACCGACTATTACCACTGGTTGAAAAATTAATTGTGTTAATTTCTATAATTATTGCCATGATTCATGTTTGTACACATCTGAAGGTGCCTTCTACCACAGGAAGGCAACGCTGCAAGTAGCATGCAGATACCTCCTTTCTGTAATTTTTAAAGAACATTGAACATATTTCTTGAAGCGCCCTGTACGCATATATACAGCCACGGTCACGTCTGTGTAAAGCGCGAGTAGACTGTTTTTGCTCTGCGGGGCAACACCTGAGTAAAATGCATCCCTCTGCATACTCTCCTCATTGACACATAACCCCACAGTTGGGGGACAGGAAGAGCTGCAGGCCAGTGAGAACATGAAAGATAAGCCGAGTCTGATCGAACAGGCCCGCAGAGCCCTAAACTGAGCCCCCTCCACTGCAAACCAAAAATCTCCGACTACTTTGAGCTTCTCTGCAGAAAACGTCCAGTGACAAAATAACTAAGTTTTCACCACCACTACCCTCCCCACCAATCTCACCTTGAAGTTGGTGACAAATTTGAAAAATTCTTTATTCCAGCTGTTACTATGTCACTGGAATGCTAATTGGGAGGCAAATAATGAATGAATTTATTATCGCAATATTCACTCTAAGCAACTATACAGTCATCATCTTCATCATCATCAACATCCATTTCAAGGACTTACTCCTCCAGTCAATTACTTATTGAATAATAAACCTAAAAATGTAAAATAGAATGCATTTTTGAAATAACAGTATAATGAAGGAATGAAGACAACAACAGGGAACAACAAGCATCAGCACGAGAGGAAGGCACCACGAGATCGGCGCTCAACACCACCATCTTCTTCGTCCTGTGGTCATCTCCAATCCTCCGCCTGTTTCTTAGACTCGGCCAATAAAACTACTTATATTTGGAGGATTGTGCTGGGTACCCACATCGCCTACGCCCTTAAACTCTGATCCCGCACCCTGCCGTCAACCATGCAAGTTCACGCTGCCTAACAGACAGTACCTCTCGCGACCGCTGCTTGCCCCGGCCCGGTTCACCAGCAAGATCTCTCAATCTTTGCGGGCACCAAAGAGTAGAAGGTCGAGGACTGGCTGTCATGTTACGAAAAAGTCGGTGGACCCAACAGGTGGGATGACGCTGCTAAGTTGGGCACTGTCAACTTTTATCTCACCAACATGGCAAAGCTGTGGTATATGAACCATAAAACCGAGTTTGCGAACTGGTCCGCTTTCAAGGAGGCAATATCCGCCGTTTTTGATCGTCCTGCCTTACGAAAGCTACGCACCAAACAATGTCTGTGCACATGGGCACAAGAACCAGGTGAAACTTTCACCTCATATACAGAAGACATAATCGACCTCTGCCGGCGTGTCGATGCCTCCATGAGCAAGAATGCCAAGATACAGCACATTATGAAGGGCGTCAATGATGACGTTTTCCAGATGCTCCTCGCGAAGTCTCCTAGCACAGTGTGACTTTGTGTCAGAGCTATGATGAATTGAGGAGGCAACGAGCTCTGACGCGATGTACATCCCACATGATCCAACCAGTGACCGCGCCGGACGTTATGCTTTACCAGACATAGCTTCACGCACAAATGAGAGTCTTTGTGCGAGAAGAAGTGGCTCAACAGCTTGCTCTACTGCCCTTTGCTCAATGCCAGGAGCTCTCACAGCAGCAGTTGCTGCGACACCCAACATCATTGGCTCTTACGCTCCAACATGAGGTCAAGGAGCAGATTTCAGAGGCTATACCGGTGCCCTTTCATCAGCACACTGTCACTACGCCTCTCACTTACGCTGAGGCAGTAAAGCGGCAGCAGCTGCCCCAGCCCCCACCGTTTCAGGGACTGCCGCATGAATGAATTACCTAAGCTTCGACTCAGCCATTCACTGCATGGTTTCCTCCCATAGCTACCACAGCTCCAACTTAGCCGTCTGCCGCATGGGCTGCTCTCCTCGTTGCTAATGCCTGAAGAATGCACGATAACCAACCCATCTGTATTGCGTGCGGTGACCCTGGCCATATCGCCCGATACTGCCGCCGCCACGAGCCAGGATATATAGACGCCCGGACACAAAACAGCTACATGAACCTTCCTCCATCTGGTTTTGAAAATTCAAATCCTCAGTCAGGCGTGTCTCCACGGGACTACCCGCGAGCTGCGTCTGGTTATTCACCTTCACCTCGTCGTCGCTCCTTGTCACCCATGCGTCGTCGGCCACCTCCTGAACACGAGAGAAACTAGCCGCCGCAGTTCAGGAAGCAAGAACTGCGCTGTCTAAATGCTGAACTCCTCGAACTTTGCCGTCGAATACAGTCGAAGTTTTTCTACAAGGTACTCTAGTCGTGCATATGATCTTATTGATACTGGTGCTGCCCTTCGTGTTATAGATGCTGAACTTTGCTGCAAGCTTCGAAAAGTGACTACGCCTCTTGATATGATCTCCTTGCGTACAGTGAATGGGGAACGTTTTCAGCCTGTAGTTGCCTGTACTGTCCGACTGATCACCACGAAGGACCACTACGCTGTTATTTGTCCTTTCATCATGCTCACACGACATAATACTTGGTAGGGATTTTTTATCGCGTACCCACGCCGTTATTGATTGTGCAATATCTGAAATTGAACTCTTCCCGTTTTATGACCAACCCGCCGACCACACTCAGCGCACCCTACACTAACTCGTCGTCAAAGAAGGCACTTAAATTCCTCCGACAGCAGCTGTGTTGCTCCCCGTATTCTGTAACAGCATTTGGGACGAAGCTGACTTCTTTGAACCATCAAGTATCTTCTTTAGTCAAAAACCTTATGTAACCCTCTACATTTCTAAAGGAAACAATGCTTTCTGCCTCATCGATTCCCTTCCGTATCCCGTTAAACTGTTTCAAGGTGAATCTCTTGGACATGCGCACGCCATTGACAAAGGACAAATTTTTACAATGCTGCCAGATTCTGCTGGTGACTACTACACCATCAGTGCCCTCAACCCTTCCGACATACCACTTTCCGAGATTTTCAATTCATCGATCGCCGACGAACTGTCGCCACCTGAACGCTCTGAGCTTCTCCAGCTACTCTACCAGTACTGCGAATCCTTTGACGTTGCTCAACTTGCTCTGGGCTGATCTTCCACTTTTTTTTCACTACATTGACACAGGTTCCAATGTGCCAGTATGACAGCGGCTTTACCGTCTTTCCGCCCTCGAAACGTAAGGTTATCACCCAACAGGTTGGCAATATGCTCAAGCGCGACGTTATACGACCTTCCTAAAGTCCATGGGCATCACCTGTCGTTCTTGTTAAGAATAAGAATGGTTCGATTTGCTACTGCATGGATTACAGGCGCTTAAATAAGATCACTTGAACAGACGTATACCCTTTGCCCAGGATTGACGATGCTCTTGATTGCTTACAAGGTTCAGAGTTTTTTCATCGTTAGAATTGTGTTCAGGGTATTAGCAGGTGCCCTTAGAAGATGCCGATCATCCAAAAACAGCTGTTGTGACACCCGATGGGCTATATGAGTTCAATGTCATGCCCTTCAGCCTCTGCAATGCGCCGGCCACATTCGAGCGCATGATGGACTCGGTTCTGCGAGGTTTGAAATGAAACACTTGCCTCTGCTATCTCGACAATATCGTCGTCTTTGCACACAATTTCGCAACACACCTTGTACGCCTGAAACATGTCCTCACATGTCCGAAAAAGGCTCAGCTCCAACTAAATCTCAAGAAATGCCATTTCGCTGCGTGGAAGCTCACTATTCTCGGTCACGTCGTATCAAAGGATAGCGTTCTTCAAGATCCGCCTCAACTACGCGCTGTCACTGAATAGACCTTTTTCAAACTATCTCAGAAGCCACTGCGAGCGCGCAGTGCAGTGTGGGAAATGTGTGTACACCGCGGTGGAGGCGAGCTCAGCAAAGCAAGTGATTGACGTAGCGGCAGCTGTGATGGAAGATACGACGTGATAAGAATCACCTCCGAGTTCGGTGTACACCGAATACAGTCTGCTCACGTAGTCTGTTCATCCGCATTGTGAAACCTACGTACAATATATATTTGCATGCCCAAAATAGATGTACGTACACAGCAACTTACGCTTAACGTGATCGACTCTGCTTTGCTCTCCAACATTTTCCGTGTCGCATTTTCGGAATAACCCATCAACTTGCAATCGTCTTTTCATCGTGGGACAGTTAATATTACTCTCTTATCCCATGCCCCTGTTTTTGGCCCTTTAGCATCGGCTCGTGCAGTCACGATCACAGACAAAACCAAAACAGCTAGAAAACGAATTGCTGTGAAATACGGGCATAGGTAAGCTAGCACATACACCCATTACTTTAGTCGACATTTCACACTAATCAGCGTAGTTGTAATTTAGCTGCCGTGTCCAGAACTCATTTTGCAATGTTCAACACACGCTCCGTGGAAAGTCTGCGTACTAGATTGTGTGTTCTTGGAAATGTTCTTTACTTGCATGCCATCGGCAACCAGCCGCTATGGATCCTTCATACAACAGCATTCTCGTTGCACGAAACACGCCCGTCCTAAATCAGCGAGTGTGTGCACGCAAGGACACCCTCGCTTGATTAATCAAACGCACTTGTTGTTGAGTCGCAAGGTGCTTTCAACGTGTTGTGCCAAAATGCATGTCCCCTCGCTTGTGCGCGATCGGGTTACACGATGCTCAACAATACGTACAATACTGAGCAAAATGCACCGATTGATGGCCACCTTTACCTTTGAGTGTTCCAGACGACGCTTAGACATGGGCTTGCATGATGTCTTCCCGAAAAATGCCGATGAAGAAAATCTTTGCGATTCGGTAGCTGCCGATCAGCGAGAGACACGCTAAGAGAGACGGTGGGGTCGGGGGTCCCTGGTTGTGTACACAAATTTCCCAGAATCACTTGCGCGCCCACGGGTGGCACTGTGGTGCTTGAAAAACATCTATTCCCCAAACAGACAAATGTAACAGAGTTAAGCAGCTTCGTAGGATTATGCTCCTACTGTCGTCAATTTGTGCACAACTTCACCTCCATAACTGCACCTTCGACCCAACTTTTAAGCAGCACCAACGATATCTCGTCATAGTCTTCTGAGTGTGATCACGCCCATTTACCACTCTTCGCTGTCTCTTGACATCACCACCTATATTGCACCACTACGATCCCATGGCTGCAACTGAGATTCATACAGACGCCAGTAGTGTCGGTCTCGGTGCAGTTCTCGCTCAACAAAAGCCTGGGTGTCCTGAGTATTTCGTCACATACGCCAGCAGAACACTCACCAAGGCCGAGTTAAACTACAGTGTTACCGAAAAAGAGTGCTTGGCCATATTTTGGGAACTTGTCAAGTTCCGCCTGTACTTATAAGGCGGCAAGTTTGCGTAGTTACAGACCATCACGCATTACCTTGGTTATCATCGCTGAAGAATCCGTCAGGTCGCCTTGCTTGTTGGGCTCTTCGGCTTCAAGAGTATGACATCGGCGTCGTATACCATTCTGGCCACCAACATGCTGATGCACTCTCGCAATCACCACTGTCCACTGAGGCTGCTTCCATATCCTCTATAAATAACGCACTGCCAGCTCTTGACGTCAACACAATCTCCTCTGCAGAGCGCGACGATCCATGGATAGCTTTGCTTCTGGACGTTTTATATGAGGCACCAACACTTCCGACCACGCGAGCAATGCGACGCAAGGCTTTGCACTTCACCATTGTACTGGCGCAATGACTCACCAGACGGCAGGAAGTGGCTGTTCGTTATTCCCCAAAAGCTGCACTCTACAATCTGTGCATAATTTCACTCCAACCCGGAATGCGCTCACGCCGGCGTTTTCAAGACCTACAAACGTTTACAGAAAAGGTACTACTGGCACGGAAATGTTCACCTTTGTTCAGCAGTTTATTCACGGCTGCCATGAGTGTCAAGGAAGGAAAAAGCCACTGTATCATGGAGCAGCTTCACTACGGCCGCTTGCATGCCCTGACCACCCATTCGATTGCGTCGGAGTTGACCTTTATGGACCACTACCATTGACCGTGGCAAGTAACCAGTGGACTATCGTGCTGTGGATCACCTGACACAGTATGCCGAAACCGCTTCTCTTCATGCGGCGACCCCTCCTCGCGAACTCCTCAGTGACTAGGGCCGTGTATTTCTATCCAATAAAACTCAAGCACTTCTCCACCATGTGCCTAATTGTACACCGGATGAATACTGCTCACCACCCTCTGTTCAATGGCTTGACTGAGCGGTTTAATCGGACCCTGATTGACATGCTCGTGACGCATGTTGCATCGGACCAAACAAACTAGGACCTGGTTCTTCTGTTTGCGACCTACACGTATAACACCACTACCCAAGTCACCACTGGCTTTTCCCCATTCTTCATACTTCCTTCTATACGGTTGCCAACCATCGCACAAAATCGACCCTTTGCTGCCATACGCATCAGATGCATCTGAGTGCACCATTGTGTCCGAAGCAGCCCGTCACGCCGAAGAATGCTGCCACCTAGCGAAGCAGTTACTACAGTCAACCAACAATGCCAAAAAGAGGCCGGCTATGATGAACACCCTCCTGCCATGAAGTTCACCCCTGGAATCTTTGTATGGCTGTACATATCACCTTGTACACCTGGTTTGTCTACCAAGCTACTCTCAAAATACTATGGTCTATACCACGTGGTAGAGTGCACATCACCTGTAAATTGCACCATTGAACCGCTTATACCGCTTGGTGACCATTGTTGGCGTGGGCACGATGTTGTTCATGTAGACCACTTGAAGCCGTACTTCGACCCGCTCGTTCCCACCTGTTCCCACCTGTTCCCACCTATTAGATCACCAGGATGGCTTCATCTTTCTTGATAGGGGCAATTACAATGAAGGAATGAAGACAATAACAGGGAACAACAAGCGTCATCACGATAGGAAGGCACTACGAGATCGGCGCTCGAACACCACCATCTTCTTCGTCCTGTGGCTATCTCCAATCCTCCACCTGTTTTTTGGACATGCCCAATAAACCTCTTTATTATAGTTATCAGTATCGAGTGATTCAGTTCATCACTTCCGTGACCACTTCAGGAAGCTTTTCTTTGCTTTTTAAAATGTTAATAATTGCAGCAATCCAAATTTGGTTACATGATTCCAATTTAAATGTAAATAAAATGTAAGAACTGTGTGTTCACTAAACTACTTAACTTAAGTAGTCTGAATAGAGGCAGATGAAAACAAAAGCACTTCCCTCCCCCCCCCCCCTTTTTTCCTCATCTTAAAGAGCCAGAGCTGAAGAGCAGTGAGAGCAGATTCTTTCAATAATGTGGCAAACACTTTTAATGTGGCAGACCTAGCTGAACATATCTTCATCTGTTGTATATCAAGTAGTTTTCTTTATCGAACCTGTCTGCCAAGCGGGTGATTGTCAATGTTGTTGGTTGTAATAGCTCATACTTCTTCGCCAAGACCCACAATTTTTTTTACAATTTTTTTAGTCCCTCAAGATACTGCACTTCATTTCCAAATCTATTGCAGTGCACTTTCTTATTGCTGGCAATATTGTGCATTTCCAATAATCAGCAGGCCGATGAGAAATCTACCATTTTGGCAGTGAGCCAAACAAAGAGGAGAAATCACATGGCCGGGTACAACTTCAAGACAGCCAGCAAAGATGACCACTATTAACACATTGGCAGAACTATGCAGAATGGGGGCCAACAAGTATTTGGGATCAGCACTGTTGGTAAAGTTGGCACGATTCATTCATGTTTCAGATGGTGGTGCAGCATAGAGCTATGGGCAAGCACTGTTCATAGCATGCAATCCTATTGCATGCTATGCACGATAGGATAGTGTGCACGCACAGAGACTGAAAATTTGCATTCATTCCCGTGTCGCACCAATATTTAGCAAAATATGTTCCAGCTACATTTGCTGTGTTCTGACAGTTGCCTTGGATGGTATAGTGGAGAAAAGGATGCATTACATAGATCACAATCTCATTTTTGCTGAGGCTAACAGATGCATGAGTATTAGAAGAGTGAATGTGCTTATATTATATAAGAAGGTTATTCAAAAGTAATGGCTGTTTGCTAATACTTAAATATCTGCACGTCAGAAGAAAGGTTTATTTGTACAGCGCCATATTTTGATTCAAGTTGTTATTCTGCTTCGGTGGTCATCTGCTTTCCAGGGCATGCAAACAACAATGTGTGCGAAAATCGTTACTTCTGCCTGTTGTGAAGTGTAAATGGTAATTCGATTTTCGCATACAAAAGGATCAATCACTTATGAAATTCTGGGGTAGTTGTGCCTGGATTATACACCAGATGTGATGAGTGAAGTAAAGGTCAGAAAATGGTGTTGAGGCTTCACAGATGGCCACACAAATGTGCATGCCAAAGAGCAGAGTGGGAGGCCTAGAATTCAGATCAATAAAACTGTTAATCAAGTGTACTGAGAATTGCAATTAGATCGACGACTGACAGTCAATGGTCTGTTGGATGAATTTCCTTTTGTCAGCTACACTACAATTTGTACGACTATTACTGAAACTCTTGGATATCACAAAGTGTGTGCAAGACAAGTTCCAAAAAGACTTGCCAATCAAACCAAACAGCAAAGATTTACCAGGCGGTGAAGTTCTAAGCAGAGGGACTAAAGAAACTGGTGCAGAAGTACGAAAACTGCTTAGACGTTATCTGTGATTGCATAGAAAGTGCAGCAGGTTTGTATTGAACTAAGTCCCCAATTAAAACTTTTGCTAACAAATATTTATTTTTTTTTGGGATAAAACAGCCCTTATTTTTTGAATGCCCTTAATGAAGAAAAGGTTCTGGTTTGAATTTCACGTATGAAGTACTTTAAAGAACAGTGAATCCAGTTTTATTTCTTGAGCATATAACTATTTTGTTATTATAAAATACATTAATGGGCATGAGCTGAACATTAATAGATCTGTGCTTTAATACAACTAAAACTACTTTTCTAAAAGTTTGGTAACAGTTGCTCTGGTAAAACAGATTCCTGATGCAGGTTCAACACAAAAAAAGTTGGTTCAGGTTCATAATGCCTGACAAAACTACTGCAAGGGAAATACAAAATGCGCTAATAATCAGATAAATGTTTTCTCAATAAAAATGACAGCTGTTAACGTAGGCATCGGTATAGAAGGGTGCAAAAGCAGGACTCGCCTCCTCAAGCCACACCAACACTTGCCCTCATTAAAGTTACACTGTAGCCCTAACCCTCCCTCATCTTCATAAAAACAAGTGTTTGCACACCCCCAAAACAAAATCCTGCCGGTACTGATGGTTGTTAGTACTGTGTGATCCTCTTTTTTCAGTCTTCCAATTGTGCTACCTTTGTGCGCCTTGTATAATGCAGATTAAATCAATAGGAACACCTATGAACACTGGAACAACACTTGCACAACAAAAATACATGAAAAGCTCTTCTCATTTAAACAGGAAAAGTGAGTATACGCTTTTATATGCATACAGTGAATTAAAAACTTGGTTTTGTTTTGTTTACTAGACCCACAAAAAACTTACTTGGCTTCCATATGCTTCACAACCCTCAAGTAGTTCTTGTGTTTTTTGACACGTCTCTGGATTTCATAGAACAGATACCGCAATTGCATCAGGATCACCAAGCTGGCCATCGAAAGGAAAATGTTTCCCCAGAGCTAGAAAAGAAACAATATATGCTCAACATTACGAATTCCCAGTTGGCTCCATGTGTGTGTGTAATAAACAAATTTTTGATTCTAAAACTTTCTATTAGTGTGCTTGTGTCTCATAAGCATAGGCCGGCAAAAACTGCGGAGCTCGATCAGACTCACTCATGAAATATAGTATTATGCACTTGGGGCTCACTCCAACTCAAGTCAGACTCGGCAAAATTTTCCTGAGCAGGACTTACTCGGACTCACACTCACGAAAAATTTCGTCGTCCAGACTAATTCGGACTGAACCCACCAAAATATTACCTACCCATACTTACACAGACTCGCGGCGTGATGTGAGTCTGATTAAGTTCGAGTGAGTCGACTCATGAGTGAGTTAGCCAGCCTATGCTCATAAGCCTAACCAATCTCATAATATGAAATCTGCATCCCTTAAAATATCAACAATGGTAAAATACTTTCATGGTACAAAGTTTCTTATCCTCACGCGCTTACCATTTTCATAACAAACAAGTTTAACTCCTAATATAAACACATACCCACCGTGGTCACTACAAACACACATTCAAACAAAAAGCAACATTTGCAGCAATTTTCAACATTTCTGATCTAAGCACTCTTTTTTAGCCCCTCGCTCATCACCTGAGCAGGAGGCAAAGGTGAATGAATGTGCAGGACAAATGCACAAAAAGCATGAGTGCAGACCCAAGAAAAATGAAATGAAGGCAGAGTTTGATGGCACATATGTAGACGCCAAAGGAAAGATGCCATATCTTTCATTTCATAAAGCACTTGCTTTTGGCAGTAGTTTCTATGGATACATTTCATAAACTGAGTCATGTCATTGTTTATTCCAGATAACAGATGCAACTTTTCTTTATTGAGGATGTCCACCATGTTATGGCAGCACGATTTGCGGAGACATGTGTCGGCACTTGATAAGCATGTCCAGAGCTAAAAGCACTTCAATTATATGAATATAGTATTTATGCTTTGTGTATTTTAAATAGTAAGTGTACTAGTAAGCAATATATTTTTTGAACGTTTTTAGCAGGACGATTACTCATTGTATAAAGTGGTCACATTTGGCGCAGTGTGATTGCTTTCGATTTAGTCAGACACTTGGCTTTACAGATATTATGTTATAAATCGGTAGGCACCCAGTGGTGAAACCAAGCTCATAAAGCCTCTTTAATGCTGCCGCAACAATATGATATGCTTAAAAGGTCATAGAAAGAGCAATAAATGTTATTGAGCAACACAAATGTGTAATATTTCCTCACCTTCTAAAAAATGACAAAGTTTAGCTAATGGGCACCAGTAAAGCCCGAGAAAAACAAGTGCACTGATGTAGAATGACTTACACATTAAAACTTATTCTTTCATTGTACTTTTAGTCTTTGTAACAAAGACTTAGATATGACTATCAGCCTGACATAACTCCACAAAATCACGGTTGTAATCTCAAACAAACATGGGATGTCAAGTTAGTGCCTCTTCTATTTTTTTTCAATGCCAGCCAGATATGACCGATCCAGTCGTTCACCACCCTCTTGCCTAGCTCTTTTCTACTCTAATAAATTGCTTAGCCTTCGTGTGTAATTTGTATTCATGGGGGACAGTACCCTTTAGGTGGTGCCTCACAACAGTAAAAATATGAAGTAATTGTTTGTTCATTTCTGTATAGATCTTAGGGGTGGTGTTTTGCATCCCTTGTGTTCACTATGTTGGTGGTCACGCTGGCTCTGTACGAGACATGGTCTTTTGATACAGCACGTCTCAATTCGTGGAGCTATGCGGGCAACCAGTAGGAAAGTATCACAGAGATGGCGCTGCATGCGCCGATTAAAGAGGTGCTACATGAGCACTGTGAAGCAGCAGCAGCATTGCTTCGAGCCACAAAGAAAGAGCATGAAAGAACAAATCTGACAGACGCACGATATTGGAGAGGGAAAGCGCATCTATCACATCTTCGTGGGAAAGTGCTCGAACACATGTGTGACACAAGCAGTTGTTCCCTTTATGTGGGGTCGCATCACGACCACTCCCTGAACTAAAAGGCGGGCTGATGGCTCCCATTGAGGAGCGAGCATTTGCACTGGTATTGAAAAAAAAATGAAGGAGCCGTCAATTAAGTGAAAAGATATACATCAAGCCGAACGTTTTTTTCAATACACTATTTTTCAAGGTATTGTGCTAAAAACTTGGAACATACATAATGCATATGTGCTTATTTCAAATATATGGTTCATTTATGTTGATTGCATTTGGTTCTGAATCTATGCAAATGGCCTTTTTTCTTTTGCAAATTAAAAAAATATCAGTTCTAACAGGATATCAATGTTATAACTCAAAGTTTGTGATTAGACCAGCTTTAATGCTCTGGCTACACTAAAACAAGATTTGCGAGACATCAGAAGTTAAGCTTCAGAAGCATGGGTGCAGAATAGAGAAAGGGAGAATGAAGACACTTGAGTTGCCATACTTCCACAACAGCAAATGGGCAGACATTAGAACATTCAATATTTTAATTTGAACCAAAAATTAGTTTCAGAACTTCTTTTTAGAATTATGAGACAGAAGGCTCCGATGCTAAAGTATGGAAATCATACTGCGCATGTAGACCCATTATGAAAGTTTGTCTCTCCGTATAAACTGTTTTCACCACATGGCGTCCGCATTTACTGTAGGCCGGTTGCCTCGCAGCGCAATGGCCAAGCCGAAGTCGGCATGGTTGCCGCCACGTGAAAGATGGCCACGGCGTGCAGGAACATGAGGAACGGTTCTTTCTTTCCTTCCTTCTTGGTCCTTGAGGTGTCGCACTTGCTCATTCTAGCTTGGCTTGCATGAACCGATCTTGGAAAGACAACTTTTGTTCACTTGAACTGGGAGTTGCACTTGCTGCCAATATCTTTGGTGGCTGAACTGAACATTGTGCAACGTGGATGACGTGCCCATACAGCTGCTTTCCTTTGTATTAGTCCCCATTCTTTTGAAGTACGAACTGGGAGCGATGTCACCCATGGCTGGTTGTCTTCTGCACATTGTCTTCGTTGCCTTCCAGAACTGCAGTTGAGACATCTCAGGCAATAGAGATGCTTCTGACTGAATTCAATGGCTATGCAGTTGAGACATCTCAGGCAATAGAGATGCTTCTGGCTGAATTCAATGGCTAACATTGTCTTCGTTGCTTGCCAGAACTGCAGTAGAGACATCTCAGGCAATAGAGATGCTTCTGACTGAATTCAATGGCTAACATGATTAGAGTTCAGGCATGGCCTCTGGGATGTGCATCCATCTCTATTAGTAACAGGACACTAATGAAGCTGCCTATGACCGCATAGCTCCCTTCTAACCAACACCCACAACAATCTGGGACAGCAGCTGGGACAGGAACAAGTGACTGTGGCCGCTGTGACTCACTTGTGCCAAATGCCATTGTCTTTGTGAAGCCCTCGACAAGAAGTCATGTCACTAAGTCGGCAGACAGGCAGCTTGTTGCAAATAAATGGTGCTAATAAAGGTGCAAATAAATACCCTTTTGTTGGCTTGTACTCTGATGTACTGTGTCCTTTGATCCTCCAACGCAAGAAACCCCTCAAAGGAAACATATGGGCAGTTGGCTTGTGCACTATTCCAGCTGCTAGTAGTGCTGACAAAAGGCAAAAAGAGAAGTTATACGGAGCTTACACAGCCCGGACTTGGGTCTACAACTACAGGCTGTTCGGAGGGCCTGGGCTATCGTGGAGGGTCTTCACCTTCCTGTGCAGACCTGGGTGGAGCCGCAGACTTGTTGAGGTGGCCTTAGGAGCTCGTTCAACTAGTACTAGTCCCTCTGGTTTTCACATAAAGTTCTTTGTATGTACCGTATGTAGTCAAGGTTACCTCATCGTCTATCAGTTAACCACTGAACACCTCATAAATGATAAGACTAGACAGCCGCACACTATCAGCTGCTGCTGCTGCTGCTGTTGCTTAGATTAATCACAGCTGATTCTGAAAAAAAAAAAAAACTAAAAAAACCGGTGCAGAAAAACTTTGCCCCGTGTTCATTGACACTTCCTTCAAACAACTCACCACCACCAAAATTTTACTGGTGTGATTTGCTCCTTTACTGATTCGTCTTAATCAGAAAGAATTGTGTCCCACAAAAATTATATGTGGTGCCACCGAAAACCAATCATGGCATGTGCATGGGATGCTACGTATAGAATCCCCTAAAGCTGCAGTGCTTGCTATGAGGGTCAAACTGACAGATGTTTGAATGATCGGCTGCGACAACATGCCAGTTATGTTAGAAATGCAAGAGACAGTTACAGTGGACCTCAGCTGCCGTCAGTCATCAAATTAAGGTAATGATGCATGCCAACGATTGCACCCACATCTTTGTGGAAGCAAATCGCATGGCATGTAACAATGCCCATGAACAATATGCCAAAGGGAACTGGCATTTCTGAAATACGCCAGCACTAACAGTGCTCGAAACTAGGCGGTCGTTTTGTATGCAGCATTTTACATTTTCTTGTTCCATTCTCTTTTTTATGCTCTTTCCATGAGATGTCTGCAAAAAACAACCTTCGTTGCCAGTAAGTGCTCGTCTTCATCATCTCTGTGTCCTTGTCCTGCTTCACGCCACACCACTTCAAGCTACACTGAATATACAGCCATACATAGAAATACTGGGAAACTATTCTCAATGTGTTCACCTTGTGAACATGTTCACTTTATCGAAACTCATTCAGTTACTCGAAAAAGTGGCAGAACGCGATGTCATGTAGCTCTTGACATTAAAGCACCGAACATGCCAGCACATTCTCATCACAAAGAGAAAAAAGGTGGATGAAATGTACAGTAGTAGGACACTAAAACAAACTTGGCAGGTCTGAATTTGTGTATGAATGAGTTCAGGTGTTTGAAAATGATGGAGGGAATACATACAGACCTTCCAGGTACGCTAGGTGGGTGGCCAAATTAAACCGAATTCAAGGGCAAACATGATTTAGAGTCCATGCATGGCCTCTAGGATATGCATCCAAATGCAGATCCCAGGGGCAGCATTTGTAGTGGTGAAATATATTCTGCCTCTGCCATCTGTGTCACGAGTGAAAGCTCCTTGATGTCAAAATGACATTGTGGAAGAAGGACTTGAAAGAGAAGGCGTGCTGCTCGCTGGGCTCCAGCCAATCAGAGCAAGCAAAACTATAATTGCAACAGACATGTTCGGCATATGTATTTTTTGATGGGTGTCATAAGAAATATTAACAAGTGTACACTAAATACTTGCTTTCCCATCTGCAAGACAGCGACACAACACAAACGTTTTTAGAGTATTATAGTTGAAGAAAGTATCAAGATGCTGCTACCAGCATTCTACTAAAGCATGGTTCTTGTGGCAATTAAAACCACAGAAACAAAAGTGTGGCAACAGGTTGTCGATGGGATGCCATGAAAAGACAACTTCCAGTAACATGGAAAGTAGGCCACATATTGAGTGCAAGCAGTGTAAGTTCTTATTGAGTAAGTGACATATAAACTTCAATTTTGAGCCTAATTTTACATTGAATTTATAGGTTGGTAACCTTTGTTTGCCTACATTAAGATTAAGTTTTTTTTTTTTCTGCACACAGATGGGACCACACGAAGAACTCATCAGTGTTACACTAAGTAGTTAAAGCAGCATAGCTAGGCCAATAAAAGTCGGAATGTTGCAAGATGCATAACAAGTAAAATATGAAGACACACACCAGCATGTGGAGATCATGACAGAAATCGATGGCAAGGGCTGTCAACTCAAAGCAGAGCTCGGCATAATACACATACGCAGCACGGTTTTCCCACACTTTGTCACAGTGGATATCCCATAGGTGGATCCCATACCTGCGGCAAGATAAAGCCAATGTTTAACACTCTTGAATATTACCAATCATTGAACTATGTTGGTACTTAATGGATAACTAAAAAAAGTTTTTAATGCTACGAGTTTAGTTTTATATTATTTCTATTGGAGAACAGTGCATTGTATCATTCAGTTCTAGAATAAAGCTACAATAAAGCATACCATGTAGCGTTTTCTTGACACGCTCAAATCGTAGATATACACATTTACAACATAATTAATGCACAAATATAAGTATGTCTAGATGTTGGCTGCATAAACCCTTGCACAACTTTGTTGCCAGTGTTAAAAACGTGCTTTTTCAAAAACAAGAAAAAAAATGACAAGAAAAAAACATGGTGTTATTCTAGAATGATTGCACGCCAAGGTGTTTGTGTTCTTAGTGGAATACAAGAGTTGACCAAACAGCCCTATTTTATTAAAGTTTTTTTCACTCTCAGTTCAAGGATACAAAGGAAAAAAAAAATGCTTTTGCACATAACATATGTCATTAAGGAGAGGAAAAGTATAGAATTAAAGTCTCTATATCGCCTGGATATGCCACATCCTATATTAATGCCAGGTAAAAAGAAAGAAAAGCCTTCTTTCACTGGCCTCTGTAATCTAATATATCCAGCACTCTTTCTTTTTCAACATATCAATCTACATTACCATGCCTGTGACTGACTCGTGAGTTTCACTTTTATGCACAAAATGGCAGGTAATTTCCTCTAGAACTTCTAGTCATTTGAATATGCTGGAAAAAACAAACATTCAAAGTAGACAGAAATCCACTGGCAGAGCACATTTAACATTTTTATTATAAAATTCTCACTATCTATAGCATTAAAATAATTCACAAATATTCAAGTTATGTCTAGAAAAACTTCACAAATTAGCAGCACACATAGACCTGAAATTTAACCTTTTCGTGGTGCATGATTCTATGTTGAAAACTGCTTTTTTTAACGTGCTTAGCAAGAACATGTGGAGGCTTGCTTCTCTTAAACAGGTGGTGAAAAAACAAGAAAGTCAAGTCGAAAATATAATTGCGAGTTGCTTCTTATTCAACTAGTGTTCAACTGCAAAAGTGTAATGGGTAAAAGCAGCGCAAACTAGACGAGACAAAGGAAGAAACACAGGACTAGCGCTGTCCTGTGTGTTTCTTCGTTAATCTAGTCTATTTTGCATAGTTTTTACCTTTTTTAATGTGTGACCAACTAGCACAATGAAACACTTCTGGTATTCAACTACACACTAGAAAATGTGCGTGCTCAATGAGCATAACTGGCTTGTTTAAAGAGCACACACAATAATGTTATTCCAGCATAGAATTTTGGATGCGACTATAAAAAAATTTCCACCATGAGCTTATATTGTTTGCTGTAGCTGTAAGTAAAGTTTTCTAAGTGCCTCCACGTACACACTAAGTAAGTTACCAAAAGAAAAGTGCTGTGCACAAGGACCACACGTCAAATATTAATGTAGTGGTCCCAACTTAGAATTTGCTATATTAAATTAATCCAGTACATAAACTAAGCATGCATGGGTTATGTTACTATCCGATTCATAGCTACATTTTAGCATGTTTATCCAAGTGAGATCGGACTCAATAAAAAAAGACATAAATCTTTCTCAGGGAACCTGCTGTGTTTTATGTAGCAACAAGGTTAGCGTAAAAACTCAGTCCTTTTTTTTTTCATATTATTTTTCACCTGACAGAGCTGAATCTAATAAATGAAAAAAGAAAGAGAAAGTAAAATATGCCATGAAATTACTAATGGGAACGAAATTCACAAAATTTTTGCACAGAAGAATACATACTAGTACACTAACACCACTACACACAACTCTGGACTGGCAAGCAGCACTTAGCACTTAACAATAGCAGGAGCTGGGCACGAGACAAAGTTAAAGTCAGTGGCTATAAAAATGTGTTTAAACCTTATGTTTCCCAGGACTAACAACTGGTTTCAGTTAATTGGAAGTTGTTAGTGCTCAGAAAATGCTATTAGTTGCCAAAACTTCTATGTTTACTTTAGTAGCAGATTAATTACCCTGGTGGAACAAGCCTTCAGCACAGGTAACCTAAGTGATGAGCTATACCAAGAAATGTGCCAAAGCATACCGATTAAAAAAATTTCCATCTTGGTATTTAGAACCTAGTTAAGTACTACTAGAGAAGTAACTACAAAAGTCAACGAGTAGAAAAAAAAAAAAGAGGCTGCCTAAAGTTCTGAAACTTTGTTGCCGACTGGAAACATGTAACACACATAAGAAAACTGGTACATACCTCACTATCACGTACAATGTTCGTACTGTGACGAGTGAACACTGCAAGAGAAGATCAACATTATTCAGACTAGTATGAAGATAGCTTAGTTGTATTTAGACTTATTCCTGTAATGCATAGCTTTCAATGTCCTCCTGTTTGCCAATAGTTTTTTCGAGAAAGTGATTGTAATTCAATAATTTAAGGAATGTGTATAGCTCAGTAGTTACTTTTCAGTACATGAACATATGAATCACGACCATTTTTTCAAACAACTACAAAATAGCTACCAACAGTTGCCAAAACACAAGAGACCCACTAAAATAAGCTCACAACAACTGCATATTTATTTCATGCCAAAAGTTGAACTCCATTATGCAAGGCACACCTCACCATTCTGCAGACCTTTCGGCAGCAAATTACTTGGAAAGCTTTTTAAAGCAACTTTCCAAATATTGCAACACTGTGGCAGAATGGCCTTGGAATAGTTGCCTAAATTCAAAACCACTGAAATCTTTTTTATATAAAAAAGACAATAAAGAGAATCAATGTGCAAACATGCTCTTTCAAGGGGTCGCAAATATTGTTACGCACCAAGAGCCGTGAAGACAAGACAGGAAAAGCGGGGCAGAAAGACACAAGCGTGTATCTTTTTTAACGAAGCCCTAACACACATTTCTTCGTTCTCTTTGCCCTTTTCAGTTCGCTAGGGCTTGCCGGCTCACAACTCTAGGTGGCATTGTTCCCCCTCCCATTAGAGCATCGACTCGATGCTCATACACAAGGCGACAGCAGGGCCCATAAGGGAAAAAAAAGAAAGGGAGAAAGGATACTTATAGTGCACAGGGCATATGCAGGTGCGAGAAAAAAAAGTCTGTGGTTGGTAATAAAGAAAAAAAAATTAACACAGTTCAAAGTTCGTTCGAGACCCGACGGACAACGTAAAAAAAAAATGTTTGCTGCCCGGGCACAATAAGGCGAGTATTACCGTATAAAATAAGGTTTTAGGCGGACGACACGCACAGTCTCAGTTCATGGTGAGTGGCGCTGGGTCGTTGCCAAGCCTCCATCTGGAATGACTTCATAGTTGACCTCGTTCAACCGCCATAATACTTTGTAGGGTCCGAAGTACTTGCTCAGGAGTTTCTCGCTGAGACCTCGCCGTCTAACAGGAGTCCAAACCCACACTTGGTCGCCAGGTTGATAGGTGACTGGTTGATGGTGGATATTGTACCTTCGGGCGTCTTCACATTGCTGCAATCTTATGTGCATGCGAGCTAGTTGACGTGCTTCCTCTGCACGCTGAATGTAATCCTCGACATCAGGAGTTAGCAGCTCGTGCTGCTAACAAGGAATCATGGCGTCTAGCATGGTTTGCACGTCTCGACCGTAAACGAGGCAGAAGGGTGCGAACCTTGTCGTTTCCTGGGTTGCGGTGTTGTACGCAAACGTTACGTACGGCAGGATCTCGTCCCACGTTTTATGCTGTACATCCATATACATAGAAATCATGTGCGCCAGCGTTTTGTTTAGCCTTTTGTGTTAAGCCGTAACTTTGGGGGTGGTATGCGGTTGTCTTACGGTGGTTCGTGTAACTGAGCTTGAAGATGTCGTCCAACAGTTTTGCCGTAAACGCTGTCCCTTGGTCAGTGATGATGAATGACAGGGCGCCGTGACGAAGCACTATGTGGTGCATGAAAAACTGGGAGACTTCAGATGCTGTACCGCGTGGAAGTGGCTTCATTTTCAGCGTAACGCATCAAGTAATCAGTTGCGATGATGATCCACTTGTTTCCAGAGTGAGACAAAGGAAACGGTCCGAGGAGGTCCATCCCAACTTGGTCAAACGGCGTACGTGTTGGGTCAATTGGTTGTAAGAAACCTGCAGGCTTTACAGGTGGTGACTTGCGACGCTGACATTCATGGCATCCTTTCATGTAGCCTTTAACACAAGCTGCGAGTTTTGGCCAGAAATACAGCTGTCATACCCGGTCGAGCGTCCGTGAGTATCCCACATGGCCAGATGTCAGCTCAATAATATCATTTTGCTGTGCCTAGATATATTTAAACCATATATCCAGGGATAAATGGTTTAATTATAGCAGACTGCTTTCTAAAAAAAAATTTATATGCCTTATTTTCTGCATTGTTTCTTGTTCTGCTTACCTCCCCCCCTCCCCCTATGGCTATTTCTCACCTTTTTCCCACAATTTTGTTATGCCACAAGTGTTATCTACTCCCGATTCACTTTAATTGGGCATCACTTTGTGGTGCAATTTTTCTTGTTACTGTGGTGACAATGGCCTCCAAATTAAATTAACAGGCAGCTTCGAGCTGGTTAACACAGACACAGTACAGAATGAATAAAATACAAAATACATGACGTTGAGGACGAATGAACACACCAACTTGCCCACCTTGTAGCTCTCCCCTAGTTTACATGCCATGTTTTGTTTAGCATGCAAGAGCTGCGGTGTACTCCCTGCAGCTCTTTTTCTTTTGTATTAAGATTATCTGTTATTCCACATTTTCTCTTGCACACATTATCACTTTCAATAAACGTGTCAAGTGCATTTTGTGTTGATCACATACATGTGTGTTTAGTGTTTAGCAAGAGTTTGAACGAGGTGTTTGATGATGAAGACACACCAAGCTCTACATTCACGTGTGAAAAATAGTGTGTTATGATGTGTTCTGTAGAGCAGACTGATTGGCTGCCTGAGAGGCACAATAATCAACTATCCAACTATCAAAATTTTTGCCTGTCACACATCAGCTTACATTTAAGTGTGTGAATAGGACAACTCAAATGTTCTTGGGCAGAACCACCAAACTGTACAATATTAAATGAGTACAGATGTGTGATTTCCTATACAGACCACAATTACCTAGAAGATATAAATCATACCAAGTAAACAAATGTACGATGATGACTGAGACTAAAATAACAAAATAGGGCAAAAGTAGGTAAAAGCTCACCTCAGCTGCCATAAAAGCAAATGTGTTGGCACCTGCGTGTAGGCCCACCACAACACATACAGCAAAAAGGCCCAATGAAAGGAGCAGGATGCCACACAGCAGTGCAAGCAGGCGTATGTGTGTCAACTTTGGTGTGGTTGGAGAAAATGAGAGCTGCAATGAACAAAGCAGACGAAGAAGAAGAAAAAATTACCTCAAGTGCACACAGTAATATTATTAAATCTCGAGAAACTTGCTGAGCACTGATACGTGGTCACATACATTGTCCAAGATTTTCAATGTTGCCATTCGGCCTGAACAAAGGACTGACAGCAAGAGCGCGCCATTAGAATACAGCTGAACGTATCCTAAAGACACATCAGCCATGAAAGTACCTTCACTATATAAAACATTCTTTACAAGCATACACACAGATATAAGTGGGGGGAAGAAGTCATGGTCTGACCTATGAGAAATAAATGCATACAAGGTGCCTGTGATTTGCCAACACAAGGCCTTGTATAGATTTTGATAAGCAACTGACGTTTTGTGGTGCTGAGATGAGGCTCAGAAAACAATATATTACATTTATATGCTCTGCACCACTGTAAATATGTAAATGTATAAGTACCACTGCTATTGCATGCGATCGACACAAGTTACCAAATGCGATAACCAAGCCAAGCACACTAATATAAAGAGGCGCTGCCATATAGACCTGAATTTCACTACCGTGGCAGGTGAAAAAGCACAAACACATTAATAAGTAAGCTTCTCACCATGGCCTGTCCCAGCCATAGCCTCACTGCTTAGCCTGCTTGGCATTAGCAGTGCCAGGTAATATTATGGCCACTTTGTTCATGGTAGTCATGTTTGAAACATCGACTTTGCACACATGGTTGATGCACGAAACACTGTGTCTAGTCTGAAATTTCGGTTACTGCTATTATGCATAGGGGCTAGAGATAAGCAGCGGTGTCTCTGGAAGTGTGAAAGTCCATAAAATCAGGCTAATGAAAAATTGGTTGGCAACTGCGTTTGCCATATTTGCTACCAGAATATGTATATTTTAAGAAATATGCAAACAAAGGTTCAATGATCCCATACTGGATTCCACATTTTTTATTTCAAGAGATTATTTAATTCAGATGAACTATGACCAACTAAACTATTTATTTACTTCGTTCATTGCATACATGTTCACTGCCATTATACGAAGGCTCAAGTGCATTACAGGTGGTGGTGGTGGAAAACATTTATTAAGAAAAGCACAGAGAGTTGCACTACAAATGCACTTGGGTGGTCTCCTTATTCCAGAAGTCCACTGGAGGTCATCGCTGCTCGGGCGCGGGCCAGCAGGGAGCGCTGAGCGTCCCGGGTGGAGCAGCCGAGCAGGAACTCCTCCCAAACCTCTCTTGTGGGTAGGGGGAAGGGGGATGAAAAAGGAAGAGGTATAGCTGGGCATACTGCAATTATGTGGTACGTGTTGGCCAGCACCCCACAGTGCGCACAGTAGCCGTGTATACCCGGCATGAAATGCTGGGCGGCTGCAGGACACAAGAAGGTGTTCGTCTGCAAGCGTTTCAGAAGTCGCTCGTTCACTTTAGAGAGACCCCGTGCAGGTTCTGGGTAAAGACGGCGCGAGTTTCGATAGATAGATTGATTGATATGTGAAGTTTAACGTCCCAAAACCACTATATGATTATGAGAGATGCCGTAGTGGAGGGCTCCGGAAATTTAGACCACCCGGGGTTCTTTAACATGCACCCAAATCTGAGCACACGGGCCTACAACATTTTTGCCTCCATCGGAAATGCAGCCGCCGCAGCCGGGATTCGAACCCGCACCCTGCGGGTCAGCAGCCGAGTACCTTAACCACTAGACCACCGCGGTGGGGCGAGTTTCGATAGTAATCAAGGATTTCGTGGTACTGCGTAAGAGCTGAGGTGCCTGGGGGAGACACGGGGTCGAAAGAGGTAACGGCCCGGGAGAGAGAAACGCAGGCAGCGGCATGAGCCGCTTCGTTACCGGGGAGACCCGTGTGGCCAGGAGAACATACTATGCGGATGGAGTGAGGTTCAAAGCGCCATGAGGCAGCCTGGAGAAGGTCCGCGGCCAGAGGAGCTATGGTAACTTGCAGGTATTGGGAACAGGCGATGCGCGAGTCCATGATGATCACTTGCTGAGCGGTGAGAGGCTGCCAAAGCGATGGCTACCTCTTCAGCCCGAGTTGCATCCGGTGAGCGGAAAGAGATGCCGTCAACGTGGTGACCCTCGGATATCACTGCGGCCGTAAAGTGTCCCGAGGAGGTTGGGCCTGAGACATCTACGTAGAAGACACCAGGAGTGTTGGAGTATCGAGTATGGAGAAGTTGTGTTCGGGCTAAGCGTCTGCCTGTATTTTGACCGGGATACATGTTGCGAGGAAGAGGATCGATCCAAAGTTTTTGCCGCCACAGCTCCGGAACTGAGGAATCTGGTGGTGGAGTAGAGATCGGGTTCAGTGACAGTCTGTCCAGAAGGCGGCGTCCATGAGCCGTCTGGGACAGGTGGTTAATTTGATTGGTGCGATGAGCCTCCCGCAACTCGGCGTACGAGTTGTGCACACCCAAGGCCGCAAAGCCGCGATTGGAGGTAGCAATGGGGAGGTCTAGTGCTCGCTTATAAACCGATCGGAGCAGTGCATCCAACTGGTTCTTGTGGTGGCGACGCAAGCGAAGGTATGGGGTGGCGTAGAGGACTCTGCTGGTTACAAACGCGTGAGCCATGCAAAGGGAGTGCCGACCGCGAAGGCCGCCATGTTTCGTGGAGACTCGCCGAATCATACGGCTAACCTGCTCACTAGTGCACCGAAGACGTGCAATGGTGGAGCCAGGGTTCATAGTAGAAGAGATGTAGAGGCCTAATATGCGGAGTTCTGCGACAACCGGTATGGGGCCAGATGGGTAGAAGACACCAGGAGTGTTGGAGTATCGAGTATGGAGAAGTTGTGTTCGGGCTAAGTGTCTGCCTGTGATGTTTATATCACTGTTAAAAATTTCATTCCCTATTTATTACAGGAAGGCAAGTGGTTTCATGGGCACCATATATTGCAGTAAACTTTACCTACTAGCTAAACTCATGTGGCATTGCGTACTAAACGAGCCATATGAAAATGGTTCATTTTACACCTGCCAGCAGCATGGTCCTAATGCCAGCATAGCAAGAACCACCAGCATCAGAGAGCACATGCCTTGTCTTCAAGCAAACACTCTATGGAGTCGCTTTCTTTAAGGTGTCAATGTACTCCTACTTCGAAACTCAACAGTTTATTCAACGTGAATGCGTTAGGAGACATCACATGTCGATGTACCAGCTTTTAACCTAAATGACTTACTGTCCCAGTCACAGTAGATCACATGAGCTCTATCACTTGGCGCATACATATAGCAGGCTAAGCCATGTAGGTCGTGCATGTACAGTGGCACAACAGAAGACAGCATGGCAATAGGGATTTCGATCAAAAGCCCCCTTTTCAAAAATCTCGTACAAGTGAAATTGCATCAGCCAAACAAAGTGTTCGCAAATTACTATTCACATGGACTCCAGAAATCCCTTTTCTATACCTGGCTGTTGTCGCTTGACTAACATTTCTGCTTTGTTCTTGCACAGTGAGCCATATCCATATTCTTTTAGTATTTATATCACTGTTAAAAATTTCATTCCCTATTTTATTCCCTAACATTTAGACTCAGAAAGATACTATCAGAAAAATATAGTGGTGAATATATAAGAGGTTGCCATGTGTGATGCTGAAGCTTTAACAAGCACATTATTAATATAGAAAAAAAAAGGCAATTCACTTAATCTACTACTATAAGTATGAGACTTCAAAGTAGTTTTATTCCTCACAATCAATAAGAAAAGGCCTATTGACATTCAAACAGTAAGTCCAAGCCAATTAAAGAGCTTGAATATAAAACAAAAATGCTGGGTAGCAGCACAAAATACAGCAGCTTAATGCACAGTAACCATTTAAATGATGCAGCACCCACAAATGAGAGCAGGGTTATATGTTTCTACTCTTTTCTTGCTTTTTTTTTCATTTATTTACACTCGAGGCGAATGGCATTATAGAGGAAAACGAGTAAAAATTCCGAATTACCAGGCTGATTCCCACACAATGATGGCTAGCATATTGCAAAAGTGTTTGTTATCATACATTGATGCTACGTCAGGGGGAAGGTGGTTTCAATCATTTGATGCGTGTACAAAGAAAGAAATAGAAAATGCTTGTTTTGGAACAAGGTGTATAATCTGATGCCACACGTTCTGTGGCAACGAACTTGTTAAGAAGGAAGGTATCGTGGTATATTTTAGCAAAATACAAGTAAAAAAAAGTGATCAACTAGCTGTTAAAAATTGAAAAAAAAAAAAAAACTGGCTTTCCTGGCTATTATAGCTGGATAGAATAAAACGATCAGAAGCATTGCAAACAAGTTCTAGGAAAGCGATCAGCTTTCCATTCACAGGATCTCAAACTGTAGCAGAGCGTTTAACCTTTCCAACTAGTATATTAAGCTAGTTTCTGGCTGTATCTAAAATATTCAAAATAAAATATTCTCTTGACACATTTCAAAAAACTTATTTTCTCTGAAAAAGCACAAACTTTTGAAGTTTTTGCAGCACTTTTTATAGTAGGGCTCGAAACCTAAAAAACTGCATACAAAAGTGTTGCCTAGTGGAGATATGCTGGAAAGAAAACACAAGCAGCGATATTGCAGAGTGGTAGCTGGTTTATTTGTACACACATTATGCCTGAAAACTATTTTTAAGTTGTCTTGTAAACCACAAATTATTTTTAAAAAACAATAATAGCGTAGACAGAGACTATAAGCTGAGTTCATTCGATTTAAAGGCACACCATTTTTTTTCATACTAGAAGTAAGAACACTCAGTGATGTTTTTTTCCTGTTCATTTCTCTACGAGCTATATACATGTTTGTGCACCCCTTAACCCCTATTTTTTAAATATATTGATGACCTGAGCTCATCATGGGTGACCACTTTTGGCTTACAATGAGCCCCATCTTGTCACAGGCAGTATTTTCTCACTATGACTGTATTTTAGCATGCAGAGGAAGTAATTTTGCTGCTGTAATGAATAAGGTAAAGAAACAAAATTTTCCAGAATTTTTTTCTTCTCTAAATACATTATTATAAAACAATGGAAATTAGCAATGATGAATGAATTCAGAGGGATGACTGGAAAATAGACTATTGGGAGCAATAGCATTGATTTAAAGGAGCACTGACATCAAATTTCAGAATAGGGATGTGCTCTTTCTGCGATTGCTCGGTCTTGGCCAAATTTGAGCCGAATCCGTCGCGTGGAAGATATTTTATTTCGACTACAAACAGCGTACAAGAGTTTAATGAAAATGGAGTGCCCTGTGACATCGACACTAGTGCTACGTGTTCGGTGTGATACATTCCACACATGAGTGACGATGCGCTAGTAACGATGAGGTCAACAATCCGAGTGTTCTTATCGTGGCGCCGACTGGCGCCGAAGCCTGGCAACGCACATGCTTGTCACGTCTGATCTTCTTCACACCACTTTGCACGATTTCGTGAAATTACCAAAATGCAAATCACCTTTAAAAGAACGGCGAAAGGAAAGAGCACAATTCAACGTGTGCTTGATGATCAGCATGTCAGGGAACTGTTGAGAGTAGCAGTCGTCTCGTTCGAAGCGCGAAAAAAGAGCAATGCGGGTGTTCGTCTGTAGATTTCTTTGTTCACGTAATAGCAGGTTAGTGCCACTGCAATGGTGAGAAGCTGGATAGCTGGAGCCATCTGGAGGTGCAAAGAAGAACCTGGCAAGCAGAAAACGTATTCTATTTCTCTGCTGATGCTCATTCCAGATAGCAATATTCCAATGACCACTTTGCGTATACCTGAATGCCGTTTACGCCAAAACACACCAATATAGCTAACTGAGACACACAAGTGAACATGGCATTCTCGGGCACCTCCTCTCTCAGTGCTGCTTGGAACGGCGTCCATTTTGGAATCAGTGCTCTGTAAAGGGTCGATAGAAGCAAAAATAATTCGAGACGTCACGAATCGCGAGGTTTACAAGCTCCAGACTATCGTATTCAACCCAAGTCGACACTTTGTACGGTGACGACCACAATGCAGGTGACAAGGCATGACTGAATGTGTCCGCCAAGCAGACGAAATGTTTGCGCGGCAGCCGAGCCTGACATCACTCTTTTCTGTGGAGAAGTTGTCAGCTGTGGCGCGATCTGGAGGTGACCGCGAGGTCGCGCCACTGGTAGTGCCCCCAGCGCTAAAATAGGTGGGATTGCCGGACTTTTTGAATGTTGCTAGATACCAGTGGTATAAATCAATAAAAGTGATAGTTATTTATTTCTCAGTTGTGTTTTAAGTCGCGAATCGCTGCTATGGGGTCTATAGCTACTCGTTGACGCAAAAATCTTGGCATGAGTAAATTCGATGACCGGGATCCTTTAAGAAAAAAGAAAGAAAGAGGGGATATGCTGGCTAGATGCATGCACAAAAGTAAATGAGACATTAAAACAGTTCTTTGCCTGTACAAATGCACGTCATTTACTGCACTCCAGCCACTTATGAATATGCAAATAATACAGCAATGCAAACTCATACTGCTTGCAACAGTCTTCAAAAGTATGTAACTCGCGCACTGTGACTGTACCTCACCAAACTGGCAATACAAAATCACCAAGTAATTACAAGAAACAAGCCTGCTTTTGGCACCTCAACCAGATGCATGTTAGGAAGCATAAACTTAAAGAGATCGACAACTGTGTCATTAGACCCTAGTAGAAATGAACAGACAGTGAAATATAATGACAGATTCCAGCATTCTTTTTTCATGGTGAGCAGGATTTATATTTTTACATTGTGTTTATAAGTAAAGAAAATCGGTATCTAGTCTAGCGAATAAACCCTGAAGTTGGATTATGAAGTCAATAACTTTGCTGTACCATGGCCGGGCTAGACTACACCGGTGCACGCTTCTTTTCTTACCGCCTTCTCACTCGTCTCAAAAGCAATGGGAGAGTTTCCGAGTATGTTTTGCCACCATTGGCGGTAGGGGCGCTGCGACCCTGACCTTGCATCTCCTGCCCCGTACACACGGCACAAGAGCTTTGCTTGTTGTGAAACCACGGAATGGGGGTTCGTGACGGAGAGGGGAACTATTCAAGAATTTAGGGGGTAGAGAAAGAATCGTCTCTTTTCAAAAAAAAAAAAAAAACTAATGTTATCAGCAACTCGCCGCATAATGTAGGTATGCATGTGCTCGTGGATAAGACGAGCTGAAACTTAGTAAGAAAAATGCGGAAGAATCTGCCAACAAGGCATAATCCTGGAGGCATAAAGCACTGGCAATGATCAGAGAGAGAGAGAGAGATAAACAATGCTGCGCCTGCTCTACAAGCAGAGAGCATCAACTACGTTTGGCCCTTGGCCTCACTGGACAATGTGGCCGCAATTAAAACAGGTCGCTTACAGAAATGACGAGCATGCCTTCCCTTTGATAGCTATTTTCTATTTATTTTTACAAATACATTTGGAGTGGTTTTCAGGGCTAAAAGCTGCGGTCTGCAGCTTGACAGCTCTTTGATACACGTACGTGAGTTGTATTTCTAATGCTTAAAAATGACTGCATATAGAAAGTAAAAAAAGAAAAGAAGACTCTTGCTGCTAAATAACCCCTTCGGACAACACGCCCTGAGAGTGGCAACGTGCATTGTTAAGATGTTGACACCAACTGGAATAATTTATTCCGGGGACCCCAAGTTCTTTTACATTCCTTTTAACTGCAAGCCACATTCATGACGAATGCGAAGAATGCAGCTGCTTACGCTTGCAAGCCGCTTTCCCCAGAACTGAAACTCTCTTGTGCAAATCAGTTCTGCGCTATCTATCCATCTAGTTCATGGAAGAACATGTTTAGAAAAAAAAAATTGACAGCATTTCAACTTTTTGACAAATAAGCAGCTTTTTTTCTAAGAAACCTGTATGAATTCTCTTGTGGCTTAGTGCGACAAGGAGGTCGTCATCAATTTCTTTTTCTCTATAGTGTGGCTTGCTTTATTCTAGGATTTGCCCAACGCGGCTGCATTTTGTTCAGTACTTTCTCAGTGTTCAGTCTGCAGTGATTTATTGACTTGAGAAGATGGTCCTAAAACCTTCAGTACGTTCAGTACGTACATGGATATATATTAGCTGTGTGATAGTGTATTGCTGTGTTCCGTATTACAAGTCCCGTTTGGGTAAAACACCCGGTGTTTCTTTTCACCAATTCTCTAGTAATACTGAGCTGTGAGCTAAATTGCAAAAAAAATATTATGAGAAACAACCTCATCATCAAGAACAAGTCATGCTGCATCGACTGTTGTATGCAGCAAATACTTCCGCTATGAAGACTACATGTGCCAGTGTGCCGCAGCAGAAAACTTCTTCCAGACTCCGCGCCTACTCTCTTCGAGGACTATCCTTCCTATTTGATTCTAAGAGCAAAGAAGCCTCACAAAGATCTTGCTTCAGGGGTGACGCGAGTCTTAGAATAGTAAAAAATGGCTAAAAAGAACAATTTTGAGAAAAACGCATGGGCCTGCTTGCTACATCAAAAATTTTTTCCCGACTCCGTGCCTACTGTCTTCGAGGACTATCCTCCCTTGTTTTTCACTTGTTTTTCAATGTGTGGTGAGTGAAGAAGTGCACCCGCACTCATGTGCCGGCGTTGCGCGTGCTGCACGGAGCGGCAGAAAAGGGTTAGGGTCGTAGCGCCCCCCCCCTCGAAGTAGCTGCGAAATACATGTACTACACCCGATGTGAAGGCCATAAGAAGCGAGCATGCAGGTGCTGTCTAGCCCGGCCATGGCTGTACGTAGTCACACAGTCTGATGCGGTCATGTGCACTATCCTGAAAATTAAGAGTACGTCTATTATTATCTACCCCCCCTCCATTTCGTGCTGCTTACGAAGTAAAAGAAGTTGCTTGGTGAGAAGCGGTGCTGCTTTTTTGGTCAACCAGTGGAACATGCCGAACTACGTTGCAGGCGCACGAAGGTACGCATGCGCAGCAAGGTGCTGCACTCACGAACCACTCTCTCTCACTCACTATTTGTAGCATGGATCATCACTTGTGTTTAGGACTTCTTATTCATTGCAGATAAAAAAATTTTGACGACAAATATTTTGCAGCGTTCTCCATGTTACCGTTCCGTGATTAGACACACTCACCCGTAAGCTTTCCGTTGGGCTAAAGAAAATAAGCACCATAAAGGTTGGTTGTCGGTCCTCTTAAGGCCAGTTAATATGCAAGCAAGGAGTCATTCCATGGTGAAAACTGACAAAATGCCCCGAGTGGAACAAAATAATAAGCTTAAAACATTTGACAGATATGTGCCTAGCCAGGAGGAAGCTGTGGTTTCAAATGAAGGGAGGACACGGCCCTTGCAAACCGAAAAATCGCAAAAAAGCTGATTTTTGAAAAACCAAATTTTTGGGTTGTATGTCTCATAAACTACCTATTCTGTAATTAGAAAGTGAAAGGACAAATGCTATTTTCGAGGCCGCAGCAGCATCCAAAACACTAAAACGCAGAAATCAAATTAAACTTTGCGTACAAGCCCATACCAGCTCACGCGGTTGACCCGCGCCATCGCGGTGTTGTTATATAAGAGCGTGGATTCTTTCCCTCTCATTTGCTGTCTTGCAGAAGGGCATTGCTGGCATGGTTGAGATGCTATTGGCGTTTAACCGCGAAGCAATGCGAAGCCCTGATTGGCAAGAGCTACGCAGTCATAGTTTGCGGGAGAAAGCGTGCTTGCACTTTTGTTGCTCCGCTATGTCCATCTCGGCCGGCATCTCTTGCGCCACTTTTTGCCTCTTGCGCTATCTTTTCAATCATTTTCTCTTGATTTCTTTTTGCACTATTTCTGTGTTCTTCATCTTAGTTATTGCGCGTGATGCTGGTAATGAAGCCAAAGACAGTGCAGAGGTCCTGTATGCGGAGGCGAGCTATATAGTTTGTACAAGTGTCAAGATTCTGCTGTTCTGCCGCGACTGCCGACTGCATAGACACTTGCAGCGGCAGAACTGTTCTGTGAGCGGTCCCCTGTTGAGAACCCGACACATCGAGTGTGGCTGGAGTTGCAAATCCAGTGAAGTGAGTGTTTTCAAAATCGTAGAACTCAGTACGTGCTCCTAATTGGTGCTATCGAGCGTGACGCTCGACAGCACCAAACGCAAGTGTTGACTTTTTTAGGCCCGTTTCTTCAGAATAGATTTTTTTTGTTTGTGGTGCTGAGGAAAACTGAAGCTCAAAGACCGCTCATTAGATTTGTGTGCAATTTTTTTAATTCTGTTTTTTAATAACTTGGCTGGGTTACAACAAGCTCCTTTTTTTGAAAATTGGTGTAGTAAACTTATAGTGAATAATCAAGTTTTGATGGATCTGGTAATTACTAGCTACATCAAATCCAAAGTTGAGTATAACATTTTTTGGAGGAGAAATTTTTAAAATGGCTTCAAGTTTTAAAAACCTTGGAATATGTATCAAAGAATGACCACAATGAATTCATACTTTCTACTATGTCCTGAGATTTCTCACGACTCTTCCTCAGGTACCCACGTGAACAACCCAGTTCAATCCAGTTAATCTCTAATAACTCTAAAACTAAGAAACACAGCTTCATCAAACTTTGCAGTTCCTCTAGTTTTTAGTGTAGTGAACATGCACTGAAAGTTTCATCCAGATATCTTGAAAAATAAAAAAGTTTAATCTCCAGGGCAGCCTCTTAAAGGCTAAGCTGTACTCTTTTCCCGACCCATGAAAAAAAAAAGGTGCCTCTCGTATTTCCTGCAAGGCACTTTTGCATATTTACTGCATATTTTACTACACTTGCGAAAACATACAAGGGAATTAGAAGTGTTTTCCTAGGCTGGTAGAGTTATATCTCATTATAATAAAGTTGAAGGGGGAGACAAAGCTGTTTCATTACTATATAAATGACTGTTCATTACTAGGAATATATGCCTGATAAGGCTTCATAACTTAAACATGCAAAGAAGATGGTGCAATGGCTCACAGTAATGCTGTATACAACCGAGTGTGCAATAAAATTTTGATAATGCAGTAAAATAATCTGTGTGTCCCCATTGCATGTTTTTTAGCGCCTGGTGTGACAGCCTTCGTAACCTTTATGATAGCTTTCTTCTCCTCTAATACCACAGTTGTTTGCTTGTGGTTTGTGGACGGCTATCTATAATTCCGTGAAACCATCAAAATGTTGATACAGTCAAAGAGTGGGAAAAGGTCTGTCGTGAAGGAGCGGCACAACCCAGTGTGCTAACATTGTCACTAATATAGCTATCTGAGCAGTTTCAATGGTGAATACGGCCAGTGAACACAGACTGTAAGTCTGTAGCAACGCTTACTACATGGATGTGAGAGAAGTCCATTGGCTCAACAGTCAAGTGCAAACTTAGAGGGCAGAAATATTTTAGCTTAAGAGATGAATTTAGTTTGATCTATCTCTTGACACCACAATTTGACTTCATTAAAGAAAGTTTCAAATGCATGTACATGTATGTTAAAATCAATAGAAACTACAAATACATGGTTTCTTAAAAATACTTTGTTGTAACACATTTTGCTATAACAAGGTTTGACTGTATAGATCTAACACACTTGTACATAGTCAACACCACCAGCTGCTGTAGCCAGGCCCACTAACGTCACTTAACTGATATACATGAGCTTCCACATGCTGCTGGCAAAATAATAAAGACTATATTAACGAATTTATACCCCACCCCCAATTATCATGATTTAATGGAGGAGACCTCACAGTCTCAGTATATGACAATGGTTCTCTCACTAAGACATTACAAAGACAAGTACAACCAAGCTACAAATATTCATCTACTTTTATTATCTTTTCCATATAACTATATTTTCTCGGGGAAAAGATGCAGACATAACACAAAAAAGTTCAATCCTTTTGCATAAATACATAGCAAGGCACCTCTGGTCAGTCACAAGAAGTAAAAACAGAAGAGGAAGAAGAAGAACCAGTTGTACGCCCCAAACAGTTCATTGTTTCTTAGAACATATATTGAGATTATCTGTTACAATCTGCACTGAACACTAAGAAGTCTAGGACAGTCTTATAGAAAAAATTGTCAGCAGTAGCTGCAGAAAGGAACCAGCTAAACATTCCAACTTACCTGGTAATGTCTCTAAGTGTTTAATATTTGATTGGAAAGAAATGCCATGAGAGGCAACGTAATGACAAAAAGAATAGTCAAAACTTGTCTTTACCCTGACAAAGACAAATCCTTTTGTCAAACTGGTGCTCCAAAAACACCCCTTGAATGTCTACTGTTACCCACTGACTTAGTGGATAAATATATATGATAATGTATTTACCCTGTGTATGCCAAGGCAGAGCTAACAATTACACTTACAGTTACAGTTAACAAATACAGTTCATCATATTTTAAGGTCTTCCTTATCACAATATCCCCGCAGTAAAAAAAAAAAAGAAAATCTCATTGCCACTAACTAAAAAGCAGAGAAAAAGAGAGTGTTAACTATTACAGGGATATATTCATAATAACAGAAACTTATCCCCTACCATGTCGTGCACGAGACTGTTGATTTCACATGATATATAGTTTGCGCCAACCACAGTAACTCACATATTCAAATCGATCCTTGCAAAGTTGAGCCAGGAGGTGGAGGAAACCCAGGACAGAAAACCAGCTGCACCAGAGAACCACTTCATCCATGTACTGAACGTTCATCACACCAAAAATGAAGATAAATTTGTAGAAGACGAAGTTCCAGAACTTGTCTTTCATGTGCTGAAAAAAGAAATGAACATTTGTTATGGAAATAAGAAGAGTGCTGTCAATAAAAATGCATACATAGACACAAACAGCATTTTAATCCCAAGCAGCATGTTAAATATTACAATGCCATACTGAATGTGAACTACAAAATAATTTGTTTTTCCAGCCGTTCTGTTGCATTGACTGGATGCATACCAAAACTGCTGCTGAGCACCAGACAAGGTTTAATGCCTGGCTACAGCAAATGCAATCTGGGGATTGTAAAAAGGTAATCTAGCGCCCTCTGCACTATTTCACAAAGAAGCTTTAGATGCACTGCCATGAAGTGGCAGGGCTCAAGAGCTTCTTATGATGTCACAGTGAAAGTCAAGGTTGAGCGAGCACAACACATGAACATTATGCCCATAGCAAGCCAAGTCTATTCCCCCCCCCCGCCGAAACGAAGATATTTATAACATGCAAGATTGTTAGACTGGCTGCTAGTTTGTATGAAACCTAACAGATGTTGTACAAGGAAAAATGCAGTTTGCTCCACAAAGCTGTCTCCTATTTTGTACTTCTGTTTCATCAAAATGTATTGGATGGATGAACTTTATTTGGTCCTTGAACATGCTTTAGCTCGTTGCAGGCCGCTCCCACGTCGGAATAGAAAGACCAAGTCTCTCTGCTGCGCCGCGGGCCCGGTGGACTGCTTATAGCTGTTGTTCGAGTCCGGAGCTTGCAATAGCATCCTCCCATTTGGACTGGACGGCGTGATGATTTCCCCACAGTGTAACGTGGGGCACCGCCAGAGCATATGTTACAAGGTAGCTATGTCGTCGCAGAAGGAACATGTATTAGTTGGCTGTATTTTCGGATAAATTTTGTTCAATAGCGCAGGATTAATAGCGCAGGGCGCAGGATTCAGGTCGGTACGCCCCGACCTGAAGAAGCCCGAATATCAGAGCCTAGGGTCTGCTTAGTTTTCCGTGTGATGGAGGGTATTGTTTCCGTGCCAGATTAAAATATTTTTGCAGTTCATTATACGAGATGGGAGTGTCACGGTTCTCCAAGATATCAGCGCTGCACCTCCCGATAGCTACGCGGTTTACTAGTCCTCGCGCAGCTATGTGGGCCGACTTGTTGAGATTAGGTGGGGCTCCCTCAATGCGTCCCATATGAGCTGGGAACCAAACAAGTGTGTGTGGCTCGATGTCTTCGTCCCGAAGAATTCACAAAGCTGGTTCCGATATTGTTCTCTTGGCAAATGCTCAAACCGGTGATCTCGAGTCACTGTAAACTGTGGACCTCCTGTTATCAAGCAAGGCCAACGCAATCGCCACTTGCTCTGCTATTTCAACCACCGTTACCTGGACCGTTGTCGAGTTGGCGATAGTGCCCTCGTGGTTGATGCTCACTGCCGCATACGCCTTCCCCTCGGGATATCGGGCCGCATGTTGATGTGGGCACCCAGTAATTCAATGATTCAAGCTTGTGGTCAACTACGATAAAGCAGTGCTTCAAAAACTTTCTGCCCAACCCTCTTCCTTTGAACTTATCATATTGTAATATGGTATTAGAAGAATGTGAACAAAGAACAAAGAATAAGAACGGGTGCGAGAAAGTTTGCTGATCAGCAGCAATTAATCGTTCCTTGCCTGCCGAAGCCCTGATTTCATTGTAAACAAACCCATATAATCTGTAACCGTTGTGGTGGAGGGGCTGGGTATCGACATTAGTACCTCTGACTTGCTCCATAACAATATCACGCCGGACCTGCAGTATCGATAATGCCATTAACATACTAATGTCAATTAACAGAAATGTGCAACATAAAGTTAGGCCAATTTTAATCATACTTTGATGCTTTGACCATACCAGGCCATGTTTTGTGGGATTTATCAGTGTTCCTTTTAATCAGTTTACATTTCAATGCAACAGTAAATTTAAGTGAGCCAGAAACGCCATGATGTATTTAAATTGTACTGTGCTGCTAAGAGAGCTGTCACTCTCATCATCAGCAGAATGTTGCTATAGCAGGCCTACCACAAGAATGAGCAAACTCATGAGCAATATAGCAATGCATTCGGCTAGTTACAATAAAATTTAAGCAACCTAGTGCTGTACAGTTCTTTATGGAAGACAAGACTACACTAAGCATTATGGCATGAAGTTTAAAAACTTATATACAACACCAAACAAGTTGAACACAATAATAGCAAGAAGAGCTCTCCAAGCTTTCTTTTAAAGAAAGATCTAGAGTTATTACTGGTACTTTCACTTATTTTCCCATGTCACAAATGATAAAGAAAACTTGAATAGCAGAACTCGTACATCTAAGGGCATGACCACTAATGTGAGAAGCCAATAACTCGTGAAGACAATATTAAAAACTTTAGCTATGCTGTTTGGCACATGTGACAACCGCTGCTGGAGCTGTGCTAAAAAGGCCCTGTAGTGCTACCAATAAAACTTGTTCGATATTATCTATAGCAACATTAGAATGTGGCAATTGCTTTCAGTTGTCTAACAGACCTGACATAAATAAGTGGCACAATTATCATTGCCTGAAAACGCATTGTGTGGCGTGCACTCAAACAATATTGCAAGAACAGTACTCACAGATTGGAGAAGGACAATTGAGAGCTGTGTAACATACATACTTTCATTTCAGTCTTCAGTTCAAGTCAAATTGAAGTAATTTCAGCTCAAACGCATAGATCAGAGCCAACAGTATCTCTAGAGACAAGATTTGTTGCGACATGACGTGGTTATCTCGAGAAACTGTGCGTACCAGTCAATATACTAAAAAATTTGGCCACATTTCGATTCGTTGAGTACTATACAATAAAAAAAAGAAACAAAAAGCTAATGAATTACATTTTACAATTATTTCTAGCTTAGCACAGCCATAGGAGAGGTGTTACAACCAAGGAAACAATGCATCAGCATACCAAATAGCTGACATGCCTATAGAGGCGCACAGAAGCTTTCGTAACGATAGAATCGACATTATGGACTATAGTATAAAGTTGGGCATGTTGGTAAGACATATTTAATCGACGTAGCGTATTTTAAAACATAGGACAGGGGAAGGGACAGAAGGGAGCGCTTACTTCCAACAAAATTTTATTTCAAGGAGCGTACATATATATGCTCAAGAAATTCGAAAACAACAGACAAACGAACACAGACAACAGACAACAGACATGAAGGGACCATTCTGTTCCTTCCCCTGTCTTATGTTTTAAAACGCGCTACGTCGATTAATTATGGACTATGTTTCGGCACAAGAACGAAGTGTAGAAAATGTAAAGGACAGACTTGGACCCAGACAACTGGTTACATCAAAGGTATTTGAACAACTGAATGAGCCAGCGCCAGTGGCCGTAGCTCATGCCCTCGCTCCTTTGTCATCTTATAATTGCAACAGCCTCCGCGATTGGAGTGCATACTGCCCTATTGCATAACCTACAGGAATGCCAGCTCCTGGTACTGTACTACGTTATGATGTCATGGGAGAATGGCACATGACATCTAAAGCTGCAAAAATTAAACAACAAAGATAGCTTTCATTTTGCTCGTATACTGGAATATCCATTATTGACAACTTGAGTTTGTGTACATTATCATAATTAACTTTTGCTCTTTGTTCTCTTGAAATGCTGAAACAATCTAAGGTACATATGGCACTTTGTAAAGAGTGCGGCAAAGCAAAGAGTGAGGCAAGCAAGGAACTTCGAGTTCATGTGGATCACCTCGGTTTCTTTATCATGCAATGAACATGGGTGTTACTGCACCACGACCCCACTGGAATGCAGCTGGCGCAGTCATGAATCAAACCAACTCTCCTCGAGCTTAGTAGCACGGCATTTTAGCTCTAGTACAGCATGCACATATTAGTTTAATAAGGTACTTCTTAATGATGATAATGATATGCGGGGTTTATTGTTCCGAAGCCACCACATTATTATGAGAGACGCTGTAGTGGAGAAAATTTTGACCCCCTGGGGTTCTTTAACGTGCACCCAAATCTGAGCACACGGGTCTATGACATTTCCGCCTCCATTGGAAATGCAGCCACCGCAGCCGGGATTCGATCCCGCGACCGGCGGGTCAGCAGCCGAGTACCTTAGCCACTAGACCACCGCGGTGGGGTGACCGGGTGCCTTATTTAGCCACTAAACCACCATGGCAGGGCAATGTGCTTCTTATTGCCTTACACCAATGCTTAAAAGGACAGGCACTTCTGATTTGGTCTAGAATGTGTGCACACGTATTAACTGGTCAATAGAGCTGTGTTTAAAAGCTCTGCATAGTACTATTAAATGGCCACATACTTTTAAGCACTTTATTTTCAAACAAACGGTCTAATATGTGTTTTATAATATTGAGGGTTCCAGCACGTGAAAATTGTTTTATGCAGCAAAGACTCAGAAGGAAGGCTGTATATTATTGACATACCATTTGAGACATTCTATTCTATTTAGATCTCACACAATTTGATTTGTATTCTATTTAGTTTTACCTTATAAAACTATAATCACACCCCTCTAAATCATGTCACTACACTAACAGCTTGAACAAGCCGTACATCTTTTCCTGCAGTCATCTGCCGTTAGAATACCCCTTGCTTATATATTGTGCCAGAACACATCGTTTTGTTTAAAATTTTCTTAACCACATAGTATGTTCAATTTATGCAAATTAATTGCTGCTTTTCAATACCCGGCCATGCTAATTCTATGCTAACAGAATAAACTACCTCATTATATAGCTTCATGAATGCATAGACAACATGATGTGAGTATTTGTTGTATTTATGTATTTATGCTTCTCTATTTTTTTTCCTTTTTAAAAAAATTGTTATTAGACATAAACTGCTTTTAGCACCCATTACTGGCAACATTAATGAAACTTCCGGCCAAAAGCCACTATTGATATCTGCTGACTCAAATGAGTATCAGGGGAGTCAAACGAAGTCATATGGACAACAAGCCAGAAAAAGTTAAAAAGAAAAGGTATTTGGCTGCCAACACTTCATACAAGACTACATTACATATGCTAGTTATGGCCTAAAGAAAATCCAAAAATATTGTATCCGAGTTCTTCTTAGTGTCTGTTCAGACTATAACTGAAGCTGCGACTTCGATTATGCTCAAGTTTTGTTTGCATACCTGCCCGCCTTGTAACCTCGAAATATGGGAGATTCGCAAAGAGATTCGATGGAGAGACACAACAGGGAGAAAGGAAGAAAAAAAAAAAAAAGGTCACGTATTAAGTTATTGTTTCTCAGGGCCGTAGCAATGTCAAAATCCAATAATTACTAGTAAAGTTTGTAGACGACAGATATCATACTAGTCATCATCATCATCATCAGCCTGACTGCATCCACTGCAGGACAAAGGCCTCTCCCATGTTCCGCCAGTTAACTCGGTCCTGTGCTTGCTGCTGCCAATTTATACCCACAAACTTCTTAATATCATCTGTCCACCCAACCTTCTGTCTCCCCCAAACCCGCTTGCCTTCTATGGGAATCCAGTTAGTTATCCTTAATGACCAGCGGTTATCCTGTCTACGCGCTACCTGCACGGTTCATGTCTATTTTTTCTTCTTGATTTCAACTATGATATCCTTAGCCCCCGTTTGTTCCCTAATCCACTCTGCTCTCTTTTTGTCTCTTAAGGTTACACCTACCATTTTTCTTTCCATTGCTCGCTGCGTCGTCATCAATTTAAGATGAACCCTCTTTGTAAGTCTCCAGGTTTCTGCTCCGTAGCTAAGTGCCGGCAAGATACAGCTGTTACATACTTTCCCTTTGAGGGATAGTGGCAATCCACCTGTCATGATTTGAGAGTGCTTGCCAAATGTGCTCCACCCCATTCTTATTTTTTCAGTTACTTCAATCTCGTGGTTCAGCTCTGCGGTTATTACCTGCCCTAAGTAGACAGTCTTTTACAACTTGAAGATTACCTATCTCAAAGCGTTGCTCTCTTCCGAGGTTGTTGTACATTACTTTCATTTTCTGCAGAACTTTTAAGACCCACCTTTCTGCTTTCCTTGTCTAACTCCGTAATCATGAGTGGCAATTTGTCTCCTGAGTTACTCAGCAATGCAATGTCATCGGCAAAATGCAGGTTACTAAGGTACTCTCCATTAACTCTTATCCTTAACTGTTCCCATTCTAGGCTTATGAAAACCTCCTGTAAGCACGTGGTAAATAGCATTGGGGAGATTGTATCCCCCTGCCTTACACCCTTCTTGATTGGTATTCTCTTGGTTTCTTTATGAAGTACTATGGTTGCAGTTGATCCTCCGTAGATTTCTTCCAGGATATTTATATATACTTCATCGACGCCCTGATTCCGCAGTGTCTGATTCAGTAGAAATATCAATAGCCATGTAAACGCCTTCTCGTAACTAATGAAGCCTATGTATAGTGGTTGGCTAAATTCTGAGCATTTCTCTATTAGCCGATTAATAGTATGAATGTGGTAAATTGTTGAGTAGCCTGTTCAAAATCCTGCTTGCTTTTTTGGTTGATTGAATTGTAATGTTTTCTTAACTCTATTAGCAATCACCTTTGTAAATAGCTTGTATATTATGGAGAGCAAGCTGATCGGCCTGTAATTCTTCAAGTCCTTGTCATCTCCTTTCTTATGTATCAAGATGTTAGCATTCTTCCAAGACTCTGGTACTCTTCCCGTCAGGAGACACCTCGTAAACAGGGTGGTTAGTTTTTCTAACACAATCTGTCCTCCATCTTTCAGCAGATCTGATGTTACCTGATCCTCACCAGCAGCTTTGCCTCTTTGCATGCTTTCCAAAGCTTTTCTGACTTCTTCTATCATTACTGGCGGGGTGTCATCTGGGTTACTGCTAGTTCTTATAGTATTAAGGTCGTGGTTGTCTCGGCTACTGTACAGATCTCTGTAAAACTCCTCCGCTATTTTAACTATCCTATCCATATTGGTAGTTATTTTGCATTCTTTGTCCCTTAGGGTATACATCTGATTTTGCCTATCCCAAGTTTTCTCTTCACTGCTTTGAAGCTTCTTCCGTTTTTCAGAGCGTGTTCAATCCTCTCCATGTTATACCTTCTTACATCGCATACCTTACGCTTATTAATCATCCTCGAAAGCTCTGCCAGTTCTATTTTGTCTGTTGTACTTGAGACTTTCATGCTTTGATGCTTCTTAATGAGATTCTTCGTTTCCTGGGAAAGCTTGCCAGTGTCCTGCCTAACTACCGTGCCTCCAACTCCCACTGCACACTCCGTAATGATACTCGTCAGATTATCATCTATTGCATCTATGCTAAGCTTGGTTTCCTCAATAAGAGCCGAGTACCTGTTGTGAAGCGAGACTCTGAATTCTTGTACTTTCCCTCTCAGTGCTAGCTCATTGATTGGATTCTTGCGTATCAGTTTCTGTCATCTTCAAGTCTAGGCGAATTCGAAACCGTACCATTCTATGGTCACTGCATTGTACCTTGCTAACCACTTCCACATCCTGCACGATGCCTAGGTGTGCACTCATTATAAAGTCTATTTCGTTCTTATTTTCTCCATTAGGGCTCCTCCATGTCCACTTACGGTTTCCTCGCTTTCGGTAGAAGGTATTCAAAATCCGTAAATTATTGTGTTTTGCACATTCTACTAGTAGCTCTCCTCTGGCATTTCTAGCACCGATGCCATGATCTCCTACTGCCTGGTCTCCAGCCTGCTTCTTTCCTACCTTTGCATTAAAGTCTCTCATCAGTATAGTATACTGTGTTTTTACCTTACTCATTGCCGATTCCACGTCTTCATAGAAGCTTTCAACTGAAGGGTCATCATGGCTGAATGTAGGTGCGTAAGCCTGTACCACCTTCATCTTGTATCTCTTATTGAGTTTAGTTACGATACTTACCACCCTTTCATTAATGCTATAGTATTCCTCTATGTTGCCAGCTATGTTTCTGTGAATAAGGAACCCCACTCCCAAATCTCTTCTGTCAGCCAAGCCCCGATAGCAAAGGACGTGCCCATTCTGTAGCACCGTATAGGCCTCATCCGTATGCCTAACCTCACTGAGTCCTATTATATCCCATTTAACACCCTTTAGCTCCTCGAATAGTACAGCTAGACATGCCTCACTAGATACGGTTCTACCGTTAAATGGTGCCAAGTTCAGGTTTCAATGGCGGCCTGTCCGGATCCAGAGATTCTTAGCACTCTCTGCTGCATTGCAGATCTGACCGCTGCCGTGGTCAGTTGCTTTGCAGCTGCTGGGGACTGAGGGCCGTACTAGTGCATGCACCTGCATGGCACATGCGTGCATGCATAATTAAGGGGTAAAATCTACTGTGTCTCATGACAGACAGTAGCCCCTTGCCAATCTTAACGCACTTTTCTTTGCATGACAGTAAACTGTGGTGAGAGTGACTTCAGCGTACCACACGCGATGAGAATGTTTTTGAGCCGATCTTTTTAGTAACTATTACTTTCTTTTCATGGTGGTGCTAATAGAATTTTTGAGGAGACTTATAGCCGTACCCATATAATCTGCAAAACTGCTCAAAATTCGAAAGTCTCCCAGGCATCACAGAAGAGTTGGCAGGTGTGTATTTGTCATTTCCATGAGAAATGTTGCAAACGTAGATACGGGGCACCTTGCTATATTAAACACCAGAACCATGCCTGTGCTATATTAAACACCAGGGGTTGGCGAGCGAACGGAACGGTGCATTTGCACAGCTGACCAATGGTTTTGCGGTCTGATTTACCACCTTCTTAGAGAGATGGCACTACGCTGCTTGCGGCACACCAGCAAGGTTGTCTGTTGTGGCCATGTGTGTTTGGCAAAACTCAAAATTTATCTCACACAGAAACAGGAAACAATGGCATCCATAAGAAACATTGCACAGCATAGTGTGGTATAGTTCGATGGGTTATGCCCAAGCAGCGCCTCCTCTATTTTTTCAGTGCCCAGGTGAAAGAGTGCATTTCAGTGGGAAACAGTTATCAGTGTCAGTGTGCCAATTCGCCGCCAGGCGCCGCCTTTGGAATAGACATGCCGCCGCTTTATCTCTCGCTGAAACGAATATGGGGGCTGCATCTGAAGCTGCTATACGATTTGGTTTTCGGCTGTATTCGCACTGAGGAAGATATAATGGAAACGTGTCGCGACTACTTGATCGAGGCGCTCGCGCGTCATCTGCTAGGCTGCTACCAGATAGCCATGCCAGTAATCCGTGGAGGATCGTTTTGTCACCATGGTGTTTGCTTGACTGAGGGTTGCTTTTTTGACTCAATGAAAGTCTACTTTTGAGAGCAGCCTTTGCCGGAAACTAATACTGAAAGCTTGGGTACCTAATGTTTCCTGATGCTTGCTGCTGTCTAGTAGTGCAGCACATTATATGAAAGCCTGGAGTTCACGCGCTAAATAGCATGAAATACCACTAGACTGCTTCCCCCAGGTGGTCTAAATTTCCGGAGCCCTCCACTACGGCGTCTCTCATAATCATATAGTGGTTTTGGGACGTTAAACCCCACATATCAATCAATCAATCACTAGACTGCTTCCAGAGATATAGGTGATCATCCGTTTCCTTCGCAAAGCTTTTGAGTAGTACGTGTTGTCACCAAAAAAAAAGTAAGTCCCAGAAAATGAGGAGCTATGACAGGTTCTCGTATTTTTTTTGTGTGAGTGCTACATTTACGCCATAATGAATCAGTACCAGCTCGCTTGCCTCTCCGTTTTGCTTCACTATATGCCAGGTGATTTCACCATTTGAGAGCTTAAACAATCAAATTCTGCTGGAACAAATAAAAACAGCTGCATATGTCTTCATTTCACAACCATGGCCGGAGTTTTGAATAGACGCTGTTGTTAAAGTCTAAACTCTAATGCCGACTCTCAACTTGAGCCAAGGTGACAGGCATGAAAAATGTGGCCTGTTGTCAGTTGCTTGAGTTCGTCTGTGTACTTGTAGACTGATTATTATAGCCTCAATATCCGGCTACTCAGCCCAGTTTTTTTTTCTTCCCTCTCGCCCCTTCGGTAGTAAGGAGAGTAAAGGCCAAATAGCTTCTGTCGACCTGGACGCTTTTATCACATGGGATACCCTGCTCAGCCCTGAAAGCACGCATTCATTATGACACAGTACGTGACAACTGTCGCTTGCAAACATGAAAGGTAGTCTTCTTATAATTTATAAAACATTCGGCTTTTAAATGATGGCTACATATTCGGGTGTAGTTAAAATATGTATCAAGTATTAAGAGACCAACTATTCCAACTGATTACTGGAAGCATTCACGCCCGAACACCAGTGGCTGCTGCATTTTAACGAAACAACAGCCTATTAAAGGGACACTAAAGGCAACTATTAAATCGACGATTGTTGAAATAGCGGTCCAGAAGCCTCATAGTGTTACTTTTGTGCCAAGGAAGAGCCTATTTTGAAATAAAATCACGTTTTAGTGGTCTGCTTCGGGTTAGCGCACTTCAAATTACCCGCCTCAAGAAGCGGACCGACCGAACCGACTCGCGTCACTGTTGCCGTGCACAACATTGCCTGGCTTTACTGCACTAGTAGCAGAAGACCGAAAGCAGCAGGAGCCACAGCAGAAACAACGACCATTGATCAATTTACTGCCACTGGCTCCGAGATTCAGACGTTTTTTTTGGTTCAAATGTGCCCAGCTAGATGGCATTGTACTTGTTCCGTAGAACCACGCGAAAATTGAATTTTTTAACCATTCGTGCCATTCCCTATAGTAACGTCCGGCGGTTATTTTTTCTATGAATCAAACAGAAATGAACAAGCATCATTTTATTGCATCCCTTGATGCACAGAAGGTTCTTTATTTAGTGCAGCTAGATCGATTACTAGAGATTAATTGTAGGCGATCCGTCTGATGTCATCGGGATCATTTTGAGGCGCATGTGTTCTTGTGCATTTACCTCAATTTCTCGGTAAGTAGGGCACTGTTGTTGATAATATTTTGTTTTAGATGTTGTCTTACATTGAGCTTTCACTCCGACTTAAATTGGTATTTGACTTTAGTGTCCGTTTAAGGCAAAAACCTAAATGCCTCATCAAAAGCAAAAATTTATCGCCATCGGCGTCCGGTGTCTTCTCGTGTCGGCGGAATCAACATGAGTGATGCAAGAAACCATTATATAAAGACGTCATCATATGATGTCAGAGTTCATAAAATTTTAAGGCGCACTGGAAGGTAACATAACTTGACGGGATTCTATTATATTTCCGCATAGTTGAAATAGGCTGATCACGGGGGCAGTGCACAACCAGCTGAGGGGAAGACAGCTTTTGTTTCGAATCCTTGAGGCAGTAAAAAAACCACGTTGGGCAAAGAAATATCCTGGAGGGAAGCAGAAAACATTCGATGCATTGAATAGGAAGAAAACAAAAGAAGATGGTTTTTGCCTTTCAGTCGTCTCAGGTGAATCTATAAGGGAGCCTGTGAGTTTGTTTTTTTCTTTCGCTAATGATAAATAAAAAGAAGGACAATCTCGTTTATTTCCATCAGATATGCAGAGTGGTACGCAGCAGTATTATATACTAAAGCATACATAGGATGAGATAGCCATAGCTTGAAAGAGAAAATAAAACACGAATGCTGTAAAACTCTAATGTAAATATCGAACCCGTCGCACGGCCCAACAGACTGCTTCTGGAATACATACAGTGGGCATGGAAAGAAACGTGGACATGCTGTATCTACCTTCTTTCCTGCTTCCGATTTATGTCTAAGCGGCTGTAGCCTGGATGATTTATAAAAAAGACAGAGTCATACATGTTACAAAGACCATACAGCATCTTTTTGTTGCCACCACGGTTAGAGCCTGGTGAAAACTGCACACCGCTATGTTCGTGTTATTTTTCTCCCCTTGTACCTGTGAAAGCCGGCGAGAAGCATAAATGCAAATCAACTCGCATGAAAACGCGAATTCAACTCGCACGAAAACGCGAATTTATGAGCTTCCTAATACGCGCGGCTGCTCAGCGCCAGCTTCCCGTGGCGAGCGGAGGTAGAGCACGCGCTCGACAGCCTTAAAAGAGCATTCGCCCAGGCACTGAAAAAAATAGGAGGCGCTGGCCCAAGCTGACAAGGACAAGATGATGGCTAATATCTCCAACTAATCTGCTTTTCTGGGAACCATTTCGTACTTACAACTTCTCTTGCTCATGGGAGAACCAGCCATTTCTTTTTTGTAAGGAACAGTAATGAGTGAATTGATTAAGTGTTGTAAGCATTACTGGAAAAAGTAAATATGTCATTCGTTAAACACTCTTCTTCACTCTAAAAAAAAAAGAGCATGTTACTGCCCCACATTACCTATGAAAGAAAGATTACAGCTACCAAAAAAAAAAAGTAATGCTACTACTTCGGCCATTACTCCCTGGGAAGAAATTTTTGAGTGCCTCTATGCTCCAGGAACCCACAAAAGCAATTGGTAACATTATGGTGGCCTAAGGTTGCTTCTAAAGTAACATGTGGTGTCTTCTAACTCTGTAGCACATAGCAAAGCCATTCTACTAAATGTGACACAAAATAAGACTTCATCACACTCTCTGCAAACAAAACATATCTGAACTTGCAAGAAATGTACAGTAATTGTGACAGCACGCTTCTGCCAATATAGCACAACATTAATATCATGTCTAACAAAGAAAATGAGCCCTTAAATTTACACTTCTTTCCTTACTAACATAGCAGATGCACAAATTTTGTTACCCGCAGGTCGTGGCATCAAATTCCGGCTGCCGCGGCTGCGTTTCTGATGGAGGCGGAAATGTTGTAGGTCCGTGTGCTCAGAATTGGGTGCACGTTAAAGAACCCCAGGTGGTCGAAATTTCCGGAGCCCTCCACTACGGCGTCCCTCATAATCATATGGTGGTTTTGGGACGTTAAACCCCACATATCAATCACCAATCAAATCATCAATAAAAGAGATGCTTAATTGGCATGATTCCGGAAAAAAAGAAGGTTCACAAATACAACAACTTTATTTTTCTTGATGTACTGAGCGTGATTAATTTACAAATTATAATGTATTGACTGCTTCTTAGACCTATGAGAAATTTCAGTTTCTGCGTGAATACCAAAGCTAGCACAGTTGAATGGTACATTGTAAACCATACAATACACCTTCATTCATTTCTCATTCATTTCTTTATGGCAAAACCCAGGTACATCCAGACAGAGGAGGTCATTATTTTTTACTCATTCCGACCTCCCATTCACCAACAAAACTATCGGCTGTGCAGCACCAACCGAACCAAAATGTGTGGCAGCTGATTCTGGCAGCAAGGCTACAATGTGTTGTGATTCGGTATGGCAAAATGGCCGCGTTTTCATTGGAACCAAATTGACATGGCACTAGGTGAGTGAAATATGAAAACGTATGTTTGCCTTTATTTTAAATTTGTAAATTCAATCTCGCCCCCCCCCCTCCCTTTTTTGCATGCATCACTCTCCCAAATTCTTTCTTTGCATTCACCTAAGGCTCACACAAAGAACACATTGCATAGTAAAACTTGGAGGCTAAAAAATAGTTCCAGGGCCCCCTTAGCGCCAATGTATAGAAATAGAACGAAAATATCTGGAACGCTTCATTCATTGAACACCAGGCGGCGTCAAACCCCCCAAATGTTGGCTTTCCCCCGCAAGAAGTTGGGTTTTCCTCACGGAACGGTTTTTCCAGCATGAATTTGGGAGAGCCAGTGGTGTAATTAGGAGGGCACCATATGTAGAAAATAACTACCGATTGCCATCACGATTCCTCTTCGTCATGCATGACGGCCCGCCCTGTGGCGTTGCCGCAACGCATTCTTGACGCAATGACAGCTGCGAAATAAATTGACCTGCTATTCTTCGCCAAGCTGGCATTAATTAACACACTCAAATGTGAAGCACAAAAGTCGGACGTGCCGCTGCATACAGCATCAGAAGTCAGTGTCGTAGCCCCCCCCCCCTCCAATCTCTAGAAAATTTCGAAATTTGCATGTATATGCACGCATACAAACACACACACTAATGAAGGTGGGCGGCCGAGATTGAACCTATGGTTGAAAAACTACCATGCTGCATTGCTGCCTCTGCGATAGCTCTGCATCGTATAATAGAGCAATGGTATGGTGCCCTGTCTCTTTCTCCAAAACGTCTCTGTAGAAAATTTAAAATTAAACTTTAGCACGAACATTCACTGAAAAGAACGCAAAGGCAAAATTTTCATAATTTCTTTGGGCCGTAACTAGAACATGCAATGCTGTTCTGTGCAAGTAGTTAGCAACCAGAGACCATATTAAAACAAAACTAAATGTTTTGTCCAGTTATTCGGATGATCTCGTTTATAATGGCGAGAAATTTTAGCTCAAGGTCACTTGAAGGTCACCGGCAGTGGGAGTGAAGACTTTCATGTTTGATAACTACGAAGAAAACCCTATATATTGCCATGAAGATGGCTCCCTCGTATTATCATGAAGCGATGCAGTGAACTCAGCTTGTAGACCGCAAATATGCTAAATTTCTGAAAAGCCGTATACCGAATTATACATGTCAAACTAATTTCCCCTTACTCCCCCCCCCCCCCCTTTACCCTGAGTTGTATACCAGAGAGTGCGAGTGTAATAAGACACCACTTCCCTTTTTTTGAAAATATCATTCAACTTTTTTTTTTTTACTCTCACACGTCAGCGACATACTTTAATCTCACTTCCAAGCTTGCGTGAAAAGTTAAATTGGCAGCGAAGCTACTGAAAAGAAAAATGGGCCAGACAAACAATGAGTAAAGTTTTTAATGTTTTCTTTATAAATGCCAAAGTAGAGTTTTTAAAAAAGTACTCCTTACCTGCTGCTCGGAGACACGAAGCTCGCCGAACACAAGCTTCTGTATGACTTTTCCAATCAGGATCAGGCAGCAATAGGCCATGTTGATCAGAGTCTGCAAGAAAAAGCAGCTCATCATGACTCATTGAAGCAACACAACGTACAAAATATTATTGGGAATCATGTGAACACCTGCCCATTCAAACAAAAAAATCTTCGTACAAATTTGGTAAGCAACCTGCCTCACATCTACAGAAAAATAAAGTAAATGCGGCAGCTTGTCACAGGCCAACAGAGAACATCCCCATAATGAGGCGATATAGTATCTTGCTCGATCCTATTCCACTCTTATACATGGCAGCAGAAGACCACCTTATCCTACTGAAAATTTAGAAGAGGCCTAAAGACGACTCTTGGCGGCTACTGAACCACCCTCTACATCTGATGTTTTACAGAAGAAAAAATGGCGGGAAAGGCTGGTAGCACTTTCATATACGACAGAAAAAAAGAAAAAACTTTTGACAGTACTGATGCAGAAGGCAAGCTATATTCATCCATGGTAGATTAAACAGAACTTGTCTTTGTCCTATGTACAAAATGATGCTACCATTAGCCAATCTCTATTAATAAAACCTTAGCTTGCTTTTCCATCACTTTCTCATAGCACAAGCCCACATGAAAGTTTCATCTTTCTACCAGCTTTCAAATTTTATTATAAGCCTTTCTACTATCATCTCGCACTGACGGAACAGCTGGGTATGAATCATGCAGTTCAAGTAGAACAAGACTTTAAACTGCTGCTTCCATAAAGTAGCTTCATTTGCTATATTATATATACCAAGCAGAATAATTTTACACTTTTACACATCTCAAAACTTTCTTCGCATTATATTATGTATCAATGCTTCCGAAATGGCAAGAAGCTTTTATTGTGATAAAAAGGCATGTGAGAAAGAGCTCAGAATCTACAACTGTTCCATTTAATGACTAAATTGCATTCTAAAGAAGCCAGAAGCTCAGCCCAACAACTCCTCAGCATCTACAGGATGCTAATGCAGACCAAACATAACAAAAATAGAATGCCACGCAATAGACTCTCAGTAAACAAAACCCAAAGGAACCAGAAAAATGTGTTCTATTTAACAGGAGTTCCGTTTACTGAGAGGTGAACATGAGTGCAGAATACAAGCTCGAAACCAAGCATTGCAAAGGCAATAGTTCCGTTTAACAGATTTCCATTTACTGAGAGTCTACAAGTCCTGGACCAGTAGTTTTAAGGCAAAATCTAGAATATCTCTGGACGTGATTTTACGAATTAAAAAAAAAAAAAGAAGCTTGATAGAATACTTTCCTACTGAAAGCTGCCTTTAAGAAGGTCGTATAAAAAGTGTTTGTGGCTATTTTTTTGCCATAATGCTGTCTGTTTAGTGGTTCACAGACCTCTTGATCTAGCCCCCAGCCCCCTGCCCACCCCCCCTCAATATTTTTTTATATCGCACGGTACGTCGACCTCCAGCATTTCCTCTCCATCGAAATGTGACTTCCATGGCTGAGATCGAATTCTTGGTTTTTGGGTAAACAGCAGAGCACCGTAATCACTGTACCAGCAATAAAAAGTGCCCCATTTGCAATAGAAACTAAACCTACAGATGTATGCAGGTAGTACACCATTCTCAACTGCATAACCATAAATAAATAAATGAATGAATAAATAAATAAACAATTTCCCAGGCCTGTAGATGAGAAATACAAAGAATACAAAAAATACCTAAGCAAATGAAAATGTGGGTTTCCTGTTACGAATATGTCAACTCCTGGCACAAGTTTTGGAAAGATGCCTTTGTATGCTGTCATCCTCTGCACTTTGTCGTATTTTAAGAAAGATCAGGATATTTTTCTAGTGCTTCAATTATTGCACATTTATGAAAAAAGTTTTTTCATTTTTTTTTTGTAATCAGAAATGTTGCACTTTTAGCTTAACTTTTTTTGTTACCGCGCAAAAATGGTCATTTTTCATATGTCTCGGGAAGATTGTTTTTGTCAATTTGAAAAAAAAACTAAAGCACGCATAGTGGCATACTAAATATTGCACAATGAAGTGCTCTTTCCAAAAAATATGTTTTAGGGCAACAGAAATGTCTTAGGATATAAAATGTGAGAAGTGTGTGATTTTTGTTTGCCAGCTGGTAAACAGTACAATATAAAACACTATACATGCAAAAATATTCAAAACAAAAAAAAGTCAGAAGATACATTATGAATGTAAATGGCCCAGGAATTGTATAAAAAGTAATAAATGTTGTACAAAACGTTTCTATTCACACAGATGAATAAATTCAGAACCGGGGTACTGCTTTATTGCTCGTCCCATGCGGTGAAGCTTTGCTTGTTTTGCGTGAGAAAAAAGTGAACTCTTACACTTTTCTCAGTAATTTTTTTTTTCTGTGATAACAGCCTGCAGGTGTTCCAATGTAGATGGATGCCCGTGATGTGAATGATCTCTCATTAAATCATATGTCCAATAAGCTTGGCGATTTTGTCTAGCATCATCCTTTTCCATGAGCCAGCTCACTCCGCATAGGTTGGCATATGCATACATATGCATCCATATGAATATGCATCTAAACATATTTTTTAGCATTTTGTACATCATATAAAAAAAAAGAACAATATCGCGCGCAATTCTAAGACTTTTTCAGACTGCTCTGTAGTCAGGGCCAAGATGTGCTCCGGCAGCCTTGTTGTCGTTAGGAGAAGCTGTGCAGCCGGCACCAGCCCTAGCAAAGTGTGGACCTCATAAGTAACCAGACTAGCTATAAGATTGTGCACAAAGGCCGGCAGCTACGCACTTGTGGTAGAAGAGATAACTTGAGGCCATAAACAAAACAAAGCCATGAACGGCTGCAGATGTCTTTAGCTGACGCAAAACATTGTAACCATAAAACTTCAAACTGAGGTGTTGTCATCCTCGAACTCTAAGCTCGTGCTCACTCAATTCAGGTGCAGTTGCAAGACAGTTTAGGCACGTGTGCTCAGATTTGGCTGCACGTTAAAGAAACCCAGGTGATCAAAATTTCTGGAGCCCTCCACTACAGCATCTCTCATAATCATATGGTGGTTTTGGGATGTTAAACCCCACATATCAATCAAATCTAGCAGCACGGACGCAACGCGTGCACCATATGGCGCAGGCGTCGTCTCCTGCTCAAGCGCTGCTCGCGTAATGAGCCCCGCGACTTTCTCCCATAGCAATCTTAGGGACAACTGCACGTGCCACGTGACTGCCTTCATTAGAGAAGGCAGGCGTGCGAGTGAGGTAACAAGAGATGTGCGGTCTAATGTGCCAATACCACGATATGATAGTGAAATCGTACCACACATGACCACATATGAACGTGACCACACACGAACAGTATTTATGCCATGGCAGAGTTTTTGTGCTGTAACATTAAAAAAAGTAATGATCATGCCGCCCTATCTGGTGGTATTACTTCTATCGACCGCACCCCTAAAATGAGTGGCTGGATCCGCCCCTGGTGACACATATTAAGCAATAACAGCGAGCATCTATAACCATGGTATGGATGTCTAAAACTAAGTGGCGGAATCTGCATCAACATACATCAGTGGGAACGAACCTTAAAAGAATGGAGGGAAGGACAGCGAGTGCTAGAATGATTTGTTTTCTAGGCCACTCTGGCATAGATGATATATGCCAGAATGCTTTGAAACAATGTTTACCATTATGCGAGTCACCTAGTCCACAGTTTGCTTTCAGAACTATCAGAACTACGCGGTGATCATATATGATCGCGTTAATAGTGACCAAGGGTTCATCCAGAGCAGTTGCAAGAAGCTATATAGTTTTTGACAGTTCAAGGCATGTGTGGCGTAACAAACACGATGGAAGCCATCAAGGATAAAGAGTGATTATACATTCTGATGGCTGGACAATTTGTTGCTCACCAACACAGTGGATAATAATAATGACACAAAAAAGCAAACTGCCAATGAAGACGTGCGTCCCGCGCAGCCATGCAGTGAAGGAAGCTGCGAGATTATTCTCACTATAATGCGAACTAGCAGAAGAACCATGCGATTGAGATGTAGACATGAAAAGAAGTTAACAAGAAATCACTTGTCAACTTCATTGACATCAAGAGAAAAAGCAGCAGTTTGCCTATTAGAGCTTCAAGAAGAGTTGCCCGGTCATAAAAAATAGGCAGCAACTACAGAACACGACAGGCCCATGACAAGAGGAGTGGGTCAAATCTTTCGTCATGGTTACCTTCAGATACTATCCACTGCAAAAGAATGAGTGCTGCCTAAAAACCAGACATTCACACACAATCAAAAAGCGTTTGTGGAATAAAAAAAACCTGATCATATTTACAAGTTGACTCATTTACGAAGAGGGCGACGTGAGCTGACAGGCAACAGTGAGACAGCTTTTTGGCAGCAGGGGGTGGGGGAGGTTTAAGTGCTGGGAGAGGATGGAGTGTGGTTTAGCTTTGGTAGGCTTGGTGCATTTGAAAAACAACCTTGAGCAACGCAACACCTCCACAATGACTGCTAGCTGCAGTATTGTTATTTATTAACTTTTTTTTTGCGGGAAATGTAAAAATGCGAAAGCAGAAGAGTTAAAGAAAAAAACAGTCTATAATACCAAACGATACCTTCTCAAAGCCAAATCAGCCATAACGGAGCTGAACAAAGGAAAAGAAAGGCCGTGGCGCAATGAGTAAACACGCTCGGCGATTCCGACGCCCGATAGGGCCGCTGACAGCTCTGAAGTAAGAGCACTGCCGGAAGTAAGAAGCGGAAGTTGATGGTGCCAGCCTCCCCTCTCCTTATTTCAACTAGGCCGGCGTCGCTTCCGCGAGGAAAAAACGCAGCGGCGACCCTGTTACGTAAGCTCCTTCCGAAGTAGGCCAGGAAAAGTTACATCACGAGCGTGGCCCGCCTTTCGACAGAGAATCGCGCGGGTGAATCGAGCCCGTTTATAGCAGGGGCTACACACGCAACAGCGGCGCTTTCGAGATCAGCCTAGCGGCGCGCGATCGCGCGGTTGCCCGCTCGCAAAGCGCTGTCACGTGGTGGTGGTGGTAGGAGGGTGGTGGTAGGAGGTCGCGCGGGAGGTATAAGGGTGGGGGGGGGGGGGGGGGGGGTTACAGGGCTCGACGTTCGAGCGATAAATGTTGCGCGCGCGATAGCAGTCGCCACGCTGTCCAGGTCGAGCTATTTTGATCTCGCGTAGCGATGCTATGGTGCGCTCACCTATGAACACTAGCAGTCGGAGCTAGCAGCACGAACGCCCCGCCGCGGTGGTCTAGTGGTTAAGGTACTCGGCTGCTGACCCGCAGGCCGCCAGATCGAATCGATTGATTTGATTGATATGTGAGGTTTAACGTCCCAAAACCACCACATATGCGAGGTTTGACGTCCCAAACCACCACCTATAGTACTTTAACACGCACCCAAATCTGAGCACATGGGCCTACAACGCGGGATCGAATCCAAGGCTGCGACGGCTGCATTTCTGATGGACGCGAAAATGCTGTAGGCCCGTGTGCTCAGATTTGGGTGCACGTTAAAGAACCCCAGGTGGTCCAAATTTCCGGAGCCCTCCACTATACGGCGTCCCTCATATGGTGGTTTTGGGACGTTAAACCCCACATATCAACGAAATCTAGCAACACGGACGCAACGCGTGCTGCATAAGACACAGGCGTCGTCTCCTGCTCGAGCACTGCTCGCGTAATTGAGCCCCGCGACTTCTTCCATAGCAATCTCTGGGGCAACTGCTCGTGATACCCGACCGTCTTCATTAGAGAAGGCGGGGCGAGCGAGCGAGGTAACAAGAGGTCTAACGTGCCAATACCACGATATAATAGTGGGGAAACTCCAGGCGCTTTTTACAGTTGGCCGATACCTTGTTGCGAGCCGCGCATCGCTGCAGTCAGTGAGCCACAACGGCGGGTGCGAACGATTTCACTGTATACAGGAGGAAATGTTCGCGTCACTGATCATCTGCAGCACCGGCGTAGCCGGAGAGGGGTCAAACACCCAAAATTTACTGGTTTGCATGTGTGTGTGTGTGTCGATATATATATATATATATATATATATATATATATATCGACCCCCCCCCCCCCCCACTAATAATGTCTGCCTGATGGGCACCGAACATAACAGTACAACAGTGTTGATGGGAAACAACGCGAAAACGGGACGAAGTAAAGAATGACCACGCAACAGAGGCTTTTGTGCTGTGTGGTCATTGTTTACTTCATCCCGTTTCTGCGCTGTTTCCCCTCAGTATCATGTACCAACTGGCCCTTCAAGACGCCCTTCTACAACAGTGTTTCTTCCTTAGTAAACGTGTAAATAGAAACCCCAATAAAAACTAATGTGTGTAGCCAGCTAAAAATCTGGATTTATTAGTATGGAGATTTAGAATAACGTTCGCAGGCGTTGCTTTAGAATAGCATTTGCTGCCTCTAGGGAAATGTCGAGGGACTTTCGCCCCGACCACAAAACCAAACGCACGGAAGCTACGCACAGCACTTCGCGGGCCGCACGCTACTTCGGAATTTCTGCGGGCGGGCCGCAAGCGCATACGGCGGCTCGCGCTACGACGCATGCGCAGTGGCAGCAACCGCACCGCAAGGGCTTGCCGTGCGCTATTCTAAACCTGCCACTTGCTTCCTCCGTCACGTGAAACCGGGCCTCTCAACGCACGAACCCTCACGGTTGGTGGTCGTTCGTGCACGAACCAGCAATCACAAATACTGTATATTTGCGCCCTACTAAAACACGCAACGTATTTGACCTTCAATAATCCCCGACGTGCACCTCACGGGGCTTCGATTTAATCTCCTGAGGTCCTAACTATGGGTTCGGCTCGTAAGCACGTAAAAAAACAACACACAATTCATTCGCTGGGTTTAACGTTCTAACACAGTCCTGTATTAATGTTATTTTTTCATTAATAATGTGTCTAACAAAAAATAGCTCTTAACATTCCTACAACACTGGGGTTATTAGATGCGTCTCGGCACGTTTTCGGCAAAACGTACCACCCCAGCGTTGTAGGAATGTTAAGAGCTATTTTTTTGTTAGGCACATTTTTAATGAAAAAATAACATTAAGACAGGACTGTGTTAGAACGTTAAACCCAGCGAACGAATCGTGTGTTGTTGTTTTTTGTTTCTTTACCGCTAATACAAATAACTTTAAAAGAAATACAACACATTGGCTTTCTCGAAACTCCAAATGCACAGCGACGTCATGACGCCAGAGAGGGCTGTCCAGAGTAAGTCTACCTGTAGCATAAACCGAGGTTTTAGCACATGACAGTCCGACAACACTGCGTTTATGTACACAAAGTGGCTTCGGGGAGTCGGAGCAGCCAGCAATGAAAGCCGACAACAGCTCTTGTTGATTGGGGAACTCCGCATTAACTCCGAGTCTGTACGACCATGACTTCAATAAGGTACAATGTACGCTTTCGATGCCTCCGACTTGCTAGCAGCGATGCGCGACCCTTAAATGAAGCATTGGATGTGTGAATATTTCAAACTTCGAATATTCATTAGATACGCAAGGAACCTTTACCATTCGAACATCACTAAACCTCTTAACGAGTGTTGAAATCGATGCAAATAATTACGAACCAGCGCTACATATCGCCACATTTGATGCACAGATAGACCAATTGTGATCAGACCAAATGCATTGTGTACGAGGCCAAGTACACTATTGCCACAGGGTGCCAAAATTATGCAGAACACCACAGAAAAAAAACCGGCGAGCCACTGCAAAATTGAAAATAAATGTAAAACAAAAAAAAATGAAAACCCGTGGGAGCATTATTGTGACGACGAAACACCTGCAATGAACGCCGTGCCGATCACTTGTCGTTTCTCCTCCTGAATGCATGAAAGAACATGATCCGAGGATTGAAACATGACGCGAAAATTAACACATAAAATTAATATTCGGCACAAGCGTGGCTAGTGTGCCGTTGTTTTCGTTGTCTAGGGGAATTGTGACGCGCACCACGGTGTCGCTGCAAGCAGATATTCTCTGCCGAAACATCAAATGCAAAACTTCACTCTACATTACTTGCTGTACCAACTTTTTCACGAGTGCTTGCATATTCCTTTTTTTTTCTTTTGCAAAAGTCATTAGCTGCATCTATTAGTATTCGAATATATTCGAAAAATACTGCATTCGATTCGCGGTTGTTTCTCATTATTCCTACTCGCTCTAAAGTTGAGCATTTCATATTTGTACCGCTATAACGAATTACGCTACAACAAAATTTCGGCCACAACGAATAATTTTCGCTTCCCCGTCAGCCGCCCATAAAAAAAAAAAAACAGTGTGGAATGTCACAAGCGACAGCAATTCTCGCCCGCGCGACCCTTCGTTCAAGGAAGGCCGCCTTTGTGTTGGGGAAGATGACTTCCGGCGACAGCAACGGCGCCGCCGCGTCTTCCCTACACTTGTACCGAAATGCGTGCCCCTTTCGGTACAAGTGTAGGGAAGGCGGGGCGTACGCTACAAGTGTAGGGAAGACGCGGCGGGGCGTACGCTACAAGTGTAGGGAATACGCGGCGGGGCGTACTTTTTCGGGGCGTACGCAAGCGAAGCGGGCCGTCATCGGTGCCGCGAGTCTCGCGTAGGCGGCGGCGAGTGCGGAGTGTCGCGTGCAACGCACGGCAGCAACACCGGGCACCCTCGTCGCCTGCCAAGACGGCGAGAACTTCAGCGGCGCCCCGTCGGCTCCCGTACGTGAACCGCGAACTGGGCCGTATACGGAATCGAGATTTCTCTTTGTGCAACCGTTATTCGAGAGAACGATCTTCTTTTTTAGTAATATTATTTCGTTTGTTCATTTTATTTTTATTTTTTTTATTTACGTCCCCTTATGTTAACAATCTGCGCCAGTTTTATGTTTGTACTTGCAATGATATTTTTTTTTCTTTTAGAGCATACTTAGTAGGGTTTTTTTTTTTGCAGTTGTTATATTTTCATCGCGCGAATCTTTTTGTCCGCTTAGTCCACTTTGGTTATATTTCGCCCTCGTTCTTATTTTAATTAAATGCATTGTGTAGGTATGTTTAATCAAATGTTCATGCTTAATCAGTTTGAGAATTGCCGCGAAATTTCGATACCAACTCGGTCATTTCTTGACGACTCGTGACACCCAGAGCGCACGGCCATTTCGTAAAACAACAACAACAACAACAACAACAACAACAACAACAACAACAACAACAACAACAACAACAACAACAACAACAACAACAACAACAACAACAACAACAACAACAACAGGGTTTTCATCGGATACGCGCTTTCTGGCACCACACGCACATCCCGTTAAATTCATGGCCTTTGAGATGCATCGGCAAAAGCTCGCCCGTCCACCAGGATGCTGCCAGTGGACTTGATTCGCGATCTTCAAGCACGCCGGCACATGTTTTCGACGCCGCGCTCAAAACAAAACTACCGCTCGTCGTCACTATAGCCCTGCGATCGTGAATGACAACGACGTGTCGCGAAGGCGCACACGAGTGCAGCGCGCACCTATAGTCCCGGTGTAAATGCACTCTGCCGCAACCGCGGCGAACACAAATGCGGCCGAGTCGATCATGGGCGACCACGAGAGTACCACGCGCGCAGTCAACGTGCGCCGACTCAACCCCACATTTCTTGCCGTAACGACGCGAATAAAGATAGCAACGACGCAGTCACGCGCACGACCCGCGAAGCGCGCGCAATTTCAAAACGGAACCGCTGCGCGCAGGAAACCGCGGTCACTATCGTCTTGCTCATCGATGGCAAATACGATCCGAAGGTGCACCGCTATCACAGCCGTAGATTGAAAGCAATAAAGCCATGAAACAACAGGAAGCGTTATGGTTTTTCATGTCGGCCACTTATCACCACGGTAGTGCGGAGCTTCGTCACTTTCAGTTGCAGGATGGCCTCTAGCGAAAGCTTTGGCACGCTCGTTCATGGCGCTGTGCACTCGTCTTGATTGACATGTGGGGTTTAACGTCCCAAAACCACCATATATGATTATGAGAGACGCCGTATAGTGGAGGGCTCCGGAAATTTCGACCACCTGGGGTTCTTTAACGTGCGCCCAAATCTGAGCACACGGGCCCACAAAATTTCCGCCTGCATCGGAAATGCAGTCGCCGCAGCCGGGATTCGATCCCGCGACCTGCGGGTCAGCAGCCGAGTAACCTTAGCCACTAGACCACCGAGGGGGGGGGGGGGGGGGGGGGGGCTACGCACTCGTCTGAATATCGTATTTTCTTCTGTATAACCGGCCCCTGCATATAACCGACCACAAACCACGGGAGGAAAAAAAAAAAAAAAAAAAAACCTGCGTGTTGACGCAAGGCCTCCTCCTCTACATTGCCGTGAAGCCAACTTGCGTGCCAAAATTCTCGCCCAATCCGCACCCCGACTTCAGCTCCTAATGTTCTGTATATTTTGGTCCCGTTATACGCGAGAAAATGCGTTCACTCAGTGTTCGGCCAGGTACGGCTCAGTTGGCGAGAGTTCAATACATGCACTTGCAAGAATGAAAGGACGAGTCATAATCGTCAGATATCTTACCTAGTTTTGTGGTGTGTATAGATGAAATTTCGTTACAACGAAATTCCGCGACAACCAATTTTCTCACGCGTCCAGTCAATTTCATTGTAGCGAATTTTGGACTGTATAGTAAATGAAACACGCGTTACTGAAAGGCGCATACGAACGACTAATTATGGAAGTATACACAAAAAGAATCCGGGTAAACACAAAATATGAAAAGCTCCGAGGGTCTTCTTTTTTCTTCCTTTGTATGAGAATAAATGAACAAAAAGGAAAACCGGAGATCTTGAACGAGAACGTTGATAGTGGCCGCCGAAGTGCATACGTACAAGTTTCGTCGCATCACACATGCATGCGAGACACAACCCCGCCCATGGGCAACCTTTACATCTTGTTTACACAACGGCGGCGGCTGCTTTCCCAGTTAACGGGCCTTATTAGAGCGTAACTTTCTCGGCTTCCTCTCTCTTTCTTGCTACTCAGGTTTGCTATACGATGTGGTGGAAACGAGCGAAAATAAAGATCGAGAAGCAGCAACGAGCGCTCGACAACGTATGCGTCACCAGCTCGTTCCTGCGTCACCCCTTCGCACGTTTCTTTGTGTTCTCTCTACTAAAGGCGGCACTTTGTCGTGACACACAACTGCTTTTAGATGCGATGTCGCGTAATTGACAGCCAGCGGATGTGCGACTTCGTGGGCAACGATAGAACAATGCGCAATAAATGAAGAAGGAAGAAACCTCTGGCGTATAAAGGCCGTCAGTGAGCGCGACTGAGGACTGCTACCTTTTTGAGGAGCCGACCGTGGCCACCAGGGGGACAGCAGGAAATGCGCTACAATAGAAGCGACGGCTAGGGCACCCCGTGAAGAAACTTACAGGGTGCGCTCAAATAAGCAATTAATAATAATAATAATAATAATAATAATGATGATGATCGTTTCACAGTGTACTCTGTAAGCACATGTTTGTGCGTTGAGTGTAGCAAATGTTTTTTTTTTTTTTGTCTCTATTAACGCTCACTTTGTAAACTGAAACATTCAGTGTTCAAACAAACGTAACAAGACACACATTACCCGCTAAAAAAATGAAACTTTAGGTTCAAAAAATTATAAAAGCTGCGACGCTACAATAAATGTTCATGATAAAAGACACAGAACTCGGTTATCCTGCGCCTTGTAGTCGAGCGATATAGGGCAACAGAAAGGAGAGCGGGCTATGCGATCCAAGTTCTGAAAAAAAAAAAAACTTCAGTTCTGAGGGCGAGCACAATATTTAAGTAAAGCTGAATACGACTATGATCTACACAGATATATGATTACTTGAAAGTGCCGGGTTATTGTTATTATTGTTTTTTACAGATGCTAGTGTTCAAGTATTTTTAGAAACGACGTAACTAGTACTCGTCGGGTATTCTATATGTCACTGCATTAGGTAATTCATCCGCAACGCAATCGTAATTTTCGGTCTCTTCGAAAGGCGAGCTAGCTCTTCTTCCAACTGCGTTTGCAAGTATAGATACAGGGGAACGACACTTCCATCGACGCGATGCCCGCGCGAGGCACGATGTGAAGAAGTGGTGATGGAAGTTGCTCGTTCTTAAACATTCCTGTCTGCCCAACCCCATGCTTCAATTGGTGCCGCCGCAATCACCTCAATTGATTCCATTCATTCGTCTCCGCGCTGGCTCCCGACGTATACTTGTAATACACCGCATAGCGCAAAAAAAAAAAAAAAAAATCCGTCCCCGCGAAGCCCTATGCATAGCTGCTGCACTTCGGTAATGCGCTGGGAGTGAAACTGCTTGGAGTACATGATGGGGTGGAGTATACCTCCTCATCTCTCATCTTTGTCGATATTTCGCGACCACGCGGCAGCAACCGCTGGAGAGCTAAAACAACAGGCCAGAGTGTCACTGCGAACACGCCAGGAAGGAAACACTCGTGAGCCTCATACATAACCATTAACAAACGAAGTTGCACCATGACCGAATAAAAAAAAAAAAGGCGCGGAAGTGCTGGTGGATGTATTATATATAGAAAGACATATTACAGGGAGTCTTTTAGACGAGTATGAAGCAATCACGCCCGCACAAATATCAATCGCGAATGGTTCTGCCCAGAGATATGCCTCATACGAGGATTCCAGCGAGCCAACGATACACGAGTATGACGCCTTTAGACCACGCATGTTTGATAAGAAAGCTCCAACGGGCTGCAATGTACTTATGTGCAAGATTTTCCAGTTAAGTGCACGCACGCACGCGCATCAGGTTGCTATGAATCATCACAAGACTATACGTTTGCCGAAAGCGTGCTTTTCCGGAGCTGTAAACTGCGTCAGCATTCACGGCAGAAGAGGAGAGTGACGTAATCCACTTAGCGCTCGTCGCGTATAGGTCCAGACGGTGCCCAGGGAACAAGAAGGGAAAGAGTAAAAAAAAAACAAACAACTGAAATGTATGCAATTTTCGCCGCCCGACACTTAGGCCAAGCGAAGTACCACGGGGCAGAAGCAGAAAGAAAGGAAATACGCCAGTACGTAGCATGCCATTGTCTCAGATATTAGAGAAGCGGAAAAGGCCTCCACCTGCAGAACGCCGGGTGACTCCGCGCCGTATACTGTCTGTCCTCAGATACGTGATCGGAGTCTAATTATGTGCGAGGTGACTTTCGCGCGCCTGATGGCGAAGTTTTTGCGGCAATAATAATAATAATAATAATAATAATAATAATAATAATAATAATAATAATAATAATAATAATAATAATAATAATAATAATAATAATAATAATAATAATACCCGGTCTTCTACGTGCCAACACAACGATGCGAGTATCGGGCCAAGCCGTAACTTGGGGTTCCGGTTCTTACTAGTGTCCAACTTTACAAGCTTGACATTAGCCTCACGAAGTATGTGAGGATGAGGCGAAGTAGGCGACGGCTTATTTGATGGACACAGCATGATACCAAAAGCGCCGAGTCAGAGGTGTTCGGCAGACCAGATGTGAACCTTGGAACTTCACTTTATAAATAAACAGGGCGCCTTGACATCGCTATGCGCACACGTTTTCAACGCTGAAATGACCTACGGAACAAATACCACGAACGATTCAATAATTACTCTGTACATATCGTGACGTTTAGTCTTCAGAGTGAATGGCATCGAAGCATTTTCGCAGTTTTTTTTTTGCGCAGCAAACAACAAAACAAAACAAACACCCCACAAATCAATTAACCATTATCTAATGCACCAGTCGCGAGCGCTAGCCGGAAAGCGAAAAGCCAAGTTTACAATGATTATTAAGCTCCAGCAACACATTTGCCAGTGACAGGTGTGGCAATTAAACAAAATTAAAAAAAGTGCAACCTACAGGACGTTTCCTTTTGGCGAGAAATATTTATTGAACCTCCTCTGAAGCAGGCTGCTACCGTCGCTTCTTGATTGATATGTGGGGTTTAACGTCCCAAAACCACCATATGATTATGAGATACGCCGTAGTGGAGGGCTCCGGAAATTTAGACCACCTGGGGTTCTTTAACGTGCACCCAAATCTGAGCACACGGACCTACAACATTTCCGCCTCCATCAGAAATGCAGCCGCCGCAGCCGGGATTCGATCCCGCGACCTGCGGGTCAGCAGCCGAGTACCTTAGCCACTAGACCACCGCGGCGGGGCTCCCGTCGCTTCTTCAATGGCTACTGTGCGTTACATATTTAAATCAAAGAACATTAGTTGTCATTAGTTTTGTACACAGCAGGACATTCTGCTTCCGCGGCAAGAAAATCGAGCAAGCAATGAGGTTGCGTTACGTGTATACAGATGAGCACGAGCTTGAAACGCGAGTGCGTTAACACTTAAGACAATACAATGGCATTTCTCCACACAATTATGATCCACTGAGCAGAACGGAGCCGCTTGGAGAGAACGGTGGACAGGGCAACAGTGCATTTTGTTCCGTCGCTTGGACACTGATCCGTTGAGGACTGAAAGATCGCGAACAACACGGAACATAGTAACACACAACACCACAGACAAATGCCCCCGGTTCCTATAGTGTTTAAGAAACCGGACTAAACAAACATGCATTTGCACAAATAAATGTACACGAGCGTTGCGGCATTTAGACCCCATCGTGCCGCCGACGACGTGATTTGATGCCGCGACCTCGTGCTATAAGCGGAACGCCATATAGCCGGTCGCTCTTCGACAATCGACGCGGCCTTCTTGTTCCGGGCACGCACCTGGTACAAATCCGGCGTTTACCTTCTTTGGTGCACTAAAATGGCTGGGTATGACAAAAGGACAATGAAAAAAAAAAAGGTAACGGGTTATCCTCAAGACACCAGCCTACGTCTTCACGTTCAATGCGGAAGGCGTGTCGTCGATGACATTCAATGCAATCATCAGCGAGCCTTTTACCGCACAACTGAATCAACAAACTCTGTATTGCTGATATTGATTGATTGATTTGACTCTGTATTTTTGATATTGATTGATTGATTTGTGGGGTTTAACGTCCCAAAACCACCATATGATTACGAGAGACGCCGTAGTGGAGGGCTCCGGAAATTTCGACCACCTGGGGTTCTTAAACGTGCACCCAAATCTGAGCACACGGGCCTACAACATTTCCGCCTCCATCAGAAATGCAGCCGCCGCAGCCGGGATTCGAACCCGCGACCTGCGGGTCAGCAGCCGAGTACCTTAACCACTAGACCACCGCGGCGGGGCTGTATTGCAGATATTTTTACTTACTTTGTTACCTGACACGTTTTACTTTGTTTTTTCACTAATGTTGTCTCAGTGTTTGTCATTTGGTCATTCCATTTTAGTTCAGTCATTCACGTCAGAACATGAATGACAAAAAACTGTCATTCATGTACATAGTGCTTATTCAAGCAGAACGAACTCGTCGTTTCACAAATGATGCATACAAAAGATGCACGACAGCCTGCATTGCACCGAGAAGCCCAAAATGTTGCAGGACTGGTTTGGTCAACCGGACACTTCCACGGGAATTGCTGCAGAGTCGACCGTACGTGCACTCGCATAAGCAATCGCTCTGCTGGGCGAGGTACAATAACCCTCGACACAGCCGCTATACTTGGGAAGCCTCGGGGGACCTTAGTCTCTCTCTCTCTCTCCCTCTCTCTCTCTCTCTCTCTATCACACACACACACACACACACAGACACAGACACACACACACACACACACACACACACACACACACACACACACACACACACACATTATATATAAACATGACACGTGACTTCATCTGCAGCATAAGAGCCGTATAACAAGCGAGTACATTTGGAACATCACTACAAAATTCGATGGAGGAGAAATAAAGGCATACAAACCTTGTACCCACTTTAAAATAAACAACCAACGAAAACGTATGCAAACGTCGGAGTAAATGTAAACTTTTTTGTTAAACGTTCAGCATACAAGAGCTGCTATATGATGAGGGAGGGTCCAACTATTACTTGGACCATCTGACATGAACCTGAACATAAAATACACAAGATTTTTTTTTTCTTGCACGACGGGCCCCATAAAAATGCAACTGCCGTGGCTGGGATTCGAAACGAAGACATTGCTCGTCGCAGCTGGTGCACAATCACTATAAGCTCGTCCACAATCAGCCGTACGCCTGCCTGATGTAAACTCCTTTCACTGACGGAGGACGAATCATTCTGCGGTGGTCTAGCAGCTATGTGCGTATGACACACATGGCGGGCACAAATAAAATCGGCAACTACATTTGAAGGTTGCGGGTTCGGGCTCCACTTCTGAGAAACAACAAATAATGTATTCCATCCTTTCTTTGGCCTACTTGTCTATGCTTTCCCCGGCTTACTTGTCTGTTGATGTCATTTGGTTGCGTCTTGCAAAGAAACAAACCCCTGAAACCATTGACCTTCAATCGTTCCACCTTTTGTATGTGTATATTAAGTACACATTTAGTTCTGCGTGTTGTATTCAAAGATGCTTTTCTGATGAGCTACATCTGCCCCTTTCCGTGTCGTATCATCGCTTTCGTCGCACGACGCCTTGTAGTGGGTACGAACAACAGTTCATGGGAAACCGGGAGAAAGCAAAGACGCGTTTCTGCTGCGTCTCCTTCTTAGTGCTCACCATTTGATTCCACAGTGCCGCGTCGCAGCAGTGCACATATATAACGGCAAGTAACCAAGTTAGCCATTCAAACTTATTGCCGAAGATATCCTTACAGACGACACAGCAACCACGATTTACTGAGTCACCGAAAGAACGCAAACATGAACGAAAGCCCTATTCCAAATATGCAAAGGCATCTCTATCAGCCGCAAAAAGAGAGAGAAACCGGTAATCAACATTCTGTAAGCGAAGTGGACCCCGCCCACGGTAGCGATTGAAGTGCGACGGCCAGCCTCTCCCTCGCGGGAGAACTGCACCGAGCACATGCGACGAAGGATGTCGGTTGCAAGCGAAGCAGGAGCAAACCTCAAGCACATCCTTTCTGCAGTGTTTGAAGTGCAACGGCAACACGCCACGCCCTTTGGTGGCCGCGTGGCGGAACGAGAAGCTTTCTCCCGACGAAGAAAAATGGGAACGGGCCGCCTGCTGTCAAGTGACATCTGCCAGACACAAGGCCATCACGGGGGGACCTTCGCGGAGGAGTTCCGTCGACGGCGGAACTCGAAGGCTGCCGTACATTTGGAGGCAGATCCCCGCGACCAACAAGGACACAGCGTCAAGGACAAGGCCACCCAAAGGCGCGCGCGGCAAACGTTCTACGCCCCCACACAAGCCGAGCCGTGCGAAGGCGTCGTCGATGAGGCCACGTCGAACGTTACGGCGTGCCTGAAGGCGAGCGGTGCGTCGCAGGCAAATGCAAAACAAATAAGGAAGGGTGAGAGAAAGGCACTGAATTTAAGTACTGCACGGAAAGCCGGTGACAGAGACTGTAAGACAACATACACGGGAAACGGGCTTCAAGACCAGAAAGCAATAAGCGAAGACAATCACAAAGCGACAATGCAAAAGCCATTGCAACCTGTTCGTTCGCACTTTGAAGCCGACCGACAGCCAGCTCGCTTTTGGTTGAAAACAACTAGGCCACCAGATAAGAAGATATCGTCGGTATACCTGTTATGTGAAGAAACAAAACGAAATGCAAATAGCAGACACATACCTGACTGGAATACGATACATGCATATCCAAGCTAAACAAGGCGATTGAAGTTTTTCGCATGCTATATGCGAAACCATAATCAACAACGTTTGAAAACATCACAAAGTTCCCCGCGGGAGCAAACTACTCTAGCTGCGCAACACCGAGGAAGGTCGCGGCAAGAGGCCAAAGAAAACAAAGCTTCCCAACGGAGCCACGCCAACCACTTGGCACTTCGCGCACAGTGTTGAAGCAGCATGCGAAAAGAAAGTATATTGCAGCACATACAAAGCGCGGCATGAAGCGACCGCTCATGCCCAAGCTGAATCTCCCACACGAGCGCACGCGGCCGAACAGGGGGCTGGGGTGATGCGGCGACGCCGAGGTCAATGAGCGGCGCGGTCGGACCGCTCGGCGACAAAGAGAAGAGTTAAGGGCCCACCTTGTAGACGTCATTGGCTCGGTCGAAGCACGAAGCCACGGCGACGATAGCGGGCTCCATAGCGGCGGCGCGGCCGGCTGGCCGAAGCGCTCGGAAGAAAGTGCCCGCTTCCGGTCGTTGCAACCCGGAAGCGGCGATCCAGAGGTGCGCCTCGCGAGAGACGGAAAGCAGGCTTCCTGCTCGCGTTTCCTCGTCGCCAGGAGAGGCGAAACGAGCGGCAAGGTCGAACTCGACCGAGCGCGCCACGAAAGAGAGAGCGCCCCCAAAGGACAGGTCAGAAACAGGTTTCCGCCAAGGCCCCGGGCGCTTCCGCCGCAGGCCCGGCAAAACCCTGCGGCGGCACCTGTTACGCAACGCGGTTCAAGGGCGACTGCTGAGACCACAGGCTTCCCTTTACAACCGGAACGTAACCACAACCCTGGCCGACGAAACGGTGAGAAACGAGCGACAACGGTTGTCGCATGCGCGGATGGGCTGAACCGAGCCAGCGGTATTTTGTTGAACTCCGCGGCCAAGCCCGTTTCGACTGAATGAATGACCGTTGGAGGCAAACAAGAGCGCCTAGTCGTACCCTGTGCCTTTCGAGAGATGACTCGGGAACTCGACACAGTTTCCTCCTAAATCGCATTCCCAAACAGAGCACGATCAAGGCACTCAAGCGAGACGCGCAAGGGCGCCAGCGGGTGAGAGTTCCAGGGTCGTTTGCCTCAAAGTGGGAACGAACGACGCATCTGCGATGGCGAGTATATGAAAAAACACTGAAGAGGCACACACATCAGGAAGCGTACTCGCTTCAGCGATGATAATTTCGCTCACGTTTACTCTCCTCCTACATAAACGCGCATGCAGAACAAGTGGACTGGTGCGCAAGTGTGTCGCTTTATGCAGTTAATTCACAAGTGTCAATCTTGTGAGTTGCCGATTCTCGAAAGTCGCGTTATAGGGCTCGTAAATTTGCTCGCCCATGCGCAGCACGACCAGCTGCATGCGAACGAATGCCAAAACTCGCAATCTCTGCCAAGCAGATAGAATAGTCGCTACGGCGCATATATGCGCCATTTTCGCAGCCAGAATTCTCAGATAGTAAACCGCACTCGTGTCCCTGACAAATATACAACAGCGCCTAGATGTTCTCTGATTTATCATGATTTACACACACAAAACGCGGGATTATTTCACTTTTCCAACCTATTTCTCACCCAGAACGAGTCGGTCAGTTCAACGTCGAAAACTGTTCCCCTCTCGATTGATTGATATGCGGGGTTTAACGTCCCGAAATCACCATATGATTATGAGAGACGCCACAGAGGAGGGCTTCGGAAATTTCGACCACCCGGGGTTCTTTAACGTGCACCCAAATCTGAGCACACGGGCCTACAACATTTCCGCCTCCATCGGAAATGCAGCCGCCGCAGCCGGGATTAGATCCCGCGACTTGCGGGTCAGCAGCTGAGTATACCTTAGCCACTAGACCACCGCGGCGGGGCACTGTTTCCGTTTCCTGCGCTGATGGAGAAGACTGTACAGTGATTCTAAAACTATGGCCACTAGGCGGAAAACAACTATACAAACGGCGGGGAAATCACCAAGGGTCTCGCTCCTTCCCTTGTTTTGCGATATGTGACCACGGTATAATGGTATCGGAACCGACTAGCAAGTACTTCTGGGATAGAGAAGAAAAAATCGACCACAGCGCCTGCTTCTAGGCAGCCACTAAGAAGCCCGCGAATAGACGCGAGCGATCATATATATCCCTCGCGTACTACTTCCAAGCATCGACTCCATGCCGGTGTTGCCAAAATTGGTGCCACGCGAAACGCGCGAAGAAGACGCACGACCGCCGCTTCGACTGAGTGGCCTCCACTCATTTCTGGCCAAAGTGCACACCCGCTGTCGGACAATTCCGTCACCGACAAACTACCGAGAGGAAGCGCCTGTCAAGGGAACCGTGTAGCGTGGTCTAAACATAGAGCTCACCCCAGCCGGACTGGGCACGATGAGTTGCTTCCGCCCCGCATACACGCGCAGATCTGGGCCGACGCGCAGGCAGCGATATAGCCGCCGCATTAACAGCTATAGCGCGGCACAATTTATAGGCTGATGCAACTGGCTACGCAACCTCCCTCACATGCGGTAAAGCTCAGCTAGGGCCGGCAACCGCGGCGCCATCGAGTACAATAATCGATAACGAGAACATTATGCGAGAAACCAACGCATATAGGCGGAATAGGAAAACGTATAGCTCGTTCAGCCCGACGAGGGGAGAGCCCGTATACAAGGCTTGGGTGTTAGATTTGTAGGGTTTAACGTCCCAAAACCACCATATGATTATGAGAGACGCCCTAGCGAAGGGCTCCGGGAATTTCGACCACCTGGGGTTCTTTAACGTGCACCCAAATCTGAGTACACGGGCCTACAACATTTCCGCCTCCATCGGAAATGCAGCCGCCGCAGCCGGGATTTGAACCCGCGACCTGCGGGTCAGCAGCCGAGTACCTTAGCCAATAGACCACCGCGGCGGGGCAAGGCTTGGGTGTTGAGACGTGACGGAACTTGCCGTTGTTTTTTTTTAATGATGATGCACTATACCACACTGAGAACAAATAGAAGCGCATGCATCGACCTGTGATGCACTTCGCAAGAAGTGGTGTGATGTTACGTCTTTTAGAAAGCGCACCTTAGCAGTTTCACGGTTGCACAGGTGCACCAATTGCATAGCACAAATGGACGATGATCTCCAAGTGCCTGCTTAGGATTCGGTACCAGAGTATACGGTGATATGAGCGTCAACGGCGGGGACGCGCGCCATGGAACGCGAGAAATGGATGCTACACACTGTGGCACTGCGTGGCCTTTGGTTGAGCGAAGACGACACGGATAGACATAAAACCACGATAACGCTTAAAAATATTAAGATAAACACGGGACCATACAAGAGTCCTTAACAAGAGCAAATCAAACGATTTGCATTCGTGAAACGATTGCAAAAAAAAAAGCGAATGATAATTTTCATTACGGTATACTCCCGACGCTTCCAGTTTCCCAAGTTCAAGGACACATTGTAGATGACGCTTCACCTCCTGCAGCAACCACACAAAGGGACCAGGCGAGGTGTGTCCACGAAGTTCACTGTCTATTAATTGATTGATATGTGGAATTTAACGTCCCAAAACCACCATATGATTATGAGAGACGCCGTAGTGGAGGGCTCCGGAAATTTCGACCACCTGGGGTTCTTTAACGTGCACCCATATCTGAGCACACGGGCCTACAACATTTCCGCCTCCATCGGAAATGCAGGCGCTACCTCCGGTATTTGATCCCGCGACCTGAGGGTCAGCAGCCGAGTACTGTTGCGCGTCGTGGCGACCGCAGGCTGCGGGGCCGGTCGCCGTCGCTCCGTCGAGCCAAGGACTAGGGGAGAGCTTAGAGCAAACTCAACGGATTTATTTACATCTTTACAGTGAGTTGTCGAGATGAAGACAGAAGAGAGTTGGGCGAGGCGCTGCACGCCCTTTTTGTTGACCCCCGTTCCCTAGGTCCCTAGGTTGGGGATCACTACACAAAACAATGCGGACCAATGGTGATGTGGAAGTTCCTCTCAGTGAAGTACCGCCCGTCACGTATGTTCATAGAGGCACAACACAGGCTTGCACGTACACACACACCCTTGCCACTAGTCGCAGCGCTGCCGTAGAACAGGGAGGGGGAGAGCGGAAGACGCACGGGCGCCTCGACCCCTTTGGTGCCGGCCTCGTGCTGCGTTCCCACTGGAAGATCTTAGCGCGCCCTTTCGAGAGGTGCCAGGTTCGTGGAATCCTCTGGGGAGAGCCCTTTGACCAGCGCCGTCGTCGTCTGCTGGTTAACGCGCTAACGATGCGTGGCCCAGGCGGGAGATAGAGCGGCGGCTCCATAACCCTCTTTGGCAACATTCCACACAGTTGGCGCCGCTGTCAATCAGTGGGCGCCGTCTCGTGTAGTCGGCCCCTGTTGCTTCCTCCGTCCAGCGGTGGCGAGACTGTCCTTTTGGCACTGGTCCGGCGTGGCGAATGACCCGCTGGGTCAAGGCATAGCTTGATCGCTACAGTACCTAAGCCACTAGACCACCGCGGCGGGGCAAGTTCACTGTCCACTCCAGCATGCGTTGACTGAATAGAGCTCGAGTACCGGCGGTAATTATTGGCACCTGTTCACCGGTTTCGATCTATATCAAATTAATGCGCGCTAAAATGGGCTGTCTACTTATAATGGTCTCTTACAGATTATACCCTCCCCCCCCCCCCCCCCCCACTTTCTTTCGTACCAATTAGCGCGTCACGCGGAAAAAAAGCTCAAATATTTATAGCCCGCAGAATAGCGATGACAAAATTTACCTGTACGCTACACACAAAATGAAAGAAAAAATCGACTAGGCACAGCAAAGTCCACCAAAAACGGAACTCTCAAAATTAAATAAAATTGGCTTCAACGACAGTAAGTGAATGCACTACATTTGTCCGTGCCCGCAAAAATGTTCAGACACATAGAAAGCATGCTATAACGGGGGTTAGAGTGTCGATGTGCTCAGCGAGCGTTTTATTTTCGTGGCATCCCAGGCGGTCGGTACCGACAATGCTGAGGCGGTCCAGAAGAGCTCCGAGGCGCCCTCTGGTCCAGTGTCGGTTGAGCTCACTGCAAGCAGCTCCGCGACTCGAAAAAATACCTTCACGGTGTGCCTTTATACCCTGGGAGCAGTTAGATGCCACGTTTGCGCGTACCCGAAGGGGGAGTTTCCCTTTGAGGATTCACGCATGTTACATAGAACCGCTCTGCTCGGTCAACCTTAGCTCTGTCGCTTACTCTCGGTGGGCTGCTGTGGCGAACCAGTGGTCGCAGATCGGTTTGCACTTGAACAAGTCAATCAGCTTATTAGGAGTTCGCGAGTTGGAAGAACGTGATGGCAATCCGTTCTTTTTTTGAGTAGCCCAAAATTTACGCACGAGATAGAGAAATGGCCGACAAAGGCATGCAAGAGCGGCTTTTGAGTGTACAAAGCACTCCATAACCAGAACTGATACCGGTCACCTGTCTAAGCACGATTTCGAAAAAAAAAAAAAAAACGAAGTGCCGAGCGACGTGACGCCAAGCGAGTGTGTCCCGTGCATGCGTGCCAGAAGTGGACATCCATCGCCAAACTCGCGCATGCGATGATCTCCGCGTATCGCGAATGTCACTACGCACGGACCAGAGCCGGGATAAATGCGGCCACCAAGCGACTGTTTTGAATTCCCGCTCGAGCCGATGCCACCCGATACGACCGGCTGTGCCGTAAACAATGTGTCGTTGAACTGATCGTGCAGACGCCCCGCCGCGAGGCACGACTGGCGGACTTCCAAGGGGCAGAGCGTGCACAGATAACCAGTCAGCACTAGAGACCAAACTGTCTGCTTGACAAAAAAAAAAAAAAAAAAGACTCGCGACAAGGCTACAGGAAGCAAAACACGTAAATGTTGCGCTAACTATAGGAAGACGCAGAATAACAACTCTAGGGTAACTGCGGGGACACGCGTTACATAACAGCGTGTATATATATATATATATATATATATATATATATATATATATATATATATATATATCATACGCTTAACAAGGTTGGGTGAAGCCCCCTGAAAAAGATTTCTGCTATGCACCTGGTTTTTGTGAAAAAACAACCTTCAAATGTCCTGTAAACTGTACCGATTCTGAACATACTTGCGCAAATAGTCGCCGTAAAACTGTCATCAGTGATAGACGTCATTTTCGCCGTGCGAGATCTTGCTCGTGCAGATTGTAGGCCTCCTCGGGGAAGCGAGACAATATTATGCGCTTTTCCCCGACAGCGGCACAATGCTTATTCTTCGACAGGAAGATCGGGTCTATATGTTCTATGGAAGATCAGTTTTTCGTCAGAGCCTCATAACCGACATCCCTGCAAAGGAACAAAAAACTCCGAAGAAGATATAATCCTTTCGGGGGAAATTGTTATGGAAGTTTCTCGAGATTATTATGACGTCGGAAAGCCTTACCTCGACGCAAACTGTTACACTTGAAATACCCTATGCCAAACCGCGGTGGTCCAGTGGCTAAGATACTCGGCTGCTGACCCGCAGGTCGCGGGGTCGAATCCCGGCTGCGGCGGCTGGAATTTTCGATGGAGGCAAAAATGATGTACGCCTGTGTGCTAAGATCACCTGGGTGCACGTTAAAGAATCCCCCAAAGGGTCGAAATTTGCGGAGCCCTCCGGATACGGCGTCTCTCGTAATCATATGGCGGTTGTGGGCCGTTAAACCCCACAGATCAATCGATTGAAAGACCCTATACTTGTTCTCTTCTTTGTGAAAATTGAAAGTGAGCAATATAGGAACTTCAGTTATACTTATAAAGCTGTCTGCCATACAAGCATGGCGACAACACGTGCCCTCCTCACAAGAAACGATGCCGGTTTTATGCGGTATTCATATTGGAGTGTTCGGCATTCCGACTACAAGGTCACCGTTCTTAGGCTCAGTTAATAATTTTCCTTGCATTGGGTCTCTTCATACTTCATGCACGCGAGGCTACGGCATGGGCTGAAAACGTGGCTGTCCTATAGGCGGCCACAGCACGTTTACACTCAACCACGGCAGCGTTTAAACAGCGCAAAGTTGTGGCACTGACAACCGTTACTGCCTGTACGCGTCCGCTTGTGCATGTGTGTCGGTAGCGCATGCACTTTTCCACGGCCGACGCTATATACTCGTGCCCTCGGGAATTACAGGCAGCAGCGAAACATGCACATCAAGTGTTCCACTTGTAATATGCACCGCTGTTTACGGGCCCCGCCGCGGTGGTCTAGTGGCTAACGTACTCGGCTGCTGACCCGCAGGGCGCGGGTTCGAATCCCGGCTGCGGCGGCTGCATTTCCGATGGAGGCGGAAATGTTGTAGGCCCGTGTGCTCAGATTTGGGTGCACGTTAAAGAACCCCAGGTGGTCGAAATTTCCGGAGCCCTCCACTACGGCGTCTCTCATAATCATATCATGGTTTTGGGACGTTAAACCCCACAAATCAATCAACCGCTGTTTACGGAAGCCGCACAGTATTCGACCTGCCAGCGTCCGGAGGAAAAAAGAAAGCACGTATGAGCAGCAGATAAAGGGAGCAAGTAGAGGCGTGTCTTTAGCTGCAGGAATGTGCACAGGCGAGCATTTCAAGCGGAACGCGTCGATGAGAAAGCACATGACGTTCGCTGTGTTCGACTTTTTTCCTAACAAGTTGTACGCGGTTAAAGGTTCCTTACACTACAGTGAATTAACCCGCTGCAATTCACGGCTGTATAGCTATACGTTGCGCAGGGAATAAATCTCCGTCTCTCGCTCGCTTGTTTTTGTCGCGATACTTTTCGCCCCCATCAACCCATGTTTTCATCACGTTTGAATAGCGACCCAAAGTGCAAAGTGCCGGCGAGCATAGGAGGGGGAAAACGTGTGTTTAGAGAAGAATTTTGCAAAGCCAGCATACGCTAGAGCTCCGGTACGCCGACAGTGCACTAATAGAGGCCCACAATACCTAAGAGCGCTCATGACACGAACTCTGTCGTCGCAGCAAAGGGAAAAAAAAAAGTTACATAAAGCACCGCGCAACGCAATCTGCGCGTTCGAACAGTCGCCGTTACCTAACATCCAGGCGGGGCGTGATAGCAGGCATGCCGCCCGAAGCGCACCCGTCTGGGAATACAGGAAGCGCTCGGAAAACGATCACGCGCTCGCTCGCCTGGCTTCTCTTTCTGGACTATATCCTAAACCGAGCGCCGCCTGCCCTTGTTTGTGTTTTGGTGAAAAAAAAGAAAAAGTTTATGCAATCGGTCGCAACAGGAAGCTAGCAGGCAGGGAGCGCCGTGCTGCCGATGGCGCCAGATTAGTGAAATGGCCCGGGATAAAAATGGCCACATCGGCCCGATAGAGAAGTGGCCGAGAGAGACATACTTCGAGAGAGTTCTCTCGGGCCGCGCGGGCACGGCGGCCATGCAAAACAGGTTTCTTTCCGCGCACGCTGCTGGCGGTCCCCGACAAGTGGCGCCACCAGCTCGGCGGCCGGACGGCAAGCCAACACGCAAATACGAAGAGACGCGAGGCCCGTACAAGGCTGGCCTTTCAACGCAGTTCATTCTGCGCACACACCAAAAAATACACCAAACTCGAGAAGTGAATCGAACTAGAGAAACGAACCGATCAGACAGCCCGCCCTACTCTTTACGCTGTATATGGCCAATATTGGTGAAGCAGCGGGTTAACAAGGTTTTTTTTTTTCTCGCGCTTACGCTCAAACACACCGATCAAGTGCCCCAGCGGCAACGGTCGCAACGTGGCACTACACGACGTATGCCGCGCATGACAAGCTTGTAGAACGGCCACTCAGCAAAAGTCGTCCGCACGTTTACTCACCCAAGAGTAAACAATTTATGCAGGAAAGGAAAATCAACGACACATTGCCTTGTTCAATTTTAAATAATGCTGTTTCATGCACTTGCACAAGGTACTGAACAAAAAGCAACAGTTAAACCATAAAATGTTCCGGAACTGCGGACTTCAAAAACACTTGGTCTTTAGTGGCAGCAATGGAAGCGGGAAGGTTTGTCACAATGCCTATGAGAACATATTTTCGGCGTTTATGCATAAATGCCTATATTTTCAAAATCGGGGCCTACGCTGATTGGCCTCAAATTTCACTTTCGAGTGCAGTTTGAGACCGTTATTCACGTTATCTAGCAACATTGAATGTTCAAAACTCCACGTCCTCTGGTTCAGCCAATTTCTGAAATAATAATAATAATAATAATAATAATAATAATAATAATAATAATAATAATAATAATAATAATAATAATAAAACCTGGGCTGTCAGCAGTGAAATGGGACGCGCCGACCAGCATGCCGCGGTTCGCTGGTCGGCCAACCGCGGCATGCAAGAAAAAAAAATGTTTTTTGTTTGTTTGCAATAGACAGTTAGCGTTTACCGTTAACTTGATAGCGAAACTTGAGGGAATGGCGTTACCGTGTAGCAAACGTTCCATGCGGACAGCGTCTGATAGTTCAGCAGAATAGCGTTTACGTGGTTTACGTGCCTCAGCTGGGACAGTGGCGCCACCTATTGGATGGTTAATAAGTTAAAGAACAGCGAAAAGGAAAACAAAACGAGAATGTTTGCCTATGCTACCTCGCGAAGCATTGTTACAAGTTTATTTTGATAATAATAAAAGTAAATAAATATGAACCACGCAGCAAACGCGAAAACATTTGTGTTGCTGATTTCTTTACATCAATTTTCTAGTTAGGCCTAGAGAAGTTTGAAATGGGAAGCTATCTAAAAAAATTACACCAGCTTAATTATCCTTAATACTCGGTCATCAAAGCTAACTGAAATGAAAGGGAAACCATTTTGAACAGTCGTTTGCTGCGAACGAAGTGAATCTTCCAACAACTACGCCAAAATCACTTCGAAGCGGGCGTCCGAAAACGCCGCCGTGTTGACGTACAACTACGTATACTACTCTAACACGGTAAGGTTAAATCTGAAAAAAAAAAATAGCACGCGTATGGTAAGCGGTACGGGTAACGTACGTATCTGCACATGTGAACTTCGATGCCGCAATCCCGCTAAGCCCGGTATACTATAACTCATCTCTACGCTATGAATCGGCCAATACGAGGCATCCCTTCATTCTGGATTATTATAGAGCTCTGGCTATTTGCTCCTGCTATGCCCTTCCTAGAAATGACGCAGATAGACGCCGGAGCGTGTTGATTCAATACCGGACACTTGACTCAATATGCATCAGAACAAGATACGACACAGTGTCCTGCGAACCGTGTGGGACAATTGCCCAGCTAAATGCATGTTCTACTGTTGGCGCCTCCGTGTAACATTTCTCGCTTTCCTGTAGCAGATACAGGTCACGCACATTTTTTTTAAGTTATTTCTATTACGGTAAAAAATTATATATAAGACATTGCCGACCTAAATCGCTGTTTCCATGCCTATTCATGTCGCCTAAAATACTCTCTTTAAAGGGGCCCTGCAACACTGTTTGAGCATGGTCAGAAAAACTCCCAAGCATTTCCCCGAGGGTGAACATGGTTAAGTGCGAATACACGGGGTGATGCTATGAGGGGTATTTATTAATTCGCACTATTATATTTATTAATCACACTATGGTGCCTTTATGGTGTAATGGTTCCTGGGAATCGCAATTTGATCACACGGGGGAGTTTACGTTAACTCACTGGCGAATGCCAACGGATTTTAACTTTACTCCCCCTCACGACCCGCTCTCGACGGGAGACTGAGAGAGAAGGCGGGCGCGCGAGAGAGAGGGGTGCGCGCGCAGCTGCAGCGAGCGAGGAGAGCGGAGGAGCGACACCGATATCAGCGTCGCGTCCGTGGCTTATTCGGTAGAGCGTCGCGCTGTGGCCCGCCAAGTCCTCTTTCTTTTAAAGATAGAGAGAAGACTGCGGACGCCGCCGACGGCAGTGGATGGTTTGGGGTCGCTTATAAAGTGTATTCACACTTAAAACGCTGCTGATCGGTAGTAAAGGCTCCCGACAACACACGAGCCAAATATTATAGCGCAACACGCGCCCTGGAATCGACAATAAATTATCAAAGTCAGCTAAAATTTGCTTTCTCTTTTCTCCACAAACGACGGAAGACGCCCAAAAGTCACTCCTAGAAAGCCCATCTTTCAGCCACTCGCTGATTTGAACATGGCGCGCTTGGTCGTTACAGAGATCGCCCCGGGAGATCGCGACTTGACCACGCGTGCGCGCGCCATCACACTGAAAAAGCCGCACATTCGAAGAAAAAAATATAAAAAAAGTGCTCAAGGTCACGAGGCGCGCCTGACGTATTTTCTTCGCCCCTGCCATCCCTCCCTGCTCAGCTTCCAGCGCTTTCGTCGGGACGAGAGAAGAAAGAATGCAATTGCAGCATGCACGCGACAAATCTTTGCAACTACACTCACGCTAGACGAATTCTTATAATTCTTGCGGCGTTCAATGCGTGAAGTAATAAGCTCTTTTAGCGAACCCATTCCATGGTTACTTGAAGAAAGTGTTTCAGGGCCCTTTTGACGAACAACGCTGGCGTCCTCCTGGAAGCTTCTGAAAGCGCTTTCTAAACGGACAAAGTTGCCCACTAACTAAAAGCATTACAAAGAGCAATTGCCAAAATAATTACGATGAGAAGTATGCTGTTTTCGTACGTTGTCTGTAGCACCAACGCGGTGGTGACGGTGTTGCGCTGCTCACTCGATGGTCGCGGGTTCGAGCCCGACAGAGACGGTCGCATTTCGATGGAATCGAAGTCAGTGCACGTGAAAGAAGATCAGACGGTCGAAATTTCCGGATCCCTCCCCTACAGCGCCCATCAATCATATCGTGGTTTTGCAACGTTAAATCCCAGATATTATCATATTACGTACAAGCTAATGACGAACCAATGGAGGAGTCACACGCTTCGCAAGCACAGGCAGCAATCAAACTCAACATGTGCGTTTAACGTCAGTGTGATACTTCGGCGAACTATGGCTGCGATTGGTACCAGCCTTGCCTTTTTCATTCTTTTTTTGTTGGTCGGTTTGAACATCCTTTAATTTTCAAGGAAGAAAATGGATTATTTAAACCTGCTTACATCGAACAGCACCAGGAATCGATGTTTCTACGTGCCTAATAAAATATTAATCAATGTTTTCAATAATTCGCTAGATAGTTCGAAATATATACTAACTGCAGAAGTTACATTGGCCTAGCAGATTTTGATATTGTTTGTAGCATTATTTGAACGACAACTGTCCTCAAAATGTGCTATAGGGCAGACATGCAGTGCAGTATTAGTGCCATCCATCGAGATAACGAGTGCTATATTTTTGTATCGCACTACATATCGAAGCAGGCATGCATGTTCACTGCGGTTCAATTCCACACAATTTCGACACATGTAATATTAATATATTAACTGCCACATGTTTTTTTATTAATCACGTCAGCGCTGCTAGTTGCCGTGTGAGTCTCATCATTCAGACAATCCATCATCATAACTGGCTGAATTGGGCGTTCACAGAGGTTTGTGTGAAACTTATTGAGGTAAGCGTAAACACTATCGAACAGCGTCGGAAGACGACGTGATCACGTGGGCACCATGCCCGAATATATTGATAAATCGGAAGAATGAGTAAATGGAAGAACGAACTGATGTTATAAGTATTATCTGCTATATAGCGTTCGTCAGCGAATCTATATAGTATATTTGTAATGAATACGTGGTGTGCGCGCAACGCAAAGGTTACGTATTAGCGCCGTGCTGCGCGAGTCGAGTGGGAGCACGCGACACGAGCAATCATCGTTGCACGAACGCTTCCTGGAGTCGCTCGAAAGTACTTCCGTCACGCAGCCATCGGAACTTCCTAGTGCAAGGGGGGCGTGTGCCGACAGTTATTCGCAACGATTTAATATTTATCCTGACGTTTCGAAGTCTCATCACTCATCGTTCAGCTACGCTGCAAGGCACAGCGCGTGTACAGTGAAGGCTCACACGTTGTTAATGCAGAACATACGTTCTCAGTGCCGCTCGTTGATTTTTCCCACCCGGCAACTGCGTTCCCGCGATTCCCGAAGGCGCGACGCACTGGCGCTTAGAAGTGTGGCAGCTTGGGCTAGTTGGTATGGCAGCGCGAGAACAAAACGACGACACAGAGACAAGAAGGCGCTGTCAAGACTCGGGTACAGTCATTTCCCCAGCGACCGCTTGACTTTCCGACTCTTGCAAGTCTGTAATCTGTTCACACGTTCCAAAGATGGTAGATAAGGCAGTATGGACGCACCGACAGCGGGGATAAACGCGTCCCGACGCGCCACCGACCACGCGCAAAAACCAACGTCCACACGTGCGGCGCCTGTTAGATTAGTGAATAGATAGGTGGAGCAAGCCGCAACGATTTAGTCTACAAACAATGAGAAGTATAGCAGCAATAACAGTGCAAGATAAAAGACATACTATCCGCGTATCTTTTCACCGATATTTGAGAACTAAAAGTACAGCGTCGCCAAAACAATAGTGCCAACGTTGCGCTGCCTTTGCATGCCAGGAAAAAAAAAATGACCCTTTAGGCTGATTTCAGCGCGCTCAGATTCTTGCTTGCACTGTCAAGCCAACGTCTTACGCTGAAGTGCACGCAATGATCCCCGGTAGAAGCGGTCATACTAGCGTAGAAGCTTAAATTGATGCCCATCAGGGTTTATTCATAAAGGCGAAAGCCTTTAATGTCTCATACTCGCGGTGACCGGTGACCATCCGGCCCCCTGGCACAGTGCCAGCTGTGGTGTCTCCCACTCCCGCGGGAGGATAAACGGGCCTTATATGAGCTTGACGATAGTTATAGCGCGAGAACAAAACGACGACACAGAGACAAGAAGGACACGAAAGACTTGAGCGCTGCATAGAACGCGAATGGCGTCTGCACGACGCGAGAATCACGAACGCATGCGAAGCGGAGGCAGATTGGTCTCGCGGCGATTCGCGGCGAAAATTCAGTAAACAAGCATTCCATTTCCGTGCCATTCTACCGAGAGCGTTAAAAAAAAAAAAGACATGTCATAGTAGGTTGAACGGCCACAGGCTTTCGCCGAACAGACTTTGGAATTTGCAAAGTGTCCTTTAATTTTTTTCTTTACTTAACTTGTCAGGTTAGGGAAGTAGTTGCATCAAATGGAATTCCGCGGACGCCAGCGGGTCCGCTAAGTCATTTTCGAGGGTCCGCGATATTCATACTCGTAGGGAAAAAAAAATTAAAAAAAACCTCGTTCTTTGCCCTCTGGCCGGAAACGAGGCTGCAGACGCGGCGGCTCAAGAGCTCACGAACCGAGCAGCTGCGCATGCCGATGCCGCCTCTACCGAGGCCACACGCGGAAAAGTGTGCGAGTGGGAGGAACGTATACGACTAGGTACAGTGAGATTACGCAGCACTACAAGCTCGGTAGGCGTAAATACCCACCACCACATAGCAAGTTAACTAGGAAGCAGTCAGTTGCATGGAGACAACTCCAAACAGACACTTTTTCCAAATACAGTGATCTTTCGCCTCTGTTACCCTGACCTGTATTCGACAGATAAATGCAAAGCATGCGATTCCCGGGCAACCCTGCGGCATATGTTATGGGAGTGCTCGAGTCTCAATGACGCAGTCAGCAGCACAAACGAGGAGGCAGTCTCGACCCGCAGGGCGCGCTGGGAGGCGGCTCTGCTGAGCTCCGCATTAGAACAACTATGGGCCGTCCAGCGAGCCGAGGAAGCCGCCTGAGACCAAGGGCTCGCGGCCGATGCCTAGGCCGGGGTTCAAGCCCGCTCCGAATTATCATCGCCGGACTCTTAATAAATGTTGGCTCTCTCTCTCGTTCTTTGGAGGCCCACCATATACCATGACTGTGGCCCCTTTTGATTTTTGATATGCTCCACCGCATAACAATGCTGCATTGCGGCGGAGCTGACTTATGGTTCACCCGTCATCAAATGATGGCTGCAAACTTTTGTTGCAGATTTCTACGACATATGCATGCTAGCATACTTGAAAAGCAAACATAGCTAGAAATAGATCGAAAGTGGTCGCAGACCACACGACTTATTGGTAAGCTGTTGAGATTGAATTGACGCTTTTACTTTGACCATTTCTTGCCAGGGAAAGATAGGACACATATTTCACGCCGCATGTTAGGTTAATTTACTACCTCCCCTAGTCCTCTCCACCCTCTCACTGCAAGAGATGCCACATCATTTCCCCCCGTTACAAAGGGTTCCCAAAAGATCCATTGTTGAGAATCTCTAGTTTAGAAGTTCGTAGGGATCGAGATAAACAATCGCCCTCTTATCTGCCGCAAGCTGAAACAAGCACATAGAGTTCCGATGCCTATAATAATAATAATAATAATAATAATAATAATAATAATAATAATAATAATAATAATAATAATAATAATAATAATAATAATAATAATAATAATAATGGTTGATTTATATGAGGGGTTTAACGCCCCAAAACCACCGTATGTTTACGAGAGACGCCATAGTGGAGGGCTCCAGAAATTTAGAACACCTGGGGTTCTTTGATGTGCACCCAAATCTGAGCACACGGGCCTACAACATTTCCGCCTCCATCAGAAATGCAGCCGCCGCAGCCGGGATTCGATCCCGCGACCTGCGGGTCAGCAGCCGAGTACCTTAGCCACTAGAACACCGCGGCGGGGCAATCTCGCTTTATGACTACGCGTCCTAAGGCAACCCTACCTCACTTCGAACAGTAAAGCGCTTCCCCTTTAATTATACTAAAACCTCCCCGCCTTATTTCGTTCTTGCCCTTTCGGTAGTTATTGAGAGCCGGCTTCTTCTCCATCGCTGTCATCCAATAAATACTCTCCACCTCTCCGACTTTTCGCTTAATGCTCCTTGTTGCCATATCGCCCACACTGCCAGTCGTATATTCACTGGTGAGCCTTCTAGTTCTTTTTCTCCACTTTGTGTCCGCGATGTTCCTATACAAATACCTGAACAGTTTCCCAGCCCATAAAGTCTCCTTTATTTTCCTAAGCCTCTATTCAAATATCATTTTGCTCAGTTCCGAAAAGCGGCTCCAGTGGAGATCGGCAAAATCGAATCTGGCGGTCAGTGGCCTTCGAAGTTGTTAGCAGAAAATCTCGGGGGTCAGGTATTTTTCGTGATAATTCACAAATGCCGTCACCCAGTGACCACCCCAAAAACATGACGCGCGCAACGTCACCGCTTCTGCGCATGCGCAGGCTGGTCTCCCGAAAAAGGCCCATTAAAATTTCCCCACCCGACAGGATGGAATCATCACAAAAGGTATTCCCTAAATGTTTACGGCACGCATCTGATGACACACGGCGACTGTTAGTATGCATTAGTTTTCTGTTCGAAGACGGAAACGTGCAATCGAACGTTTTGCAAGCGTTATTTAAGCTTGACATGCCCAAATTACGGGAAGTTGCGCAAAGAAGCGGATAATTTCGCGTGTCCGTTGGTACGTACTTACACCAGTAGCTGGATATAAGGCAATAACTGTCGTAATAGAAACATGCGGATCTGCACACTGTTTAAGAACACTTATTTGAATAGGCCCCATCTTTTTTTTTTATAGTAGCTAATATCACGTGCTGTGCAGCTCTTGGAAAGAGGTCGCCACGGAAAGTAATGTCGGCTTCGTTTACGCGCACCGATTCTGTAACGCACGACACCATTTTTCAAATCTCTATTCCTGTCGAACCCGCGGAAACGCTAGAACTTCCATTTCATTGAATAATACTGGAGATCGAAACAATAAATGTGTGTGTTGTGCCAAAGGGGTTACGATTAGTTTATGATTGAAACCTTCACTATTAGACACACACACACACACACACACACACACACACACACACACACACACACACACACACACACACACACACACACTCACTCACTCACTCACTCTCTAAACCGGCCGTGCGGGCGGCAGTTATGACCGAACGTTCGCGCACTATACGATTGATATTCATGTCGTCTCAGCCAGCGTCACCGAATGGCACTGCATGCGGCATGCTCGATATGCACAGAGTGGGTGTAGTGCGAAATATATACGTCTCAGTGCCTATACTTCTAACGCTCGGCAAAATTTTAACAAAACGACACCGATAGCCCCAGATCTACATAAAACTCCTTTACGAGGAAACAGATTTTTTTACTCGTACTTTAGTTTACCTCAGTAAATATTGCAGCTGTCCTCTTTCCATAAGATCTGAAAAGCTAATGCCCATTTTTTTTTTCAACATTTTTATGGTGCTATCCGTGGCACACAAATGGTTAATCGACCGCAGTAATGATGCGCCGGTGAATGTGGCCTGCTTGTCTTCTATTATCTATGTTTTAGTGCAGTAAAATAAATAAATAAAAATTCCTCGGCCTACCTTGGCGCGATACATTCATTCTGAAGAGCTTAATTATTAAATAGCACATCCCACACAATGCTTTCACAAAACTTGAGCACAGCAGAGTGCACACCATCTCAGCAACGCGGTCAGGAAAGTCTGGCAATCACCCGAGAGGTTTCCGCCGCCTCCCTATAACGCCCGGCTTCGACATAGTCAAGATACGCCCCGCTTTTAGTACTAGCCGAGTGCACTCGGCATTTTGGGAGACAAGGAAAGTGCTTCCTTCAAGGCGTCTCCATCACGGTTGGAATGTTCGACCGATACAGAGGCAGGCAAGGACACAAACTAGAGCCAAGGCAGAGTGCAAAACTACTTCAGAGCACACAGACAGTTTTTAACTGACTGGCGCGAATAGGACGTTGGCCCCTATGGCGGGCCTATTATCTCTCAGTCTGCAGAACCACCTCCTGCTGCTGACGACAATGTCACTGATTGCATGCGCATTTTTCCTTGCAGACAGAAAAAAAAACAAAAAACAAGAAAGACGCTGCTGATACCCGAAGTATTCGCCGCGAACAACAGGGGAGATACGTTAAATATACATCGCTACCGGTGCATATGCGGCAAGAGGACGGTGTACATGGGCCGAGGGATTCATTCGCGACTGCCATTCACCGCCGGTCATTAAACTGCGCGCGAGCAACCCCGACAATGAGGCTCGGTCATCGAGCTTTTCCCGCTCTTGTCATCTAACGTTTGATTTTCATTAAATTTTAACAGGTTGCTTCCATCAATAGCAAGAGTAGCTTTGTGGCGGAAGCGATATACTTCGTAAGACAATAGTTGTCCAACTGCAAGGCATGCCTAACCGCAGCAGCAGCAGCCACGTAACGACTCGTGAAATTAGAGGAAACAAAAACATAAACAAATCAAAGCAACACGTGCGAAGAGCGAGAAAGTCGAATTAAGCCACGATCGATCTCACCACTGCCCGCACCGAGAGAGCGTGTGATTCGCGCCGCCTGCAGGTCTTTCAAAGCTCCTTATAATAACTGGGTTTTAACGTCCCGAAACCCAGATACGACTATGAAAGACGCCGTAGTGGAGGGCTCCAGAAATTGCGACCATCCGGAGTTCTTTAGCCTGCATGGCAATCCAAGCACAGTGGCCTCAAACATTTTCGCCTCCATGGAAAATTACGGAGGTCAGTCAGAACTTTCGATATGATTGGAAGCCTGACGTGATAATGCGGAGCTTGCGGGCGAGAGATAGATATGTGGGGTTTAACGTCCCAAAACCACCATATGTTTACGAGAGACGCCGTAGCGGAGGGCTGCGGAAATTTCGACCCCCTGGGGTTCTTTGACGTGCACCCAAATATGAGCACACGGGCCTACAGCATTTTCGCCTCCATCGAAAATGCAGCCACCGCAGTCGGGACTCTATCCCACGACCTGCGAGCTTGCGGGCGAAGATCCTACAGCAGCAAACCACTTTTTTTTTCTTGCGCGTTCATTTCCCTCCGAATATAACCAACAGTACAAGAAATTGAACCCTATAGGGTTAATAACGTAATTATCTTAGCACAAATAAATAAAACGAGTCATTTATTCGCGGATAATTTTCTTTGCTCATCTTGGTTTCATGTAGTTGGTATGTATGCGTGAAGAGGGAGGGGGGCTAACACGGTGGATAGCGACAACTTTATTTACATTTTTTGGTCAGTGGCATATTTTTTGAGGAGCAGGGTTCCCTATTTGTGTTCTTGGACAACATTTCTTAAAGTATGTCACTCACTGAAGCGTGCAATGAACGAAAAATTCACTGGAGACCAAAGAAAATGGCAAGTATATTATTGAGCTTGCTTAATCGAAATATAGAATTGATTTTGTTATTTATTTTAATCGCCACAATAAAATAATTTAGCACACGATTTTGTTGGTTTTCATTGTGTGTTGGCCTCATGGAGTAAAGTTTACAGTCCTTTATCCAGTGCACAGCAACCACAGGTTACAAGTTTTCTCTTTCCCTCTGTCTGTCTCTCTCTATCACACACACACACACACACACACACACACACACACACACACACACACACACACACACACACACACACACACACACACACACACACACACACACACACACACACACACACACACACACACACACACACACACACACACACACACACACACACACACACACACACACACACTAAACATGTGGATTGTCATTCCTGGGAAATTCCGTGCTCATAAGAACTGTCCTGCGTATACTCAATATAATGCCAAGATTTTACGTGCAAAAACCACGATTATCAGGCAAGCCGTAGCGAGGTGGGACTCCGGATTAAATTTCGACCATCCGGGTTTTCTTAATATACGCCTAAATATATGTACACGTGTGTTCTTTAAACTTGGTCCCCATTTAAATGCTGCCGCCAGCCATGGTCCGGAATCGAACCCGCGCCCTAGAGCTTAGATACGCGACTCCGGCCCTACTAGTTAAGCTTCCACGGCGGGCTGCATATTCCACAAGAATGCACCAGGTGAGGCAACGTACGAGTCGGACCCCACCAAGAAGAAAAAAAAAAAAAACCCTCATAGTACCACGATCCACACTTTTTACTAGTAATAACACCGTTTTCATTACGACAGACAATGACCCATGAAATTGCGGAGCAGGAACAAGCCAGACAGCAGGCCTTACATGATTTATATGTGGGGTTTAACGTCCCAAAACCACCACATCATTATGAGAGATGCCATAGGGGAGGGCTGGAGGAATTTCGACCACCTGGGGTTCTTTAACGTGCACACGGGCCTACAGCATTTTCGCCTCCGTCGAAAATGGAGCCGCCGCAGTCGGGATTCAATCCCGCGACCTGCATGCGGGTCAGCAGCCGAGTACCTTAGCCACCAGCCCACAGCGGCGAGGCAGCAGGAGCTACAGAGTACTCCAGTGTTCGCAGCGCGGCACACGCAACACAGGCGCCGCAGAATGCGAGAAAATAAAAACAAAGTAAAACGCGGTCGCTGTCTCGGCGAAAGAGGGGTGAGAACGGATAGCTGGACAGTGGAAAACACTGACGCCGCGGCAGAGAGAAAGAGCAAAGCAGGCTAAATTGTATCCACGAAGGCACGATTTGCGGCCAGGTTTCAGTGGAGTACAAGAAAGTTACACTTAACTTAGACAGTGCGCCTAGGGGAAAATTCTAGGAACTTTACGTGCCAAAAGCCTGCATATGATTATGAGGTATATGGCTTAGTTAGGGGGGGGGGGGAGAATTACAGCTGACTACCTGTAGGTCGTAACGCGCATCTAAATCTAGGCGTGCGGGCGATTTTAAGCTAATCGCCGTGGCTGGGAATGAAACGCGCGTTCTTGAGCGCAAAAAGCTTTACCGATAAGACACCTCGGCGGGCGCCGCTTACGGCCACACGAAGAATTTGAAAAGCAAATCACCTGGAGGTCGAGTAACAAACCGGATGTTACGAAAACTAACCTTGGCGATCGGTGATAACTAAGTAACCTGTTATACTGGGAATTGCCCCATCGAGTCAGTACGGCCGCAACAAACACGGCCACACAGGTATGTCGAAACTAAAACCGGCGCAAAATTTCCCGCAGTCGTCATTAGTCATAAGTTTGATTCCCTTGTACGTTCGGATGAGCCATACATACCGAGCCTTAACATGACGTGTGGCGGTTTGGGCTAGTTAAGTGTCGTCTTAACAAGAGTCCACACGCACAGTAAGTGCGAGGGGAAGCCCAACGTGGCTCAGTAACCATTACATGGTCTTCCGTTGCCGAACACGAGGTCGCGGCTACGATTGCCGGCCGTATTTCGATAGGGGGTGAGTGTAGTAAGGCCCTGCTGCGCTTCAAAGAATCGCAGATGGTGAGGCTTAAACCCTACACCCCTCCCTTTCGACTTTCCTTGTACAACCACAGTGACGACTGCTGCTGCATTGAGAGCCTGAATGTGCTAAAGCTACGACAGATGCAAATAAGGTTGGGAGCGGTAAAAAGAATCCACATTAAGCACATAAAAAAAAGATTCCCCGGAATACAGCAACTCCATATATAACAAACACCGACCCTTTATCGCGATTATTTTTGGCGACAACGCACCTCAAGAGAAGAAAAAAAAAAAGGAACAAAGAAAACGGACACCGAGGAGTTGACCTCCACACTAGGCATTCAGATTAAATGCAACGGTTGTCTCGATCATTTCCTATAAGCGCTGTATCTATCTATTCGAGGACGAACGGGTAGCGCGGCACTATACGCAATTTTATCAAGGCACCCCTCGAAAAGCCTCACTATTGTCAGTTCATGTCACCAATGGACAAGTTTTCCCGGCAAACAAAAACACAAAATGTGAAGTCCGTAGGCACGCCCATCGGCACGCGCGTCGACTCCACCTTGGCCTCAAGGCTGAATACGGCACGTTATAGTAAACGCGTTCCAACTAGAGAACCCGCCCCAGGTGCCGCCGTTGAATAAAGGGCACACGTCACGAGAAACGGAGAAATGAAAAAAAAAAGGGGGCCGTCAGAGTACAACAAGCAGAAGAAAACATATACAAATAGGACGTCAAAGGCGACAACAGTTCCGCCCGAGTCGAGCCCCACGGGGCAAGAGGAGGCCTCCGTCAGTCCCGTTATCACTAACCGCCACGACGACATCAGTGCGGCGGAGATGGCAAGCTGTAATAAAAAGGGAACAAGCTGGGAAGGCCGCCCACATTCCTCAGGCCGCGTATACCTGTTTTGTTTGTCGCCGCGACTGGAGCGAGCCCGGGCACACAGCGCCGCTGCAAGCCAACCTGGGCGAGTCGCGCGTCGCCTCCGGTGCAGAATTGACAGTGAAATCGGGCCTCTGTGTTTGACCTCCAACCCCCAATGTCATGCCGATGGAACGATCACTCGCGCACTCTTTAATTCTGCGCACGCACAGTGCCACCGCGGTCACACTTGACGGCCTTTTGCAAGATCCAGTTCAGCGATACCCCGCAAACAGCCTGCAAACTATATATTACAGTGCACTAGAATATATATATATATATATATATATATATATATATATATATATATATATATATATATATATATATATATATAAGTCAAGTAGATCCTCCAAGATATATATATATATATATATATATATATATATATATATATATATATATATATATATATATATATATTCGAAGGTCGTAGGTTCGATTCCTGCTCACGGCTAGTTATTTTTTCATCCACTTTTCTTTCTTCTTATTTACATTGCAGTGGTTCTAATAACTTCCCCTGTACATTCCTTGGCATTACTGTCTGTTAGATCTCATTAACATTGTGTTAAAACACGGAAAAAGGAGCCCTTAGGTATACACTTCTTTCCCTTATATATATATATATATATATATATATATATATATATATATATATATATATATATATATATATATATATATATATATATATATATATATATATATATGACAATGCTACGTACAGAAATCGCTTGTGCACTATGCACTCCGTACACGGCCACTGGCGCGCCGCCATAGAACATAGAACATGTAAAAACAGGCCAATCCTCCTCCAAGAGGTGACTTCCACTGCCCCATATTAGAACTGGGCGGTTATGAGAAAAATTCGACCGAATTTCGTAAACTGGCCAAACAATGCACCCTACGCATAGCCCAACCTAGGCCGTGTGTGCAGGGGAACATACACATGGTCACGCGGATCAAGCAAGCCAGCTGAGCTATTGACTATGCCCTCTACAATGGCGAAGCCCTGGAACACATACATATAGCATCTATGCTCATATATGAAGACAGATATAATAACTGTGGAAGTGACCACAACCTAATTGCAATCACCCTAAAGCGACAAAAAGCCCCAGCAAGCTCCGCAACTGTACACACCAAATCAATCAAATCAATCACATTGGAGAGTCAGAGAAGATGAACGCCTTAAAACTTTCGCAGAGGAATCGGACCAGTCCACGGAAGACCACCCTCAACTATAAAAAATTCATTCAAAAATGTCTCTCAGTGGCAAGCAACACAATTTAGAAAACAAGTAAAAACAAAAGAGCTCGGGCGACACCTTGGCTTAAACAGCGATACAAGAACGAAAGAAACTATCCAGACAACATCGACGCACACCAGAAGAGAACTGACATCTAAAAGATGCCGTATGGGGAAAATATATGACACAAAAGCTACAGTAAAGGTTATGATTGCCCAGAAAACCACAAAGCATTCAAGCAGCAAGAAGAACAAATAAAAAGGGGAACGTCATCATTACAGCCAGACGTTCTGCTCATATATATCCAGAACATGCCCGACCTCAGACTGCCTCTCTGCAAATAGGCAATGGCGACTGCATACATGCAAAATAAGAAGTAGAACAATACAAGACACATCATTTTAGAACTATACAACGCCTACTACAAATAGATACTGACGCACCAACCCTCAAATAGCACAACAACAACAACAACAAAACAAGCTATATACCAGCGAGAAACTGAAAGTCTAACGTGGGAGACCTCAAAAGGAGAGTTAAAAAACGACGCATCGACGGCATAAAAATATCAGAAATCATCTGGCCTTCACAATATTCCAAATGAATTTTTGAAAGCATTATGTACAAATTCCCGAGAAACGCTGCTCAACTGCTCCAACGACATCCTTAAAATTCTGTCACATACCCAGGAGGCGGAAATGACGTAGGCCCGTGTGCTCAGATTTGCGTGCACGTTAAAGAACCCCAGGTGGTCAAAATTTCCGGAGCCCTCCACTACGGCGTCTCTCATAATCGTATCGTGGTTTTGGGACGTTAAACCCCACATATAAATCAATGTCACATACCCAAAGCATAGAAAGAAACTCGGGTACAACTTATACACAAAAGCAAAGGAAAAGCAGAGACCGACATACCGTCCAATAGTTGTGCTCAGCAATGTTTTAAAAATGTCCAATACAATCTTAATACAAACAAACTTCCCTTAAACAATAAAAACTTCCCTGCGCGGAACAGCACTGGGAAAACGTGGCCGCTTTCATGTACCTTTTCCCATTTATTCATAGTGGCTTTGCAGAAGAATGTCTCCCCGTGCGATATCTTAAAATGCTGCTCGAAGAACCAATGCACCGGCCACGGGCGCTTTTGCCACCATATAAACGGAGGTGTTTCAGTACCGCCATGTTGGGCTATTAATTTTTTGTGTATTGCATCTTCAACAACTTAACAAACAGTGCTACGGTAGACGCATAGGCATGAAAACAGTCCAGTTGGAGCATATACGATGTTTATCGGCCTTACTAATTCGCGTCGCGATCTACAAAAACAAGACACCAGACACCAGCTACAAAACAAGACACCAGACATGTCTTGGGTAAAATGGTCTATACGATTCTCAAAGTGGCGCGCATGCCGCACCATATATAAGTGGCACTGCGCGCGGCTTTCAAAGCGCTTCCTATAGGTCCTAAACCAAAGTTTCCAAAACTAGGTTTCTAGAACTAACGTTTCTAGAACAAACGTTTCTAGAACTAGGAACGTAGTTCTAGAAACGTACGTCCCAAACGACATGTATGATGGTCGAAGCCAGAGGTGTGAAAACAAGGTTAAAGAAAAGCGACTGCGCCGTCAAAAAATTCTGACCCTGTATACGTGCAAGAAGCTAAACGCCAATGCAAAAAGAAATTACCTTGCAGTGAACGCTGCGGAAAGTAGTATTCAAGCAACGCAAGAAATATTTCTCGTGGTCCATCAGCGGTGTTTCACAAAAAAAAAAAAAAAGAGAGGCGAGACTTCTACACAATAGCCTGAGCCTTTACGCATTGTGCAAAGACTACAATTACAATTTCACCAAACAAATGTATTTGGTTACAAGGACCTATTGTTGCTGCATGAAGGTCAATGAGGAATTACTCCAATGTAATCGAATAACTCTGACGTTAATTCCCAGCCAAGTGTTTAATATCGTACAAATATTGTAGCTATACGTATGACAAGATGGCCTGCACTACCCTGCGTCCTCTGCAAAGCATCCACACCTTGATCATCTTTGCTATAAGGATAGCTTTGCAAAGTGCGCGCCAATTTTTGTTTTGTTTCTTTACAAATGCCATATCTACCGGGACCCTGCAAACTCGCTCGACGTGCGCGCAGGAAAAAAAAGGGCGAATTTGTATCGCCCAGAAACTTTGCCTGCAAGAGTGCATTTTACATAGCCGAGATGCGTGCTATACTGGATCTCCCAAAGAATCAATCACAGCGCCTTGCACTCATTGCAAGAACTCCATCGGCGCCAGGTGTAGCGCCCACGAAGAGATTAGGTGGTCACCGCTATCCAGCCACAGGAGCGTGCGTTCTATTATTCGCCCAATATCTCGTGGAACGTGAAGAACAAACGAATACAGAGAGCAGCATAGATTTGCGTGTACGAACACGTGTTACCGTCACGCTGTTCACAACAAAACAACAGTTGTTCTGGAAGTTACAAAAAGCTAGAATAAAAAAAAAAACATCCACACCCAACGTAGAAGAAGCAAGTAACTATTTTATTAATCAAACATTCAATTAACGTAAAGCGAAAATCACGCCTGCATACGCGAAGTTGTACTACTAAATTGCCTGTTAAGGGAGGATATCGCAGAAAAAGTAGGAAAAAAAAAAGATTGTGCGAGAAATAACAAAACACTCTAAAAATATCGAGTAAAAAGGGTATATTTTTGTCCCACAACAATAATCGTCATCAGGCTTGCGTGCGCTTCCTTTCTTGAAACCTCGGCGCTGGCCAGTTTCCTATCGAGAATGCAATGTAACGCTGATAACGGGCATGTCGATCGTGACCGGAATGTACCGGGCGCGGGACGATAGCGCAAGGATAGAACGCGATATAGATGACGATTATTGTTGTGGGACAAAAAGACACCCTTTTTACTCGATATTTTTTTAGAGCGAAGATGCCACCGGCTGCTGGCTAGCGCCTCCCCAGGATTTTTTACAAATAAATACAGAGCCTGAACTCTGCCTATACATGTTCTAGGTTCTTATGCGGAACGAACACAATCTGCGCGATAAAATACGAACATTACTTAAACAGCAAATGAATAAAATCACACAAAAGGTCTCTTGACTGAAAGTATGGCACATTTTTCAGCATCACATTTTTAAGGGTCCTTCAGTTGGCGACTCGCGTATTTTCGAAATAACCGTCAGCCACGACGACTCGCGCAAATGGGATTTCGCATGCGTCACGCTATTGCTGCCCGGTGTAGCAGATGGACGAATTCATAAACAAAGAACATCCTCCCCCCCCCCCCCAAAAAACAAAAACAAAACAAAAACAAAACAGCAACGATTGTTCATGCTTGGAAACGCGTAACGGCTCGTTGCCACTGCAGCTTGCAGCGGCGCCCAATGAGGGAAAAAAAAAAGCGAGGCCCATTGACTCTGTGCCGCTCCATTCCAGTCTGCATTAATTGATTTTTGTTATATCGGGCACAACGCACCGGAAACACAGAAATCAAAGATTCTTTCACCAGCAGTGATAACAATGATTACTGCAGAAACGGCTATCTCGCAAACTAATACGTCAACATATTCCCACAATGTGCAGGAAACGGTTTACGATTTATCGCGATTCAACGTTTTAAAAATCATTTGTAAACAACTATACGGATAATTTGCGCTCACACACCAGCCGCCGAACCTGCAGGTCAATATCGCCAAAAAATACCCCCCCCCCCCCCAAAAAAAAAAAGAGTCAATAGTGCTGGCTTAGCACAGCTACACACATTAGCTTGGTTCAAATATTTTAAATTTGGATTTGTATATGTATGCACTCAAAGTTATCAATTTTGTTACACATTACTGACAGTTTCTCCCTCCCCCTTGTGATGTTTTACTCCTTTATAATTACTTTGTGTTATTCGTTGTGTACGTCATGCAATTTCGCTCACCTCCTGTTTGCGTAACTGCGATTAAGCCTCTCTTACTCAATACTCCATCGTGTCGTATATCTATAAGGCACGTTCAAATAAACCAAGCACATCATCACTAAACTTGTTTAATAAGCATCGTCAGAGATGTGACCGAAGTAACAGAAGTAAATTTCAGGTACAGCCTGATGTGCGGGACATGCTTGTTCGACGACGGCAACAGTGGCGCGACCTCACGGAGGCCTCGTGACGTCACACGAAATTCCTACCGATGCGATCCATGCACTCGCTCTCATCCGTTGTAGCGGCGCCAGTGCGGTCACTGTCAACAGCACGCCTGCCATGCTCGTGCGGAGAATTTATTTTGAGCCCCACCGAACCCGAGAAGAGTCTGGCTCAACGCCTGCAGAGAGAGGCGACGGGCCGCCAGGTGGGCGGTGTGTTTGTGCTTTGCTAAAAACGAACACGGCATGGTTGGCTTTCGCCCCCATTTGTCAACACAAGATGCTATGCTGCAAATCACCCACGGCATATTTGACCCGCTCATTCCGGGCCACACGAAGGCCATCCCAGCTCTGGACTTATGCAAAGCATTTGATCGCGTCGAGCATCGTGTCATCTTAGAAAGCTGTGGGTACACGCGCATACACTTACATTCAGACCTTTCTCACAGCACGCACTGCCGAACTTCAGTTCAACCCGCTCACTCGCCCAATATACGCACTAAAGAGTGTCGGCACACCATAAAGGTCCGTCTTCTCACTTTTCCTATTTAATATTATTCTCACCCTCCCCCCCCCCCCCCCTAGCCCGACAACTGGCAACTATTCCTCACCTAAAACACACCCTATACGCGGATGGCATCACACTATGGTCTGCCCATGGCAGTGAAGGTGACATGCAAGACACCATTCAAACCGCAACCAACCTCACACAAAACTATGCAGCTAGTGTAGGGCTTACCTGGTCTCCAGAAAAGTCCGGACTGCTCTGCATCCCTCCCAAAAGCCGCAACTCCCATTCCTCCCCCATCGTTATCGAACTGGATAGCAGATCGGTACTAGAGGTCGACACCCTCCGGATATTTGGCATGCATATCCAAAGGGATGGAAAGAACACTAACACAATCCGGAAACTCAAGCAGGTTGTAGGGGCGATTTCGCACCTGATCCGTCGGGTCTCGGCCCACCCACGGGGCATGAAGGAGGGTGACCTATGTCACCTTATTCATGCATTCGTACTCAGCCGCGTGTTCTACTCCGCTCCCTGCCTCCAACTATCTCGCCCAGACACTGACGCCCTGGATGCCCTCATCCGTCGGGCATACAAAGTAGCCATCCATCTTCCCATAAGTACACCCACCGATCGACTTCTCAAACTGGGCCTCCACAACACAATCGGGAAACTCATGCACGCGCACCGCCAAACGCAATACCTTCGCCTCACGCAAACTGGCACCGGACGGCATATTTTGCATTCTCTTGGAATCCAGATACCGGCCAATGATCCGACATTACTGCACCGAGAACTCCTCATTGCACCACTTGCCCGTAACATGCACCCCAGCCACCACAATAAACGCCGCCGAGCTCGTGCTAGAACTCTACACAGTTGTTATGGCTCCGAACCGGACGCCACCGTATAAGTGGACGCAGCCTGCGTGAGCGATGAAGCTGTCGCCGCCATGGTGGATCACACACTCTCCCCAATAGGTACACGCACACTTTCTCCGGACACCTCCCCCGAAGCTTCAGAGGAAGCTGTCATTGCCTTAGAAATTGTTAACACTGAAGCACGGTATGTTTTATCCGATTCCAAAGCGGCGATTCTAAATTTCGCGCGAGGCCGAGTGCACGTCCCTGCTTTTTGCATACTGGACTCGGCCGCTGCACCCCCGACCCGTCATGTGGAGTTGATCTGGGTGCCCGCGCACTGCGGGAATCCTGGAAACGAGGCCGCCAATCTCTTAGCCCGAAGTTCTCTCAACGGGGCACTGGCGGCCTCCGATCCCGGATTCACGAAGGAGCGCGCGCACACTTTCAACAAGCTGACTCAGGCCTAGAGGGCAGAGCGTCAGCTTTATCCTCCACCTTACAAGTCCCTCAGCAACCGACAGGCCACCCTCTGGCGCCAGCTACATGTCTCACACTCTTCCTTCTCCTCTCATTGTATCGCACCCCCCTTTTCTAACACCAGACTGTACTCTCTGCCCTAAATCTCACGCTTCTGCTATACACATCCTTTCTCACTGCCCAGCAGATCCTCCCCCACGGGCCCTTGAACATCTCAAGACCTGGAAGGACTGGGAGACCCTACTGCTTTCAGAGCACCCGGTGTAGCAGACAATGGCTGCCGACCGGGCTGCCAGCGTCATAGAGCACCACCAAATGAACGCTTGAGCACAGCGGGATCGTACGGGGGCCCAAGAGCCTGCGTGCTCCAAACTCCTCTGTTGAAATAAAGTTTTTCTCCTCCTCCTCCTAAAAACGAACTGTTTGAGTAGGATGAAAATGGCACAGTTTCCTTGTACGAAGGCACAATTTACACAACTTGCCCCTCACATTGTAGGCGCATGACTTCTACAAGCGATAGCCGAGCGAAATTATTGAACAGTACACGAGCGGACATCCGACCAATATGCCTTCGGAGCGAAACAAATCAGAGCATATCCACGAGGTGAATGACGACGAGTGGGGAGAAGCGGACGGACGGCCTGACGGACGCTTTGCCCCATGCACTCATTTTCATTCACTCCGTGGATGTGCTGTGACACCGTTTTTATTGACATGCAATCTGTCTGTCTGTCTGTCTGTCTCTTTCTCTATCTGTGCTCGTATACTGTCACCCATCCAAGTCATTGTATCCCGTGCACGCTTGACAAATGGGCACACGTGTTCCAAGATGAAGTGGAGGACGAAGAGAGCGCACGCCGGCACAATTATTGCTTTCACGAGGGTGATAGTTATTGTTCACGCCTAATGGAGTTTTTTAGAGCACAAATACACAGATTCGCTGCATAAAAAAAGGAACGTTTAAAACTGTATTTATAAGCGCGCCGCACACCATTTACTAAATTCAATTATAGCGTAGACAGCATTCCTTGATACGAGTAGCGCATATATATATATATATATATATATATATATATATATATATATATATATATATATATATATATATATATATATATACAGAGAGAGAGAGACCGCACAAGAATCGCTTATACACGTCGGATCGGGAGCGTTGTCGCGCGAGCCAGCGCTGCAGTATACATACGAAGCTCGAGGACATCATCAATAACGCAGGTACGCGTAAAGGCAGAATCCTTTTTTTGAGACCAAGTATCCTTGAAAGTGCGCGAGTGAAGTTTTCTGAAGCGAGCCTTGCGTTCTTATCGCTTTCGAATGCGTCGACCGCACGAAGACATTTTCACTCTGGCTGCAGGCCAAGCGGCGATTTCGCGAAATAATAACAGATCCACGACTGTGCACATTCATGCGGCAACGTCTTGGTAATGAGCTTTCTGGCCTTACGGCAGCTAAAGACGTTGTTATAAACGGAGGCCGCGCAGAAATGAGCACATCATCACCAGTTCATCGCACGGGCGCTGTATACGCTGAGTTCGAAGCGGGCGCTGCAGCCCATGAGAGGCCACCGTCTGCAGACTGTCGTATATGAACTTACTGCTTTACAGTTATGTGCCTATAAGGATTCATTGAAATACGATTCCACGTAAGCATAAATCATGCCATTCAACGGCGCCAGCACATGAGTGTGAACCTGATGTATATACACATCTCTCTCATTTCCTTTTAAAAAAACTAATAAAGTATAGACTCGCCTCCATAGGCGCGACTGCGATATCACCACGACAGACACAGGCGAAAACATGCTACAACAGCTGAACGAAAATTTTACGCACACTCGCATAGACAGAAACACGGAGAAAACTAACGCCCGCACTAAACGAAAAAATGTGTACGTATACAGACTTACTGCACCGACGAACATTAGCGACAGTTCGTACGCATATGGGTAGCACATCATATATGCTGGAATTGATTGGGGGAATATTCACGGCTTCACCAGTGTCAAGTGTTTCCATAAGTTTTACCATCCTCATATGCTTCCAACGAGTGTGGGCGAACCCGCTGACAGAAAACTAGTTCATTGGTTCAATAAGCTGGAAGCTTATTGAACCAATGAACTAGCTTTCTAGAATATAACGCTGGCGCCATCGAATGTCTACGGTGTTCACACAGCGGTTAGAATACGTCAGCAAGGTCACAGGATCAAAGGTCACAAAGCCAGCAAGGTCACAAAGACCATAGTTACGTGTTTCGCACGAGCACCACAAAGACGTCCTATATGAATAATACTGCATAACGACTACTTTACGATGGGAGTAACTCGACAAGAGCACAAGCAGCTTCGGAGAACCATATCCTTTTGGAATGAGGTTAAAAAAAAAAAACTACACATAGATCCAACAAACAGAATAAAACTTACAAAATTTTCGCAGCAAATGCTCGAGAAACCTTCCGACCAGACTCACGACGACTCGAAGCTCAAAGCACAGATACACCTATAGCATACACAGATCGAACGTGCACGAGCAGTATCGAGAAAATCGGACAAAAAAAATAAGTATATACCACGGAGTATTTTTCTGCCAAAGTAATAGAGCTATACAACAGACGCCGTAGAGGATCGAGGCTCCGGGTTTAGTTGGCCAGCTGTTTTTTTTTTTTTTTTAACGTGCGCACAAAAGCGTCCAGCGCCATTTGAAGCCTGTCAGTATACGCGTTTGTCCTTCTTGTCTCTGTGTCGTCGTTTTGTTCTCACTCTAAACTATCGTCATGCCATACCAACTAGCCCAAGCTGCCACACTTCATATGACGCCACGACCAGTTACACGACCGCGCCGGGTAAACGAGAAAGCGACCCCTTTATCAAGTTCGGTTGTCCACACAGCATCGGAAAAAGAAAAAAAAAAAAAAACGTACGAAGAGCCACTCTTGTGAAGTGCTGCGCCCACAAACTCGGCGACACAGCGGCGGAAGGTTTTTCGAACGCGTTGCGAAACGTCCCGACGGTGCGTCTGCGGCTCCTTCGCCGGCAGCGGCCGATTGCACAGGGCGCTCGGATTCAATGAGGATCGTACAGTGCAGCAGCCACGCATACACCCCGCGCATGGGTGCGGCATCCTGGAAACGCGCACATATACACACCGACGTCGGCTGAGCTCGCTTCTCTCCCTCGTCGTCATCGGCGAGTGCACGCCGAACCGTGTACGTTTGCGTAGTTATTAAAATGTAGACACCGGGCGTCCTTACGCACGAGGCCAAGCGAAAACAGCAAGCCGGGGGTCGCAAGTCAGCAGCGGGGGCAAGGGCGACCCGCAAACACCCCCGTATCGCTCGGCCATGGCGCGACTGCCACAGTGAGAAACACGACGACGACAACACCACCACCACCAACAATAATAATTGGAGGGCTAATTGGAGGGCTAGTCTTGAGCTTCACCTTTAAGAGTATATAGATCGCGATAGCGTAATCGGGCCTCGAGCGAATCCACCTTCTGAAAGGCTAGCCTGCTTCGGTTCTCCGCGCGTGCATCAACTATAAGGGAACGAACGACTGTGCACGTAGCCTTGGCCGTTTCAAAGTGTGCCTACTGCAAACACAATTGTCGGGTGCCCACTGCGATATAATTATTCATCTAACGAATCAGCGAAGGGCTCCGTACACGTATAGGAGGGCAACACGCGAACCCACGCCGCTGTTCACCTAGTTGATGTTTCTGCCGCTGATGATGATTAAATATGTCTGAGCACCTTGTAAATGCGTCTTTTACAACGCCCAGCTGTTGCTCAATCAGCATCATTTGACGCCTGGCGCGATGCGCTTCTGCCACGCAATACATGACGAGTCAAGGAGACTCCGTCCACGACGTGACAATCATGTTTATTTTTTTCAAAGCTGTTTCAAGTGACATCAAGCCTCTGAGAAAAAACAGCTTCTTTCCACGCAGGCGGCCTGGATTAGATCCTCACGGGGACCCGGTAAATTTTATAACTTACTTTATTTGCATCTTTCTCTATTTTTTCGGTCACGGAAAAGACGATTATATGCTACCAACCAACGAGGCCAACGCCGACGTCGAAATTTTCAGCGACACGAGCTCTTGAACGCGATCGTGTTAATATCTTTGGATACGGGTCAATGACATCGATAAAAACGAACAAACCCGCCAGGCTAACTGCATCAGGTAAAGCAATGCACTAATCGTACCGTAGTTTTGCGATGTAAGACCCCAAATATACAATTCTTATTTCAAAGAAACACAGAACATGTATAATAAAGCGAGCTTTGCTGAATCAGATGGCAGTCTGTCTCTGCCGACAGAAACAAGTGCAAGAACAGCCCTCTCTGACCGCCACTGCCACAAATTCAGCCGCAGCTTCGTATACACACCCGGAGCGCCATATAACATACTCGATGGCACAGTAACCTAACATTAAGAAGACGAATTCATGAAACTACAAGACAAAACTGCATTTGAAGCCCGTATGAACCCGGATTCAGTTGATCGAGAATTGTTGCTGAGCGTTGACAGCAAGACGCCCTGAATCTACAACCTTATAGGAGCAGAGCCACGGGTCCAAATTCCAACGCATTTTCGCAGTATCCGAGCAGATACTGCTGCAATATTTTCGCGCTGGCATTATGCGTTCGCGCGATAGCACCGACATGCATCGTCCGCAGATCTCGAAGGCGAGCGCGACGACACCGTACGGAAGTGTGCACCGAACCGACGGCGCAAGTGCGACAGCGAGGTGCCTATTTATACGCCCCACTTGGCCTTGGGCTTCCCGTCTACTCCATCTCCGCGTCAATTGGCGTGTCACTCGCTGGCGTTTCCGAGCAACAGGAAACGCCTCGTCGAAGAAGCCGGCACAGCGCAGCGGCAATCACGCCCGCGCGAGTCGACGGAAGGGACATAGAGCGGGGAGGGGGGGGGGGGGGGGTGTAAGCAGGCGCAAAAGCATCCCGGTGAAGCCCAATGCAGCTTGAACCTCTCCCTCTCACCCATTTTGCTTTCTGAACATATTATTCACGACGCAAATCATAGTAGCGTCTAAGTGTGCCGTCTAACTGGGATCTCGTTATAAAAGCTGCCCCTCCCCCCCCCCCCCCCAAATAAAAAACAGAAAAAACGAACCCGCCTCGTTAAAAAAACTATCCGTCAAAAAAGAAAAAGAAACACGCACACACAATCCATTTAGTCTTTGACGGTGGATGACCAGAAAAAATGTTTAGCACCCAATACAATTTTCACAGATTTTTTTTTTCAACAGAACTACGAACTTATTCATGACTGGATCGGCACTCGGCAGCATTGGTATGACGTGTTGCAAAGTGTCCTAAACCCACGTTTGACATCAAAGTTTCGGAGAGCCCAAATTTTCTCGATGTGCACGATTCTCCATGTAGGCTTTACACCTTACCCTGCAGATGCCGCTCACATATGAAGTTTTCTTTCTCTCTACATTTGTTGTGCGCTGCGGTATTTATTTCTACGGTATGCGGTATTTATTTCTAGGAGTTTCCCTTCAGCGTACACCAAGAAATCCCACCAACAAATCCTATGCAGCTTCGCTGTGAAAGCACACTTCTGTGGCATATAGATCTGTCGAATTCAAGATGGCGAGCTTTTTTTTTTTTTTTGTCAGATGGCCAACTCTCGTGATGAGATGTTCGACTTGACGCTAACACAATGGTGCTCCTCCCAGAGTTTACATCACTTTCTACCTTTGAGCGTTAATAACGACTACGTAGTTGGGCGCTCTTCCGAATCGTCCCTGTCATTTTTTTTTTCTTCAGGTTTCAGACACCAACTAGCCCAGGGAGAAATTCCTTCACAGTACCTTCGATCTATTACTTGAGAACATCCATTTAAGGGAGAGAGAGAGAGAATCCTACGCATACAAGCACGAAAAGTTCGCGCAGTGCGTTTGAAAACAATATCCATTGCCCGAACTCTGTTTCAATAATAAGGGTTTCGATGCTTAACTCATGACTTGATTAGAAATACCATGAATTAGTTTTGACCCCCCCCCCCCCCCGGCATTTTTTGGCATGTACCTGACGCTGGGTACACGGGTGTCCTTGCGATTCACCAAACTGAAATGAGGCTGGGGCTTAATCTACAGCTTAACAGCGCAACATCATGTACAGTCGGCCACATAATTAGCTATCACGCATAAGTGGCAGTCTTTTTCTATGTACGACTGAATAAAGTTTAAAAAAAAAAAAACGTGAGGACAACTGTATGCCCACAAAGCACATGTCCACGAAGCATTTTTGTTTTCTAACTTCGTTCCACAATATGGCGCTGACACACAGAAAAGTGGCCGCTTCGCAGAATAGCTAAAGTTTTGGCCGACTGTACTACCACATCAGGTCCCTATGTGGGTACCTTGAACACACTTTAGAGTAAACTCAATGCACTACCTTCACTTTCACATTGCCAGACGCACGACGCTTCACATTGAAAAAATTACGCTGCTGAAACCAAGTTGACATCCCGACTCGCGATCGAGGCTGGTTTGGAAGACCAAATTGATCCAGCAAAGAAAACGATGCCCCGTCTGCCGGTTTGATAAGCGCGAAGAGAGAACGAACTTTGATACGAACAAAAGTTTGAAAACACGTCCATTCAAACCCACTCGTGGCGATCACCCAGCGGAAAAGGGCCAGATACGGTGAAACCACGATCAGAAATGACGTCAGCTACGCCAACTGCTGTGCGGCACAGCAGTTGGCGCGTACTCACGCAGCAAAAGACCTCCGTATACCCTGAACTCACCATACCCCGAAACGATAACACGGCGTCATATACCCGGAGCAGTGCTTCACCACGTGCGTTTTTCAGCCGGCAAGCATATGAGACCAAATGCACGTAGTCTCCCTTAGCGTCAATAAAAAGACGCGCGACGTTTTCACTGCTCCGTGTGAAACCATTTTGAAGCGGCTGTCTGTCGTGCAGTTCCTCACGCAGTGCCGGCGAGATGCCACCACTCGACGCGATTCGTATTTGCCGAACTCAGCACTGCGCCCATTCGCGATAGCGTGACCATTGCACAGCGCCCCATCAAAACCCACAGTGCAACGACAAGGCGCGTTCGGTTGGCCATGCCCTAGATGGCTCCAAGCCAAGAGGCGCATTGCCCCAGTCGAACCCCGCTGCGGGCACTTGCAGCTAAAAATAACTGTCATGTTTTCCGAGCAGCAGCTTAATCGGCGCACTGCACAAGGGTGCCATCGCACGCTGCGGAACGATCGGGGACGGGCGCGTTCGCTTATCACGCCGATTGCGGGACAGTGCTGAGGCGAGGCGACGAACGCACGTCGAAGACTTGAGGGTGCGCCGTGTGGCATCCACCCGCTTTCAATTAACCAACCAGACCTTGAAGTCCTGACACCACAGTTGCAATTTCATTGCTGCACTATGTGACTGCTCACAGCGCCAAGCAAACAGTCTGAAGACACATCACGAGGGAGGCTAAATTAAAGTATGAACATTGCGACGACAGGAGCCTATATATGAAATTCCAGTCACCCGCGAATAACGGGTTGTATAAATAATCTGTCGTCGAGTCACAGCTGGGTTCGTATATTCGTTATCAGGAATCATCTCTTACTGAATCAGTTTCAACCACCATTCGAAAGCATTGCGAGAACTTCAAGGCCAACACTGAGACAGCATGACAAAAAAAAAAAAAAACAACCACGGGGCAAGCTGATAGACGACGCACAACAACGCCTATACGTCGGCGGACAAGCCTCGACCTGAAAGCTTCGCCCCTAAAACATCGGGCTTCTTGAACACGAGTTGTGCGCATCTGGCTCTGAATTATTCTGGTCGCGTCGGTTCACACTCGACGACGAGCATCAACTTGCGTGTGCGTATGCCTTTGTGTATATTGAAAGAACTGAACTGATCGGACGGCGAGCGTACAAAACCAACAGTGCTCGTATACGGCCAACTGGATGTAACCCTGAAACATCTAAGCGCCAATTGTGAACACACTTGCGTTGGCCACAGGTAACGTTCTATTACGCATTCCGAGTCCCTTATTTATTTTTTTATTTATTTACAATACTGCTACTCTCCTTCGAGAGCGTGGCAGTTGGGCAATACAGTAATTTTTCACACACACAAAAAAAGGATGTAGACGTAAAAACATGCAAGCATAATAACAGGACATGAGGATCATATAACCATTGAGCAGTACAGAAGTTAAACGTTAATTATGTTATTAATACACAATGTATGCAATAATCACAAGATACAAAGCAAGTTATAGCCATTATACAGAGCTAAAACCATGCCGAAAGGCGATAGAAATACAATACGTGATTGAAGAAAGGAACTTATGTTAGCATTGGTATCGTGAGGGAAAACATAAATGGAACAGTTGTGACAGGAATAGCAAGCACTGAAAGCATACTTCAAAAATAGCTATACTACTGTGAAGGTGGATACTGGAAGGTGGATAAGGTGGATCTACCTTGGACCTTTCGTAACAAGTCAATAATGCGTAAGCTTTGTAATACGGAGCTTTCACCCGCATAATACTTCCCCGACAGGACGCTTACAGCCTGGTACAACGCAAGCCAAAACGAGATTGAACCTAAGGAACAACCTTAATCGCCTTGTACATTGTGCAAAATTCGGGAAATCACACCTCAAGACTAACGAAAGAGGAGGGCCTACGCACGTTCGCCTGCGGACGGCTCGCTTTGCACTACCCATTTATGGCCGGCGCGTCGATGGGGGCGCTGGTGGCGGCGTTTTTCGCAGCGCCGCCTGAGCAGAGTCTGACGTCTACCACCGAAACACTTGTTTGCCGGAACACAATAGGACGTACGCTTCGAATCTTTCAACCCCTTTGCCACATTTAAATGGCCGTTCGCTCGAGGCACAACTATCCTTGCATAACAACACGCATTACTCTAACAACGGCATTCCACCTTCTCTGTTTTGCGAGCGACAGAAACTTTGAGCAAAGATTAGTCACGGCCTCCTGCCTATCATTACGTGCAAGGGTAGGTACAGAGCCTTGACTTTCCCGGTACAAGAACGACCACACGGAAATGAAACGTACACGCGAAGCGGGCAGGCTAAGCAGTGACCGTAAAAAGCCATGAGCGCCCGTGGTGTAGTACAAGACGCAGCTGCGCGGCCGATTCATCCCGAAGTACTGCAATCACTAGAAGCACTCAGACCTAGGCACCCGGTTGATGAACGACCGAATGCGAGCATCTTGCTAAGATCTCGCCAATGCGTCATGCCGGTGCGGCAGGGCGGCTGACAGCTTTCTATGACGCGTGCCACGCGTAACCGGAAGGTTCCAGCCTGCTGGCTTTGGCGCAATTACGTGAAGAAGAAAGGGGACACCTTGGAGCCGCGACACACATTTATACAGAAAAGTCCTCGGCCGACCGGGGCAACCGGCGAAGGCAGACGCTCCGGACAAAACAGAACAATGAGTTGCCTCGGCGGTGCCCCCTCTCTCAGCCAGCGCCGCCTCATTTGTATTGTGTACTCAGGTCTTAAGATGGAACCACTGCCATCATGTCGGCGACCTTGGGCCACCATCAGCGCTTTGTTTTCGCTCACGTCGGTGGCGCTCGCCCGATAGAGCACCACTCAACGGCTACCGCGGCTATGCAGATTTGCACGCGCCGTATAGCTGAGACCCGCAAGCGCAGGGGCGTTCGTGTCAGGCTGAATCGCAACGTTAGGCAGTTATCGAATACGGTAGGCAAAGCTTTGCGGTAGCGTTTGTTGCCACGGTATGTCCTCTGGTGGAAATAGCGGGCACACGCAACGGGCACTATCCTTGCGTACCTCAAACTACCTAATAGGGAGTTTTAGAATAGCGCATCGCGAGCCCTTGCGGTGTGGTCACTGCCACTGCGAATGCGTCGTACGCGAGCTGCCGTTCACGGCCCGCCCGCAGAAAATCCGAAATAGAGAGCGACGTGTGCGGCCCGCAAACGCTGGTGTCGAGGCTATGTGTAGTTTCCGTGCATTTGAGTTTGCGGGGCCGCTAAAGTCCCTAGATTGTTCCCTAGGAGAGGCAAACGTTATTCTAAAGCTCCCTAATGAACGGGACGAATCGCCTTCCAAGCCACGACAACGATGATGATGAACAAACTTTATTTAATTAGCAGAAAGGTCCTCTTCCCCTTTCAGGTGTGAGAGGAGAAGGGAGGACCAAACCTAGACGACGGCCATGATCCCATGGGCCCTGGCGGCGTCTTCGGCCTGCCGTATTAAGCGGGCTTGTAATTGAGAGTCAGAGCTGAGGAGTGCGACATCCCATCCACTCCCGTCTGTAAATTCGCCTCTCACGGGGGCCTGCGGGCATGCCCATAAAATGTGGCTCAAGTCCGCCCTGTTGTGGCAAAATTTGCACTTGTCCGAATGAAGTTCCGGCACGCAGCGGTTCATTGTTACCGGACTAGGAAACGTGTGGGTCTGGAGTAGGCGCCACGCCACCACCTGTCCTTTGTTCAATGACGAGTGTGCGGGAGGATAAATTTTCCTGCTTAGCCTGTAATACTGTGTAATATCTCGTGTAAGTGGTCATTCGCTCAAATTTCTCATCGTCCTCCCCGTTCGACCAGGGCAATCCAGAGGCTCGGTCTGTAAGTCCTCGAGCTGTCTGGTGTGCTGCGCGAAATTTCTAGATAAATTGCATGCGTAGAAAGGCGGTTTTTATGTATACCTACATGCATGCATACTGCAAACAGAAGCGCACCTTGTAATTTTCACGCAACTTTTTTGCTTAAAGTCTATCAGTGTTACAAATGGCATTGAATGAAACGAAATTAAATGTCCGAGAGCTTGCACAGCAAGATGAATACAATGAGAAATAAATCAGTGCACACGCATAAGAAGTTATGACGCAAAGCATAAAGTAATGCGTATCCATGGCCGTGCACACAGTGGGCGCAAAGCATACATTGGCATTATATGGAGGGGGGAGGCGCAAAGTGAACCTTATGCATTGATATGATAAGGAGGGGAGGTGCTATGAAAAACCTGCGCCCCCCCCCCCCCCTGAAGGAGAACCCTGCGCACGCTTATGTGCGTATCTGATCTCTATTAAGCATCCTTCACAGTTAAGAGCTGCAAGGGGCCACTATATTTGTACATTTTGCTTACCTGGAAAGTAAACGTAAAGGTAGCTTACCACAAATGTAGCAAGCTTAAGCAATCTGTTTTCCCTTGCTTAATTTTTTCAATTTGCTTGATTAGTACATGCTAGACAATAAAAACATGTATGTCACCCTACCAAATGGCCCGCTTTGAATTAACTTTCTAACCACACATAAATAAATGAATGAATAAAAAAATAAATATGCAAGGATGCAATATCCTGAAAAGGCACATGAGGTACTTCCCGACTGCTCTCCTGCCTGCAAGGCTTAGTAAGACAGATTCTTGACAACAACAAAAGATATACTGCTTTGTTCACAACAAGAATGAGTTTCATGTAGTTTGCCATCTCTCTCATACTCTTGAAAGGTCCATTAAAAGTTTACGAGCCTAGTTAGCACTTCCACTACAGTTGCATTGAAAATGAAAATCTCAGCGAGCCACTTTTGAACACGCCAAATGCACTGTATTAGAGGTAACAAAGAATTTACTCCAATAAGCAAAAAGGCTTTCACAGAGCATGAACACAGATAATTGGCAAATTATAGGTATGACGCGCACATATAGCAAACCTGCAGGAACATGCTGTCTGGCCTTATACTGCTCAGCTGTCAGTTATGTAAATACAATATATGTCATGAAAGAGCCAGCCACATCAAAATACATTTTCCAAGCTCCTGTATAACACAATTATGTGCAAGCACAGTTATTTATTGTCATGAACTCATAATGCCACTCGATATGACCAAGCAGCAGTGACAACACCATTATGCATGAATATTCCTCCAGACAACACAACCGCTACCTAGACACACTCGTGCCAATACATTAATATAGTCGTCACAATATAACCCTCTAAGCATAATATATCAAATAGGAGGAGCCATTACAACTGGTCAGCACGCTGTTGAGTGGGGATGCTTCATCAAAGGATAACACAGAATAACGCTGGGTTTCCTTATTTTTTACAAATTTCTTATTAATTTTGCAATGACTCCCCATTTGTTTCAGTTATTTGGATCAGCATAACCTCAACACTCTACTGCAAAAGCATGCTTGGCCTCATACAGAATGCCACGTCTGGCTACTACACTTGAATACTGGCACATTTGCAATATTGCCCTAGATGGGAGGGGGGACACGAGCCGCGTCAAAGAATCTTGTCTATTTGAGCATCAAATTTCATAAATCGTAAAGCAGGTATGAAGTTTTATGGTGTTTTAATACCGTGCATAGTAGAAGTGCCTTGCATACAATACACCGAGCCATTCAGTTTCAAATATTCGCATTACCCTAGTTAGTATGCTAATAATTGATGTTAGACATCTAATGCACTCGAGCAAGTTCTAATCTGTTCACTACTTGATCTAGGTGAACAACTCTCATGAGAGCTACGGCAGCAATCACTCAGGCTTGCTTCAGGTTAAACTATCTGGGAAGGTAGACACCATTAGTGCTAATCTCACTCCCCCTTAAATGCTTTTTAGAAATGACTAAGCCCCAATAGATGAAACCTTAGAGTCAGTCTTTTTTTTCTTCATTTTATTTTTCCCTGTTTATATGTCTATAACTTTTCACTGAATATATGCCTAATAGAATTGTGATGTAGAGTTGACATGTTCGCTGTGGCAAGCTTTTTTGAGGTTTCGTTTCATGTGCGGAGTGACCCACCGGTGCGCCACGACATCTAACACACACAAAAAAATTGCTAGTGATTATTTATAACCTTTCGCTACAAGATTTGTACCTCTGCATTCATGTTTTATGAAGCTATCGCATGAGCAAGCAAGTGCACGCTCGTAACATCACAGCCGCATAGGAGCACAAGCAATGAATGGCCCACTAGTGACCCACATCGCAGTAGACTGATTAAAGCATTACTGGTGTGACGACTCTGGCTGCCATCGAAATGAAGACACCCGCTCACTGGTGACTTGCTTTTAATGGCAGTGCTCGTCCCGTGTGTTCCTTCACAGTGATTACCTCTGCTTCGTGTTTTTACATTTCACAAATGTGTAGCCAATTAGCTCAAAGAACAGCACTTCTGCTATTCACTGAAATGCACCAGTTGTAATAGCGCTAGTGAAATGACATGTGGGTGCGGTGAGATCGCTGTCACACGCACTCTTTTTACAAGAATTTTGATGATTGAAGCCTGCAAAGGTGAAGTATTTGTTCTATGTAGCTCAGAGAAAAGTCCCTTCATTGTAAAATTTGTTGTTCAGCCATGTAAGAATAAGCACAGCCTTCACACTACTCAACTTCCATTAGTTACCCGTAATTCGTAATTAGTAAACACAAGAGTACAATTTACTGCTCACTGAAAGTATACCGATCTCGACCGCTGCATGTCAAACAAATCATTTTACGATTAGCTCTAACTGCAAAGAATTTTGTGTGACAAAAATAAAGACCCTGTTTCACACATTTACAGGGTGTATGGAAGCCATTTTAACTAATTAAAAATATTGTCTTAAAAAAGATTGTCTAAAAACCTAACTGTAGCAGAGGCGCAACAGCATACAGCACAAAAAGGGTCAGACTTGTGTGGGACGTATGGTGCTGCCGCCAAATTGCTACAGCATCTCATGCACCACATCTAGTGCACTGCCTACATGAAGAGTTTTCGTGCAGCAGAAGTGCGAGCCGACTGAAACCGATGACAATTGCATCATAAATTCTGTTCCCATGATTCAAATATAAAGCGAAATGCTACAAGCCATCACAAATAAGCCTGCATTCATGGAAATGCCTTCAGGACAAGCTAAGTACAAACTACTATAATGTACAAAATTGTATCCCACAAATAGGTTGACCACAGCAAGTGCTTTGAACCCAATATATTTTGTGTACTACATGAAAGAAGCCTTTTTAGCGATGCCATTTACCTCCCACAGTTGGTGTTCGACATATTAGGCATGCTAATGTAGATAAGTGCAAAAAAAAATAATAATAACACAGGTTTCAGGAATGCGATTGTCTATGCATGTGTAGCGGTAAAACTACAAAAATGAATTTGGCAAATGAAACTAAAGGGTGATCACGCTTCATTTTAGGATGATTTTTGTATCAATGTTCTCACTTATATGGCCAGTACAACCTGACTGTCATGATGCCAACAAAACAATTAATTATCAATTGCAGAATTCATAGTTAAACTTGACCATGTGAAAGCTTTGCCATATACGACAAAGAACACAATCACTGCATAGGAGAAACCCACACTAGCATATAATTTGTTTAAATATGTCACATTTTTTATTGAAAAAAAAAAAAAAAGGTTCATCTTGTTCCCCTGACACCTTCGCAGTGCCGAATATTAACACAGCTTTGTTGATTGAGAACCGTGCAAATGTTGACTAAAAACAAGTTCATATGATACACTGCATAAGAAATTTAAAAAGAAATCATATGATGAGAATGGAACCCAAATGTATCAGAAACACTAAAAATTCATTTGGACCTTTGCTCAAAATCCTAGTGAAATGACATTGCTTCACTGCTCTAAAAATGAGCAGTAAGTGATGCCAACCACAAAGCTGGAAATGAAGGCTACTGCTACAGAAATTACCAGAACAGTTCACACCAGTGACACTGCTCATATAGTAATGACATGAAGTACATGGAATCATTAAACAAAGTGCCCCATAAGTACACACAGCACAGTGACATAGTATATTCTGACAGACAAATTGATTCCTGCAATAATGAAAGATGGCATCCTCATCAGAGTTGCTTAGGGTTGAGTGCAGCTGTATATGCATCGAATTTCATGATTGAGAATAGAAAATCAAGTCAGACACTTTCAATTTCCAAAGGCTATGAACTGCTAGTTGGTCACACATGTATATACATCAAGCCACAAATATTTAATTGCCTCAGATGAAGCCCTTTCTTTTTCCTAACACTTACCAAGTTTCATTGTATTATATGCTATGTTGAATAATGTATTTAATGAAAAAAGAACAATTCCCAGCTAAAAAGTTCCAGTATACAGCATTCAGAATGTAAATACAATGAAAAATTTCTGGAGGCATCTTGAAGATGCCAATTTAATAATTTGAGTATTTGGACTGCTTTAATGCAATATGTGCAAGCTTAAGCTCAATTTTTCAGTGACATTGCACCAAGAGGATGCTCAAAATATTAATACAGAAAACCCATACATACTTTTCAGCTGCTGCACTAAACAGCCTAAAAAAAACTACAGCTATGACAAAAGTCACAACCTTCTCATGTCAAGTACCCTTCAATGACCAAAACACAGAAACTGCAGCTGTGGCAGAAAAAGGACAGCAGTGTTTTTTTCTGTACATTCGACTAAACTCTAAGCCTACCCTGTGCTAATGATGCAATATTACAAGTGAACTTTGTAACACTCGAGAGCTTTTGAGAATTAAACTGCATAAAGCATAGGTTCAAAGAATAGCAGCCGTTCGGACCATGCATACATTGCTCGAGGTCCATTGATTGATATATGGGGTTTAACGTCCCAAAACCACTATATGATTATGGGAGACGCCGTAGTGGAGGGCTCCGGAAATCTGAGACCACCTGGGGTTCTTTAACGTGCACCCAAATCTGAGCACACGGGCCTACAACATTTCCGCCTCCATCGGAAATGCAGCCGCCGCAGCCGGGATTCGAACCCGCGCCCTGCGGGTCAGCAGCCGAGTACCTTAGCCACTAGATTGCTCGAGGTCCAATACAAGAAGGCTGCCAATATTCACAAATTGGGTGCGATACACATGAATGGCTCATTTACTTAAACGAACACTTCCGATATTCTTATAAAATCTAATTCAAAGGTGGTATTTATGTTTTGACAGACCACTATGACGCGCATTCGAATGAAATCTGCGCACGTCTTGTCCGAACGCATTCCACATACAGCAAGGCATCGAACAAGAGCTAGATGTTTCAGTGCTTACGCTGCTGCCACACGGGGGAAATTTTCAACGGAGCTACAAATGAAACAGACGAGGATTGCACACTTGGGCTGGTGCTTGTCTGCTTGCCCGAAAAATAAACAAAAAAAAAAACAGCCCTCACACATATTAAAAAATAGTAATAATAAAGAGAACACTGCACGTCACTCGGTTTCCGTGCGCGCACACACACAGCACCCTGCGTTGAGTCGTAGATTTTGAATAGCCTTTTAATTAACACTAACCATAGTTCGTCGGCAGTAATCTGTGCACACACTTAAGCGGCACAGTTTCATGCAATACGCACTCGGTGGTCCTGCGGTTTCGGTTTTCGTTCGCAGAAGCATGTCAGATAGAAGATTACCCAGAATTTTGATTTCGGAAAGGAAGAGGGAGTACAGTTAAAGCGAAAAGATAAAGCGCAATTATTGAAAACTACTAATGCAATCTGCAACTAACAGCTTATAGTAAAGCTGTCTTGCAATGGTATTTAGCTAACAATATACAGCCGCTCTAGCGTGGCATATCGAAATTTAGTGTAGTACACGCAAAACGGGTTCACGCGGGCAGAATAAAAATTTGGCGAAGTACCTGATTACGGGATTTACTATCTGAAGTGCTACTTAGTCAACGCTCTTATCGCGCAGACGTTGCCGACACCTCATGACAGAGATGCGAAGGAAAGGGATACTTCACCTTCCACGGCAAAGCATCCCCCTTGGTGCTAAAGGTGGCAACCGCGACACTATCAGTTTTTAAAGAGCCTTTCAAGAAACAGGAACAGACAGAAATACTCACCCATACGCAGAGTGGTTCTTGAAACATGAAGTAAACGATCTCCAACAGCCGCCGTATGCAGTGATGCTCCAACAGAAACTGTTCAAGCGTAAGCTGATGGTTGCTCACGAAAGTAAGGTTGCCCACAGTCATCGAGGTATCAATATCCGTGGTGAAGTCAAAGTTGAACGTCGCGTTGATCTTCCATTCCAGCTGCGAGGTGACTTGAAAGGCATAATAAACCGATCCCGATAGCAGCAAGACGCTGATGACCGTGTACGCCTGCAAGCTCGGCAGGGGCAACCGATCCAACAGAATCGCCGGCATGCTTGGCTCCAGGCTGGGTTCGTACCTCGAAGATCACCAAATGTCTAGAAACGTCGGCATTTCTCAGTCTCGAAGAAAGGAACGACAGCCACTTTCTAACCTGACATCATTTTTTTCTTCATCAGATGTCGAACACTGCGCGAGAGGCGAGCTGGGTACTACTACGCCGATGAAAATAGAGCACGTTTGATTGGCTGCCCGCGACTGGTAAATTTTAGGCGTTCGGTCAGTGCCAAACAAAAAGTACGTTTTTTATCTCGCGGCAGAAAACAGGGTACTGAAGACGACTTACAAGGGCTTTTTCGTGGGCCGTACTGCGAGTCACAAACGCATCACGTTGCGCCGCAGGGATTCACCTCCGCACTACTTCCTTAAGCTGAGGGCTCGCTAAACAAGCGCTGAAAGAGCGTGCACACCCTCGTTCTCAGCTGTTCGCCGCGCCTGCGTACTCTCCACCCAGCTGCTGGCGCCAAGCTGAAAATGTCGTCCGCCTCTGGGACATGGATCACGCCCAGCTTCGGAGACTATTTCTCGCTCGATGACATATTGACTACTAATGAGCGGGTCCCCTGCAAGATAGAACTTCCCATACCGAAACTTGGTACGTAGTGGAAGGGCATATACGGTGCCGATTGCACTCGTAGTACTTCACGCGCATGCTTGCGAGAAGACTGCCCGATAATCTTGTTACTTGTGGGTGATTCACACTTGCGCTGGCTGTACTAGTTGGAGCGAAGCCGTCGAGGGGGTAAGTGCCCTTAGTGTGGGGATAACAGCTTCGCAAGTTTGTGTATACGTGTGTGTGTGAACGGGCGCCTTTTGAATATTGTAGCCGGAAAAATGTCCTGATGTTTTGCGTTTTCCGCTGTCATGTTTTTGCCGGAATTCCGCAGCAAAATCGCTGTTTTAGGTCGGTATTTTTGACGAATATTCGTGGCCCCTCTGCCTGTCGGATCAGTTCGGCAACAAAAGTGCTATCGGCGATGCACATCACGCCATCGGCGAAGTCAGCTGCCTGGAGTGCTGCTGACTTCGCCGGCAGCTGACACATGCCAAGCATGTGTTTAAGGGATGTGGACCGAAAAGGCAGTTTTTAGAAATTGAAACTTCATCAATGCAGGATCACAAGCTAAAATAAAAATTTACGTTAATGTTGATATAAATAAAAAAACAGATCGTTTTTTTTTGTTGTTGTTAGTATGTAAATACACGAATCACCGCGCACACAGCGAGGAAAAAGAAAGCGATAGGAAATTATATATATATATATATAACTTTAGACCCGCCATTACCTCTGTCTCAAATCGCATCTGATAGCCCGCATCGCTCTCTGCTCAGATATACTCCTTTTTCGATTTTCGGCTTTTCTTTATATATTTTTTTCAGCCCAAAATTACGTTTTGTTTGAAAAACCATTGGCCTTTTAGTTAAGATCCTGCCGCCCGGTTCGTGGCCGATCCCCCTTTGTGGGTGTGCGCCAGAGTATCAAGGATCATCATCATCACTACAAAAATGCAACAACTGAGGTAGGCTGACAAAACTGGGTGTTGTTTTTAGCAGAACACCGCACTCTGTAAGTTCGCAAGTGTTACATAATTTCAAGATTGCATCAAAAACCTAAGTATTGTTAAATTCAAATTTATGTGTAATACGCTTGCGTTGTCACATAATAGCAGCAATAAAGTGGACTCGTCATGTCAGCATGCACTGATTTGATAAGAGATCGAAAGTTGGTACCAATGATAACGTCCAGTTGGATAGTGTTGGAGTTGTAATCGACCCCTGTTAAATGAGCATATGCTGCAATAGACAATCGTCCCCTGCGGTGGTATAGCGATTATGGTGCTCAGCTGCTGACTCAAAGGTCGCGGGTTTGATCCCGACATGGTGGTCGTATTTTGATGGAGGCGAAATTCTAGAGCCCCATGTGTCTTGTTATGTCAGAACACGTTACAGAGCACCAAAAGGTCAAAAGTTCCGAAGCCCTCTACTGTGGTGCCCCTCATAATCATATTCTGGTTTTGTGATGTGAAACCCCATATATACATGAATGGGCAGCCCTCTGAGTAGACTTATACAGAATACCACTCCTACTGTGCAATTTCTTCAAAAACCACTATTTGAATTCTTGGTGCATGGTCCTTGCTTGAGCACCTGCATTTAACAAAGCTAGGCTTGGATCACCACAATTTCAGAACCTTTGTGGCAGTTTTTCATTCAGCTGCTTTGTGCTAAAAATGTGCACATTCAGTAAGAATGTGTTTTGGCTGCATTTATCACTCAGATAGTCTAATGTGCACATAAAAAAAAAATTATGGGTCCAGACCCCATGCATCTTTCAGTCTCTACAACTTACATTATTGTCTTGGTATATTGTCCCTTGAAAAGTACACTAAAGTGAGAGACTATGTCAATTTAAACTGATACTCTATTCTATCACAATTCGATTGTCATTAATTTTGAGACTGTGGACTCATTATTGCAAGAAAAACAGAAGGTTTCTTTTTTAAAATTTATTTTGGAACCTCAACAGCAGGGGACTGATGTCACAGGCTTCATTGTATTCTTTTGCATTGTGGCTTTAGCTTAATGAAACTTTTCAAAACTTCACTGGCTTTCTTAGATTACAATGTAATTCATTTGTACTTACAAATAATTAAATGTATGTCCTAAAAGATGTTGCCAAAATCAGTGATATCATCACAAGCTAATATGAAAGAATCAATGTAAAATCGTCAACCGTCTTTTGTTTTTGCACATTTTCTGGCTTCCAAAGTGTGCTTTCTAGCACACATGACTGGTATCTTTGTCACTAGGGAGTGTAATTTGCTAATATGATGGATAAATCAATCATTTTTGTCTTTAGTGTCTAATATATCTACTTATACTACCAAGAACAATATGGTGCCATCTTTGTGAAACAGCTTGATCGTATTGTCCTGAAAAGTAAACAGGTCCTTGTGAAGAGTACAATTGGCAGGAGCTGGTAATTTTTTTTCTCCATTCTACTTTGTTTAAACACTGCGAGTAGCTCACAATGACCACAATTAAACTTTCTTGCTTTTCCATTCCTGTAATTTTTTTTCCTGACCAGTACTGTTAAGTGTTGCCATTATTTAACTTTGGGCATTATATTTACTGTAAATGTTCATTCTTGTACTTCAGTTGGTCAAATTACATGCCTAAATCATGTATTTTTTATTCTCGGTTGTTATAGTAAACATGCTTGTTTTAAAAAGCAAATGAGCAAATGTATATTGAGAGGAAAGGCACTTGTGAAGAAGCTCATATTATTAGCATATATTGATGTGCAGGCTCATACCTTGTTGATACCTTGCTGTCGGGCTGCATATGGAGCAGAGTTTTTTTTTTGTGTGTGTGTGTATGTGTTTGACATTCACAAGGCATCACTGATCGTAATGGTTGAACAATGGTAGCCCCAGCTTGGAGCCAGCATTTCAATATAGGGACTTGTTGGCGTTACACCCTTATTTTGGTGACTTTTCATGGGTGGTTAGCCACGACCCCTTTGTTGTGCTAAAATGGTGGGTGATAGGGCTTTTCATTTAGAATAAGCAGTATTCATGCCGAGACTTAGCACGTGGAAAACTGTACGTAGAGAAGCTTTGTGTCTTATAAGCAGTAAGAGGGTAGCGAGTTGGAAAATGGTCAGGACGGCCAGTATTTGTGTAATTGTTTTCTTCACTGCCTGCGAATCGTTTATGCTGGCTGTCGGGATCATAAGCAGTATTGGTTGCAAATGGTGGTTGCAAATTGTGGTGGATCATAAGCAAAGTTGGTTGCAAATGGTGGGAGGAGCTGAATTATTCTTGAATGGCATAGATTCTAGAAGAATTGACAGCTGGGCAAGTTGGTCATGATTCATACTGGATGCACGAAAACCATTGTGGCTTGAGTCATTTGTCCTTGTGTTTTTTGAACATCCTGTATGAGGCACAGTTTTCTACCGTTATCTCCTCCATTTCCGGGTACTTGGTGGCAAAACAGGTATAAGTGCGCTTCCGTTCGACACCCATTCTGTAAGAAATCAACTGCCAGAGTTAGGGTTATCCTCGTTTTGGTATGGCAGCAGTGCCAACAAAGTTCAGCTTCCATTTCTGGTACAGTAGGTACAGAGTCACCAGTGCCGATCAGAAACCACAAGTGTTTTTTTGTAAGGGGTAGCGGGGCACTTCAACATGAAACTCTATGTTTATGGGTACTCATCGTGAAAGGTGACCCCATGAAGTTCTTGAAAGGCCTTCCGTGCATCTTATACCACCACAGTCTTGGTGAAACAGTTGAGCATCTGGTGCTACTGTGAGAGGCAGAGAATTGCTACCACCAGGTACCTACCAGTATAACAGCTACATTCACAGTTTTGGCTAAGTTTTCAGCAAAATGAGGTCTCATAACAGCTGTCGCTGTAACGAGATCACGACAAGGGTGTCGTAGTTGTCTGCAGCTGCCGGCATCAGAAACCACTGTCGCACGAAATGAGACAAAAAAATCTAAATAAAAAATGAATTGGAAGATCCTACGTATAGTGGGAATTAATGATTTGCGAAGCACGAATCAGAAAGGTTGATATGTCACTTTAAAATCAGCACAATGTTACGAGGCTGACGTAAATTAGGCCGTACATGACTTTCATGTCATGATTATTGTGTTTGTGCGTGTCATTTGTGTTCGTCGTCCATTCACGTGACGTAATACCAAATTTGGCATATGTAAAGCTAGCAAAACGACTGCGGGTGCACCGTGAGCGCGAGGTGTATTCATGACTTATATGACTTGCATGTCATGATTTCAACGTTAGGGCCTGTCACTTGTGTTCGCCTTGCAGTGGTGTCATATCATACCAGTTTTTGCAATATGTCGTGAACGAAACCATCACATGAGCAGCAAGACCATAACATGTCTATCATGATATACACGTCATGATTTTCATGTTATGACTAGTCACTTACGCTCGTTATACAGTCATGTTATGCCATACCAATTTCGGTATAGATCCGATAATTGAAATGGCCCGGAGAGCTAAAAGTCATAGGTGGCTAGATAGACAGACAGATACGGTTAAAGCCACCGAAGTTCGCTACGAAACGCTTCGCACTTAAAATACCCAGGATGGAGCAGCTTTCAAACCTGCGTCATCTCCATGGGAGCGCATTGCTCTACCACTGAGCTGTGCAGGCACTTGAAATTCCATTGCAAATTGACCCTATGCAGGCTTCTTGTCGGGTAAGGAATTGTGTTAGCATGTGTAGTAAAGCATTTTAGAACAGTAAAAAACAACCAGGTGTCACACAACGTGAATTATGTAAAAAGTGGGTTGGAGGGATTACAAAAGCGTCAGACGAAATTCCTTATCGTCATCATACCCAGCATAAACAAAGTGCACGTAATGCCTTACAAGTGTGTAGCGGGTAGCACACTGCTCTGAAGAATGACGAAAATTGCATAGTGGATGCTTCATGTAATTTATGGCAAAGTGGGTACTGTGCAAGGGCTGTCCCAGAAGTGTAAAAAAAGCTCTGGAAAGGACACTTTTTCAGCTTTTGCTATGGCTGGTGCACGTTGCGCACATGCTTCGTGTTTTTTTTTTATAGCAAAGCTCTCAGACTTGAATACTGCCATGCGCCGTAGATGAAAAATTATTATCATGAACCGGCACGCACTCCCTTCACCTTCCTCATCGTCACTTTCCTCTTTTGGTTCACTCTCACAACATATGGGCCGTATTTCTGGCAGGGGATGCTATAACTTTGATGAGTAAGAGAACAAGTACACAGGGAGAGAGAGAAATTATTGAAAAAAGAAAATTTTGGGCAAGGCAAAATCTGAACCCGCATCTCCAAAATATGAAGGTGGGCATCGTTACCACTCGGCTATCTAGGCGCGTTAGCAGAGCATAGCATAGCTTTGCATAGTGTGGTAAAGTAAGAGGTAGGAAAGGTAAGGGAGGGTTAGAAAAATCTAAATGAGGAGGGGAGAACGAGTACAGAGAGAGGGAGAAAGAGAAGAAATAGAGGGAAAGATACAAAGACAAAGAAGTAAATAGACATTGAGAGAAAGAAATGGAAAGACCCAGACAAAAAAAAGATAGAAAAAAAGAGGGCAAGAATAGCCATCTATAGTGTAGTATATATAGCAAGGGGTGGGGAAGAGAAAGACTGGCAGGTAAAAGCCTCGTCAAGCCAGGACCGGCTAGGTGCCCACCAGTTGTGCTGTGACCCAGCCCCGCACGACTTATTGCAAGCTTCACCCCGCAGGGGCGTCTGTGCAATAAGGCGTTTGGTGTATAGCGACACCACGGACCCGAACTAACAGGGGGAGGGGTTTCGACTCCCTCCCACGCCCAGCCGTGCGTGACTTTGTCGTGTCCGGGGAAAAGGGGATCCTGGGGGTTGAGCTGACGCTGGGTGATCGGACCTTTAAGGCCCCCCTGCAGCGGCAACACACCCCTTTGGCCCCGGCTTCACGTAGATGGCACCCCTGGGCTGACCCATTCAGGGGAAATCGGCAGTCGCCTTTTTCTATATTTCTCCCTGACAACTTTGTCTTTATCTCTCACTTTTAGCCTGTCCTGTCTACTTATCTCTTCTGTTTACTTCCAATATACCTGGCGGCAAGGGTTAACCCTGTGCAAATAGCCTACCTTGGCCTAAACGCATTAGGTTATGGCAGTGTTGTACGGCTGACGTCTGCAAGCTTTCAGCACCTGCAAACTTGCAGTGTCCCCTTGTTGGGCTCCGTGGTGGGTGGCAGCCAACGCTGCTGAACAAAAATAAGACAGGCATGCGTGTAGCATTCCCCCTACTGTCTGATCGTACCGGCCTAAAGCGGGTACGCACCGATGACATAAATTTCTTCAACCAGCCAATAGAAACATTTCCCCACTTCCACGTCATTCACTGTGAAAAAACCGGAAAGCAAGCCAGGACTGTATCTCCTTTCGTAGTTGCCAGGTGTCTTATTGAAACTCTCGGGGCTGGATACAAAGTAACCAAAATGACTAGCGGAGACCTTCTCCTCGAAATTCGGGACAAAGCACAATTTGTAAAGCTAGACAGCCTCTCAACGTTTGGTGACATACCGATCACCGTAACACCACACAGATCTATGAACATCACTCGCGGAGTGGTATCTGACGCAGACTTACTTGACCTGACCAAAACTGAACTTTTGAAGGGGTGGAAGAGCCAGAATGTCACTAATGTACAGAGAATTATCATCACAAGAGATAATTAGAAAACACTTACAAAACACTTAATACTCACGTTTGCATCCAGTAAACTACCAGAATCTATTCAAACAGGGTACACGAAGACATCTATCAGGCCGTACATACCAAACCCTCGTCGTTGCTTCCAATGCCAGAGGTATGGCCATTGCTCTAAAACCTGTCGTGGTTTCCAGACTTGTGCACAATGCGGAGTCCTAGGCCACGTGTCTGAGAACTGCAAACAACCGCCACACTGTGTAAACTGCGAAGGAAACCATGCCGCATATTCACGCTCCTGCACATACTGGAAAAAAAGAAGAAATAATTACATTGAAGGTGAAGGAGAACATTTCATTTAAGGAAGCACGGCGAAGAGTCGCACCATTTTATGGACCTAGATACGCTGATGCGGCCCGTCAGGGGGCACCGCCGCACCAGCCCTCGCCACTCCTTCGGCCCGTGCATAGCGAGCTCGCGGTTGTGGCACCTGCCCCCATGGCGGCTGTATACACCGCCTACTCCCAAACAGAGACCAGAGACTCCAGAGTCCTCAGGTCTCAAGGCCTCACCTCACCAGGCGAGGCCCAAAATTCGAACTAACAGCCCGCATGTGCGGGCATCTAGTGCCTCCGAGGAGGCAATGGATACATCGGTACCCTTGGTGCCCAAAGAACGGCGTGGCTCCTTGGAGCGCACAAAAAAAAAAACAAAAAAGCAGATAACAGGGCCTGGTGACGACCCTGTTACGTGAACTCAAACTCCCTGTCTAAACAGCCACTCGCTTTTCCTACACACAGCACTATTTTACATTCACTATGAACACTCAAATTATACAAAGAAACGTCAGGGGTCTTCTGAGAAACCTTGACGATATCCAAGAACTTTTACACGAATACTCACCAAAAGTGCTGTGTGTACAAGAAACACACATTAATTCAAAATGCACCAATTTTCTTCGTAAATACATAATTTTCCTAAAGGACCGTGATGATGCCATGACATCATCCGGAGGTGTTGCCATTATAGTAAATCAAGGGATTGCATGCACACACTTACAACTCCAAACATCCCTTGAGGCAGTGGCTGTTAGAGCGGTTCTTTTTGATAAACTGATCACAATTTGCACTATTTACATTCCTCCTAGCTATCAGCTGCAAAAACATGATTTATACTCATTAATTGATGAACTTCCGGAGTCTTATGTTCTCCTTGGAGACTTTAATGCGCATAGCAGGCTATGGGGTGACTCTTGGTATGACACGTGAGGTCGATTGATTGAACAGTTCCTTCTCTCGTCGAGCGTGTCTCCTAAATCGAAAAGAACCAACCTATTATAATCTCGCTAATAACACCTACTCCGCCATAGACCTAAGCATAGTATCTCCATCTCTTGTGCCTCTACTCCAGTGGAAAGTCATCAGTAATTCGTATGGAAGTGACCACTTCCCCGTAGTTTTGAGCACAACCACAGCAACTGAGTGTCCACCACGTGTTTCCAAATGGCTCATAAACAGAGCCGACTGGGAACAGTTTTATACCATCGCTCGTATAGGTTGGAGTGACATATGTACTTTGAGCATCGATGTTGCTGTTAACTACTTCACAGCATTTTTTAGTGATGCTGCAACAAAATGCATTCCACAAACAAATGGACACCCTGGAAAACGGCGTGTGCCATGGTGGAACTCTGAATGCCAAAACGCGCGCAAACAGCAAAACAGAGCATGGAGGTTGCTTCGTAACTCACCGACAGCCGAAAATCTTGACACCTTCAAGAAAATAAAGTCTCAAGGCAGGAGAACACATCGGCAGGCCAGAAGAGAATGCTGGCAGAAGTTTTTGTCAGGGATCAATTCATACACACAGGAGGCTAAAGTCTGGAACACGGTTGGTAGGGTAGCAGGAAAACAAGTACACACACTTCCACTCGTAAACACGCAGGGTGATACCTTGGAAGATCAGGCGAACTTTCTCGGTGCACACTTCGAGGAGTGTCCAGCTCGTCGCACTATACTGACACTTTCCAAAAATACAGAACAAGAATAGAAAAGCAGAAACTCGAACACAAATGCACTAGATACGAGGCATATAACCAAGCTTTCAATTTAGCTGAGCTCCAAACATCTCTAAACTCCTGCAGTACTTTTGCCCCAGGTTCTGACCATGTGGTGTATGAAACGTTAAAAACCTACCAATCGAAACACAAGAAACCTTACTTTGTTTGTACAATGCTATCTGGTTTTCTGGCGCTATCCCTAGTTCCTGGAAAGACGCTATTATTATTCCCATTTTGAAACAGGGCAAGGACCGTTCTTCAGCTTCGAGCTATAGGCCTATTGGACTTACAAGCTGCTTGTGCAAAGTCTTCGAAAAAATGATTAACTGCCGACTTGTACATTTCCTTGAAACAAACAATTTACTCGACCCATTTCAGTTTGGGTTTCGAAAGGGTAGATCCATCACAGACCACCTTGTTCGTGTCGAGGCACAGATCAGAGACGCTTTCGTCCATAAACAATATTTTCTCTGTGTGTTCCTCGATATCGATAAGGCTTACGATACAACATGGCGCTTCGGAATATTAAGAGACCTGTCCCACCTTGGCGTGCGCGGAGGAATTTTTAACATAATCGAAAGTTACTTGTCAAATTGGACATTCCGAGTTCGAGTAGGCAGCATTGTTTCCCAAACATTTGTCCAAGAAACAGGCATGCCGCAAGGTGGTGTACTTAGTTGCACACTTTTTACTATCAAAATGAATTCTTTGCGCTTATCTATTCCTCGAAATATCTTTTACTCCACATATGTCAATGACGTCCAGTTCGGTTTTAAGTCTTGTAATCTGGCCATGTGTGAGCGGCAGGTTCAGCTCTGTCTGAACAAAGTCTCCAATTGGGAAGAACAAAACGGTTTCTGGCTGAATGCACAGAAAAGCACGTGTGTAGGCCTTCATTCCGAACCTGATATTCAATTGCATGGGCAGCGTCTTGCTGTTAATACTGAACATAAATTCTTAGGCCTAATATTGGACACTAAGCTAAGCTTCATACCACACATCAAGTATTTAAAAAACGAGTGGATAAAAGCCATAAATGTCCTAAAAGTATTGTCACGTACTACACGGGGAAGTGACAAGAAGTGCTTAATGAATTTGTATAAAAGCCTCATACGTACCCGCCTAGATTATGGGGCAATAGTGTATCAGTCTGCGACACCTACTGCCCTTAAAATGCTTGACCCTGTTCATCATCTGGGCATCCGTCTCTCTACGGGTGCTTTTCGCACTAGCCCCCTAGAGAGCCTGCACGTGGAATCGAACGAATGGTCGTTCCACCTACAGAGATGTTACATATCTTTTAAATATTATTTTAATGTAAACGCAAACAAGGATCACCCATCACATTTCACAATTAATCATATGTCAAGCCTTGCTGTGTTTGAAAAACGGCCCTCTATGAGACAGCCCTACTCACTCCGTGTGAGGGGCCTAGCGAAGGAAACCGGTGTGCCACTCGGACACTGTTTGATGGCTCCCGTAGTATGCCTGCCACCGTGGCAGTGGCAGGCGATAGATTGCGACGTGTCTTTCTTGGAGGTTACGAAGCATGCACCAATTGCACATATCCAGACATACTTCCTTGAACTGCAACATAAATACACATGTCCTGAGTTCTTTACGGATGCTTCAAAATCTAACACTTCTGTCTCGTACGCAGCCGTCGGCCCATCCTTTTCGAAAGCCGGCGTTCTGCACTCTAATACAAGCATTTTTACTGGCGAAGCTTATGTGATACTTGCGGCTGTCAAACACATTAAACAAATAAAACTACAGAAGGCAATAATATATACAGATTCCTTAAGTGTAGTAAAAGCTCTGAAAACACCTAAAAAGCACAAAAACCCTGTCCTTGTCTCGCTTTATTCACTTTTATGCACAGTCTACTCATCCAAGCAGCATGTCATTGTCTGCTGGGTGCCAGGACACTGCGAAATTGAAGGCAACGTTCTGGTGGACCAGCTAGCTGGATCTGCCAACAAAACCGCTTCCAGTATATCGATACCTGTTCCTGCACTCGACTTGAAACCTTTTTTAAAACGAAAGCTCAAATGCTATTGGCAGATCACATGGGACACACACACAGATAATAAATTCTATGTCATCAAGCCGCAACTTGGTCATTGGCCGCCAGTATCAAAATCACGTCACACAGAAGTAATACTCACAAGGTTAAGAACTGGACATACACATTCATTTCTTTTGTCTGGGGGCAATGTACCTTTGTGTGATAGATGTGGAGAAGCACTCACTGTACTTCACATTTTAATCCAGTGTAAGGAATTAAACACGCTGAGAAGACAACACTTTCCGTTACCCTACCGACAACAGATACCACTCCATCCTGCAATGTTAGCCGGTAGGAAAACCACTTTTTAGTCATAAATCATTGTTAGCGTTTTTAAAAGAAATTCATACTTTTCATATCATATACCCGGGCATTCCAAAGCACGACCTCTCCAGAGAGGTCTCCGCTGCGGTGGCTGCACTCAACAAAGCACTTGCCTCATGGCCCTTGGACGCAAGGGTGTGAACGAGTGAGGCACAAGTGCCTCACTCGCCATACATGTCTACCATCGTTCTTATTACAACAAAGTTTTGTCATCCATTAACACCACGCAACTTTCACGGCATGGTAATGATATTATTACTTCTATGTTTTTACCCGCCTTAGTGTGAGGAATTTTATGGCCCTTATGCAGCCGCTTATCACAATCATTGTCCATATCACTAGTAAGATAAACTGGCGCTCTTTGGCCATGAAATGGCCCTTGCGCCGCAAAACATCAAACATCATCATCATTATTGCAAACTGCACTAATTTATTTTTCTTTGCAATTTCCCATGCCATAGTGTGGGCTTTTGCGACATACCATAAGACCAGCCTTTTTCCCCACCGACATTTTTTTCCGATGCGGTTCTTTTCAGAAAGTGTTTTTCATGTCTATTTTTCATGCTGCTCCTGGCTAAATGCGCATTGTAGGTGGGAACCGCGAATTTGCAGGCATTACGGCTTGTGTAAGTTTCTATCGAAACGGACCACGCAAGCCTGCATCTCACAGGCTCACTTGCAGTGACATTGTCTCTGAAGTTGAGAACGCTAGCTGCTCTCAGAAAATATGCACGCAGGTGTTCATTTCAATATTCACCTTATTTTACAGCGTGTAGGGTGGCATTTGTGAGAGGGAAAGTCATTTGCATTTGCGGTGCCTTGTTGTTATGTTATTTGTGTGTTGTATTCGCATATTGTATAAGGTTGTTTAGCGTGTCACGTCACTAGGGATGTATTAGATTCGGCAGAGGATATCATCGTTGTAAAAGCTAGTTAATATATATACATGTGTTCGGTTTGTCCAACAGTGTCTACTGTTTTTGTGTGTTCCATTAGCACGGCTCTTTTTAGACCCCACATACTTCAGACATGAATATCAACACATGATCTTTGAACTGTGCATGGCCGTTTGAAATGCCAATTTGTGGAGAAGTGCCAATTTATCCTCTCTACAGTTAGAATTGGCAATAAAGGATACCTTTTATTATAATGACCATAAGTATAGTCATGTTGAGGCACCAAAAGAAACTTGCCAGCAAAAAAAAAAAAAAAACAAAGCATTTGGAAACCTAAATAATACTACATTGTTCATGTATTCAATGAAGACATCTATTCGTCTTCTTCTTTGTCTTCATAATGCTTTTATGTGCTTCTTCACTAATTGGTGTGATTTTTCAGCAGCAACTCTAGGCATGTGGTTGCAGGTTTTTTTTTTTTATTCTTGGCTATAGTGACTGCATTTGTAATAAAAGAAAGAGAAAAGAAACATTGGTTATTCCAAGAATGTAGCTTCGGAGAAGCGTCCGTGGTCCAGTATATGGTTAGGTTGGGCTGTGTCTAGATCCTGCGGTGCAACAGCGGTGTACTCAAAATTCAGCACGCATTCTTATTGAATCCTGTCTGGAGCCATCCAAGGTACAGGTCTCAGTTTAGCTTGAAGACATAACATAAGTTAAGCATTTAAGCTTTTATTATACCCCTCGTCATGAATCAGTTAGCTTTCCGTTCTGCTGTAGGCGTGAAGTTGTGAACTAGATTCCTAGCCGCAGCAGCTACATTCTGATGAGATAGTGAAATACTGATGTGGCATGTTTCTGGTTTATGTTGAAGAACCCTATTTTTAAAATATATCAGTTTATCATAAAAGTGTAGGAAAGTGTTTAAAAGTGTTTGGCATGCAAGGAGAACAAGTAGCAATTTGTAAAATGCAATTTTCGCTTTAACATCCTCATTGCCACTCTATTTTGTTAATTCTGACCGTAAATGACCCTTTCTTTTTTCACGTGGAATCTCGATGAAACACAGTATCAAAGTATTTTATTAGTTCATTGTTTATTACAGTATTGAATCTGAACAGCACTATAGAATAAGATGAAGTAAACTCGGAAATATTACCAACAAGCTGAGTTGGCATTTTTCGCCACAAGAATGGGGCTTGTCCCTGGCAAAGAAAAGATTGAGGGCTTTTCATTGGGCCCCCTAAGAATTGCCAGGGGCAATTCACAAAGCATTCTGCTACATAAATTGAAAACAAGGGGGGGGGGATCTAGGAATATTTTGGACTAAGGCTAGCGAAATGTTGCTAGATGAGAGCATGCTGATTTTCCTGCAGCGGAGGCTCTCTCCCAGTGTCTTGACTAGCATGCACTAGTGACATTTCTTCCCTGCCTTGCCATCAAGCACATTTAAGAGCTCACGAAAAATTTACGTTCTGACCTGACATACTTTTTTTTCTATCTGATGTCATTATTTATGCATTACACATTTCTGGTGGTGCATATTTGTGCCTACTATTTCATGGTAATCTCGTAGTTTGTGTGGCTGTCTACTGTTTGTGGACTTCAGGTGCAATGCAAAACATGGAAGTGAGAGCTGTGCCATCAGCTCTCCAGACAACAGGTTCTACAGAGGAAGGCACACAGGCTTTTATTTCAATTTCAAGCTGCTTTCGTGAATAGTACTATTTTACCTTTGCATCTCTGATTGAGCACTTGAGCGCAGCATTTTTCTAGGTATTAATTTGAGGGCTTTTTTTAACACCGTGGAAGTATCTATCTGTCACCTGAGTACTAGACATATACTTTTAATCTGTAATTTTGCACCTTGCCATGCCTCATGGCAGCACACCCTGTTAGTAGCAGTACAGATGGTATGCTGTTGACATCTGAAATTCCAGAGGAGAGGGGAACAGTGTACTTTGTGTAGTGTGTGTGCATAAAATTAACAGATATTGACAATCTGCCATTGCTTTTGGCTGTTCTTGGCACTTGGGACCATATGCAGCCATTTTACAGAAGAGACTGCATTAGCACTGGCATCTGTAAGAACCATAAAGAGTATCTCTGGTAGTGCTTGTTCCTTGATATTTATGAGACTTTGGCCACTGCTTGTCTAGCTTGCTTCATGAGCAGGCATCATAGATCTAATTCTTTAACAACCTCGGCAAATGCTTTGAAGTGCTTGTGCATGCAATTATGTGACATTCATCTATCCGGGCCGGCTGTTCTGAATATTCACTATATCAGCTTATGTTGGGATCTAGGGATTCTTTATTTACATTGCCTTTTCAGTGGTCACGGACCACTTTTTTTTTTTTTAAATATCCTAATTTATTGATGAATATGTGGTACTGCTGTGTAGCGTGTGGTGTTTGCCTGACTCATTGTTTGGTTGCACTTCTTTGGCACTGTACAATCACTGACATTTGATAAGTTCAGGTGTACTGGGTAAGATCTGGGGCACTTATGGTCCACAAGTGGCACTTATGGTCCATTTAAGTGGATAGCTTCTCACAACACTGCTTTTTTTTTTTTTTTTTTTGCTGCGAGACTGCACCCATGGCGTTTCTCTACCGGTAACCCTGTAGTCTTCGGTATGGCATGGAAGTATTTCAAATTCTTTTCCTGTCCCCTTTCTACTGTTGACAACCCTCATTATAGCTTAAATGCACAATTGACAGTGAAAGATAGCAAATAATCACATGCCAAATAATACTGTGCAACACTCCATGTGCAGTAGCTGGCATTAAGAGCTGTCTTCAGCTGGAGGCCTTTTTTCTTTTTTACCATCACATGAGCAATATTTGCTCAAATTTAGGCTATCCTGCTTTTCCACTATCATGCAACGTGCTCTCCGACAGCTATATTGTCTCCCATGACATCATGTAGTCTCTCAGATATCATTTTAAAGTTGTATTAGTGCATGCTGACAGGTTGGACAATGCATTAAAATATGGAAATACAAGCAAAAAATTGACTTGCCAATGTTTAACAATTGGACAAACTTCCAGCGTAGTGTTGCTCTTTACAGGAGGCGTCACACCGAGAAATGGCACGAAGGGGAAGTTTGGCATGGGCATGTGGCCCGTAGATTCATGCTTTCTGCTGTGCAGTTAGTAATTTGTAGTTTACACTGAACAATAAACAGTGCTATCTTGTCTCCTTTCTTTAGGATCACTAGACTCCTCTTCAAAAGAAGAAGACCTAAAGCCAGGGACAAAGCTTGATCTGCCATACTGGTTGGCTGCACCCCTGCTCAGTCGTCGCATTGTTTCTGCTGAAGTTCCAAAAGTGTACCGGGAAACATACAGAGAGATCCTTGGGGCTGATGCTGTTGCTGTGGACCTGTACAGACTTCAGCCACAATACTACAAATTTGGGCTGCTTATACAAAGGCTTCCTGTGTCAGATGTGGAATATGTCAACAACAGCCTTATTGAGGTAAACAATTTTGATTTTTATGTTGCATGTTTATTGAACACTTAGGCATCTACAAATGAAAAAGCATTGACATATTTAAGAACCTAAAGTAGTTGCATACTTACCGAAGCATCGTCTTATGGGCCACTCGTCTATTGGCCGCGATATCGAGCAGAGTCGCTGCCTCGCGGCAACTGGCCGAAATGGCGAAGTGTGGATTGCTCTGTGCGTCGCCTACTAGCCAAGTCGCGTTTCTATGTGCGTGTATGTCATGCACATTCTCAAAGTGTGGTTTGTCCGGTCGTGTCAGCGCGTGTGTAACTGTTTCAACGTGTGCCTGAAACGACGTACGGAACATTTGGTCTTGCTCGGCCGCTAATGCATTGTCACAAGATCGGCAAGTGCGACTTTCCAAAGTGCTGTTTATTGTCGTCGTACCGTCTATTTACCAGAATAATTTCAGAGTGGGTGATGCTTTCTGATTCAAGCACATCGCAAAATGCTCTTGGCATCCTTCCAAACATGAGGACTATTAAATGGTGTGTGAATGCAGCATTTTATAATGACTCAGCTGTAAAAAAAAAAGAACGACTCTAGGTCATGTATTTGCGCGCTGTTGGTAGGTGTAGAACTACGGTACTGTAGTTTATCGATCATGCGAGAAGCCTTAGTTGTGTTTATCTGGCCGTGGTACCACTGCATAAGAATAATATTATCACATAAAGTGTGACACATCAGTACTTAAATTGTACTTGAAACAGAGTTACCGTGCATAGCTGTGTGCTTAGATTTAAGAATGCTTTCAACAGCCCAGATGTTAAAAATCAATTCAGATGGCATGCCTTATATATAATGTATATTTCCACTGAAAATTGCATCTTTTTTACGTTGTCTTCAGCGTTTGTCTGGCATTGTTAGTGACCGACGGAAGGCAGTGGTCATTTTTTGTCTGAAAAAAAAAAAAAAAAACATGCTTGTCTCATTAACCAGGCCTTTGTTGTAGCACTCATGCATGTAATCCATTGATGAAAGCTTTCTGCTGAACTCTTATATAAGATTTATATATGTTTACTGGTGCAAGACATGAAAGTACACGTGGGAAACCCAGTGTAGTGCAAAGCGCCGCCAGCCACTAAGCTTTCCTGACTATGCTTATCGACTTACTCACATTTCATTGTGAAAAGAATGGGAAAACAAATTTGTACGTGTATAAAGTGCTAACAGTGGCACTGAACTAATCACACAGATATGCGTTTTTTTTTTTTTTTTGCAATCTTTCTTTCTCTATTTTTTGTATTATGCAAATGACAAAGATGTAAATTAGTTGTTCAGTCGCGCTATAGCAGTGCGTAGCAGGCAGAACACAAGCTAACCACGTACAAACAACGCAGCAAAGGCTTGATTTAGTGCGAAAGCGTGAAGAGAGCCACCCAGGGCGAGCATCCATATGAAAGGCATAATGCGCTTTACTCGCGGGTAACGTTAACGTTGCATAGGTGTTGTGCACTGATTCATTAGAGAAAAGCGTAGATGTTAACAGTAAATTGTTGTCAACGCATTTTATCCACTGACAATCGGCTCAGCTGCACGCAACGAACCACCGCTGCATGTGTTTGTATACGTGCCGCCGAATGCCTATTCACACTTGCGCAGGGACAGTGCTGCCACATATAGCCTGATCTTGCCGTAAATTTGTAACAGATGAACTGTAAAGGGGACAGCTACAATGTTTACAGCACAATTGTAATGTCTGGTGTAGGTTAACTGGTCGCATGGTTGATTTTTCGTACTGCTTTAAGGGGCTATGGCATGTTGCTTTAAGAAGAATGTGACAGCTTGATTTCTCGGTTGTATAAGCCAAATTTCAATACTGACGTAATGTAAAAATCATTGCGTACCGAGAGTTTAGCGCATGCTTAAAAGTCTCATGAAGTTATCATTGTTCTGTAGCCACATACAGTAGCATTCTCATAACTGTGGATAGTGTGTGTGCATAAAATTTCTTGAATTGTATTGAGTTTCTGCTTGTGATGGCTAGACACCTCACATCTTATGATAAATTAGATTGTGATGGCATGTAAACTTGTTCATAAAAAATTTTTTTCGTTTCTTACTTTTCACCTTCCCTGCTCTTGTTTGAGTTTTCGTGATAGTATGTTAATAATAGAGGGCAAACAATACTTAGGTGTATCATTCGAACTATTGTAGGGCAATTTGTTATCATCAGCTTTTTTTTTAATTAAATAGGTGTGCTCCAGTGGTCAATCCTTCGGATTAAACCTTTTGGGAACACATATGCAAATAATTAGTGAACATTCATTGGTATGTTTTTCAGAAACCAAAGACATTTCAAGTATGCAGAAAAATGAGCTTAAAATAAAAAAAAGACAAATCTATATTAGGCATATTCAAATGCCATTCAACTGAATCGATAAATTACATCAGTTAAGAGTATCATAACATGCAGAAGCTTAGTTGTCATCTATTTTGTACTGCCCCGCCTTGGTGGCCTAGTGGCTAAGGTACTGAACTGAACTTTTTTTTTTCTTTTCTCCCGTGCTTGGGCTAGGTGCCCAGGCGAGTGTTTCGCGCATTCCAGTCCTTTCATGTGTCTCTTTGGCTCATCATCTTCTTCTTCGGTGGATATATTTCCCCGGCCTTTTCGGCGGCTTTTCCGGTCGTTTGCGTGTTGTCACAGCGGTTCGGGCGCCTGCTGTGTGAGGCAGAGCGAATGCAATTTTTTTTTCTACTCTTCTCTTACCTTTTTTCTTCTGTCTCTTTAATTACCATTCCCCCATCTCCTGCGCGGTATTGTGGAAGTGTCTTCCATCGAAAGAGACAGTAACGACACCATGATTATTTCTTCCCTTTTCCTTTCAAAGTCGCTCACAAAATATTGATTGCTAAAAGTGAGCCCTAAACTTACACTACTTGAATTACATAAAGAAACTAAGGTACTCGGCTGCTGACCTGCAGGTCGCAGGATCCAAATCCCGGGTGTAGTGGCTGCATTTTTGATGGAGGCAAAAATGCTCTAGGCCCGTTTGCTCAGATTTGGGTGCACGTTAAAGAACCTCAGGTGGTTGAAATTTCCTCAGCCCTCCACTACGGGGTCTCTCATTATCATATGGTGGTTTTCGGACGTTGAACCCCACATATCAATCAATCTATTTTGTACTCTTGCACAATTTAAGCTGTAGTTTCAGCAGGCATAGTTGTAATATTTATTTTTGGCATGGCATGGTAGCGCGTGGCGACATGGTAGTGCATGGCATAAGGACAGTAAACAATGAGCATTATTGCTATACCTGGATTGCATTGTAAGTTATTTTTAAGTAGCATCAGGACATGTCCCAACTTTTGATGTGCTAGAAGGATTGTCGCCTCAGTTGGGTTGATGTATCTATGAGGGTTCACATGAACACAACGACTCCATCCAAAGTAAGGCAGTCCACTAAGAACATGCGCTTCAGTGATGTTAAAAAACTTCAGCCATGCTGTGGTTTGTAGCTCATGTAGGGTAAATAATGGGACTACACCAAATGTTCAAGAAAAAAAAAAGAGAGAGACAAGTTGTTACAAGGGGCTGTTACATTTCTTATAGGCAACAATGTTCGTGCAAACGGTAAATATTTTTCAAAGGCTTTGAAGGGATTCATGTAATCTGTCCTGCTATTTTGCTTTTTTTTGGCTTTGTGCCCCATCTTATGGTATTTACTCTGTCGCTTTAACTGACCATCGTTATCTGCCTTACACATTAAATGAACCTCCCGTCTCCTTTTTTTCGTAATGTCTGCTAGAATATCCCTTTTCAACCTGGCAACATCTGTATTGGACAGAACGAAAAAGGCGGTGCAGAAAAGCATGCAGAGCTACAATTGAAACCAAAACCTCTTTGGCAGCTTCTGTAAAAGTCCAGCAATATATTTTTAAATGTATTTCATCCTTCAGCCCTACTTTCCTATAGGGCCACATCAGAGTAATGGCAGAATCTGAACGAAAACAAGCCCACATGATGTGGTCAAGTATACAAAATTGTTTTAGGAGCTATCTTTGTGCAATTCGAATAGTAATTTAAATCATGCAAGCTGTTTTACCTCTTCTTCAAAGGTAGCTTTTGTAACCAGAAGTGTGTTGGCAATGCGAAAATGTATTTATGTTTAGTACACTGGAAACAAGTACGCAATTGATGCACATAGTGCTAAACATGCTGGGGAAAAGGAAAACAGGAGGCCGCGTCACATCACAGTCTTGTAGCCCAGCCATAAAAAATGAAACCGGGGCATGCTGGGACTCTAATGAAAGCATAGGGTACGAGGAGGGAGCGGCGTCTGATGAGGATGACTTGTGAGTGGTAGGTGTGCTCCCTCCTAGGGTCATGGTGCTGAATGCTATGTACAACAGCTAACCGTGAGAAACTTTTTCTTAGGTCAAAACGAACCATTTTAAGATAATTAACTTTCTGACATTCGCTGTATGAAGGAGGTACTGGCTGTACTAATCAACAAGCTACGCGTTGAAAAATATAGAAAACAACATAAATATGCCGCCTTTCCACGTGTTAACTTCCATCATGCTCAGAAGCAACACTCTTTCAAGGAAGATAGCAAAATGTACATACCCATACGTGCAACAAATGAATCCCAGTGTCCAGTATACTGGACATGGTCCTCCCGTGAAAACCATTGCACTTACTTTCTCCTTTATTTATTTTTTTTGCATGCTTTTCAATGGCTTCTTCAAAAAGAACATTTTGTTTATCCTAGAAAAAAGGCTGGTCCGAAAGCGATATAGGCTATGCCCACTTGTTTTCTGGCCCACTTTGCTGTCTTCCGATTGTTTACTATTATGCTCATTATTTTCCTTTTTATTGCACACTGCCTAGTCACAAATTTTGTGTGGAATCAATGCGTTCTTCGATGTGAAGAATGATCGTCGAGATACTGTCAGCACAGAAATAACCTGTAGCTTGTGTAGTCACATGAACCGGTATTGTAGAATTCTGCGACTCGATGAACAAGATGAACTTCACCGGCAAGATAGAGTCACCGAAATGCTTGTACTTCCCTGCACTAAATTGCACAATGTTGACTTGAGTCCTCTTCAGAAGTTGCACATTGTTTCTTAAGCAGTGATATTACACTTAGCAATGCAAAGGTTTTGGTCAAGTTTGCCTGATGCTTTATGAATGTGCACCTGAGTGTAATTGTCAGCAAAAGAGGTGCTTACCGTATAAACTGGAATACAATTCAATAAAACAACGAGCTAAAGTTGCCCCTCGTCTTATATAGCGGTGTCTAGCTTACAGTGCACTACTGTCTGGCAACATGTGCATGAGAAGCTGGACATTACTATATTCGCATTCAAATCTAATGGCAGGTCGTTTTTTTTTTCTCTCTTGTCTGTTTTTTTTTTGTGTTCGTGATTTGCCTCCGATCTGTTCTAAGTTCTCGCTCCGCTTGACATTGTGTTTCATTTTTAGTGGTCTTTTTTTTTTGTTCACTGAATATGAGTAGCAGTACGAGAAGGCAGTACTCAGCTGCATTTAAACTAGAGGTTGTTGAGTTCGCAGAAGCGAATGGGGACATGGCTGCTCAGTGCCGCTTTGGTGTATCAGAAAAAAACGTGCGCTATTGGAGGATGCAGAAAGGGAAGCTGCAGATGTGCAATCCTTGGAAAATGTCATTTCGTGGGCAAAGTGCGGTTCATCCGCAGCTGGAGGATACGCTAGGGAACTTTGTGTGGGAAGTTCATGCGTGCTCGCTGCCAATGACCGTGGATACCATTTGCAAGAAAGCTGTGGAACTCGCTCGCGAAGCTGGGCTCACGAGAGAAGAGTTTCGTGCACCAAACTCTTGGGTGCGTCGATTCATGAGACGCAAAGGATTTTCTTTTTGGTGGGGACATCCTTCTGTCAGAAGTTTCGAGACGAGTTCGAGGACAAGCTTATAAACCTTCAGGGCTTCGTGAACCGGCTTCGGGAGCAGAACAACTACATGATGGGGCAGATTGACTATGCCGATGAGAGCCCCAAGTGGTTTGACATGCCTTTATCGACCATGATCATGCAGCATGGCGCCAAGGATATGAAGCTGTTGTCCAATGGCAACGAGCACTCACGCTTCACCGTCATGCTGGCGTGCATGGCAGATGGTAGAAAACTTCCGCCCTTCATCATTTTCAAATGTAACACAATGTCGACGGAAGTGTTCCCGCCCGGTGTTGTCGTTCGTGTCAACAAAAAGGGATACATGGACGAGGCCATGATGCTCGAATGGATACGAGTAGTCTGGAACCGTCAGCCAGGTGCACTACTGCGTCTTTGCAGCATGCTGGTGTTAGATGCGTTTCGTGGTCACTTAACCGACGCTGTGAAGCACGCACTGGGCGATGGAAAAGCGGACCTCGCCGTGATACCAGGTGGTATGACGTCCACCCTCCAACCGATCGACGTGCTAAACAAGCTGTTGAAGGCCCGAGTGAGGCTGGAGTACCAAAAGTGGATGTCCGGCGAAAACCCAAAGATACCGATGGGCCGCCTACAGAGGCCTCCACTTGCTACTGTTTGTGGCTGCGTGCTTTCTTTCTGGCGTTCCTTGCCAGATTCCATGGTGGAAAATGCTTTTAAGAAATGTTCCATCAGCAACTTGCTGTATGGCACGGAGGCGGCCAGCGACAAACTGGGAGGCGGCGAGCTACAAACTCTAGTCTTCAGAAGACAGTGGTGCTTCGTCTGATGAATAGGAACAGTTGTGATGGTGGTTGAGGGGAGCTCTGACGATCGGGGTGTGGTGCGCCCAATTCGCAAATATGTGTCGTTCGGCAATTTCGGGTTGTTTTCCCTTTTTTTTTTTTTTCGGCAACCTGAACTTGGGGAGTTGACCTATATTCCGACTCGAACTATAGCCCGGTTTATAAGGTAATCATCATCCCGGTCAAAGTGAAAATAGAATGCTTGATTTATCTTTCATGCAATGACGGCAGCATCTATAGTGAAAAGGTGAGCATGTAATGCCATAAAGAGTGACAAGTGGAAGAGCTGCAGGTACATTTGTATTCAAAGACTTGTCATGGGCCAAGCAAGCTATCAGTCCATGAAACTTTTAGTGGCCTCCAACATAGAGTGCCCATGATTGCCTATATTTGAAAAGGATGCTTCCAACAGCAGTACCTTGGCTTGTTGCTAGCCGACTTCAAAACTTCTATGTACCGTATTTTCTCGTGTACAAGATGTACTTTTCTTCCTATATTTTCGCTGGTGTGTTATACAGTGGTGCATCTGATATAAGCAAAATGTCATGAAATTTTGCGAGACCACTATGTTCATATTTCATTCGCAGGTACGATAAACTGAGCGTGAGAACATTTATAAAAGATATCTAATCTTGGTATAACAATGAGGCAGGTGTGGTCTTAGATGGCAGCTACTTGCTGTTCACAGACTGCGGCGACCAGAGATTACAGCCGTAATAAAAGCCATGATTATTTTGCAAACTGTTGTTTTGTTCGACTTATTTAAGCAAATGTAACTGAGGCAATAAATAGAGAGAACTACCCAGTTTCATTGTAATGCTGTAGCGACCACAATTCTAGTTGAAAAAAAAAAAAAACAAACTGAAGTACCATTTTGTTATCATCATCACCAGTTACCGCGTCAAGCATCTGTTGAGGTACAGTCAGTGTTCTCTAGTACATTAGTGGAAAACGGTGGTGGTGGAGGCATCGCTTCAGCGGCTTGACATCCCTCCTGTGGTCGCGGCTTCCAGTCGCCATTAACCTTTTGCTTGAGTAGGTGTGAAACATGGGGCGATATTGTTGTTTGAGTGTTCTCAGCGAGCCTCATAATGCTGTGAAGACATGCCAACGATGTGCTCCAAAGTGCTTTCAACTCTGCGTAACAGAGCTACTCAGTGGCCGATAAGGGCAACCCCTCGATGGTGCTGATTGAGGCGGAACTGACAGTGCGCCTGAGAATGTGGTGCCAAATCCTGTGGAATAAATATTGGTTTTCTGCATCGCAGGACAACATTATTAAAGTTTTATACTGCTGTTTAGAGATATTCAATGCCGTTTGCAACTACCCATTTCTCAGTGAACACACTCTGCATGCGTTTTCTTGTTTTATGATGCTGACAATGTAAAGAAGAAAAAAAAATGGGTGTCATATGTATCTTTTTGGCAACGAGAGTCATAAAAAGTAGGGAGTATGTCTTACACAAAGGTGCGACTTATACACCAGAAAATACGCTGCTCGTCTGCTAGCGTGAGATGATGACAGTGGTAGGAACACAGCCAGGATTTCAATTTTGGTGAGGTCTGATAGCTGTATATTGTGTCAATATGGTGCTTGTGTGTATGTGTGGGTGTATACTTTCAAACTGAAAAATTCTGAGAATGAAAAAAAAAAAGGGTGGATCCACAAGCCACAAAGGTACAGTGTAAATGTTGGTTTTCTTTTTTCACAGACAAGGAGGCAATGCCAGGAGGTACAGAAGTTATAAAAGCATTGGTGTAGCCAGAGACAACAACCTCCCCTCTCTTGCCTTCAAAGTTTTGCATTTGGATGCATGCATATAAATATATTCAGTTAGCACAATCAGCGACTCTTGCAAAAGGTAATGACACAATGCAATGTGAAGAAAACAAGAAGACCAGAAAAAATCATGGAATACTAGAAAAAATCGTGGGCCCTGACCGTTTCTCTGCTTTCTTCTGCGGTAAAAGTAGACTCGTGTCATTTTCTTCGCCTTGTATTGTGCCATCACCATTGGCACAATATCAAACAGTTAGACGAACAACCAACATATTTTATTAAGCAACAATGCTTAATCTTTGCTTCAGCCACTTGCTGTTTTATGAGATTATTATATTATGATTTATGATTTATGAGAATATTATCAGCATGAGACCCTTGCCTTCTAGTACAGCTTGAACTTTTTCACAAACTTCTTGGCAATGGATGTTTGACGCTTGACTTTGAGGTGGCTGTGCAGGTGTTGCACATACTCCACAGTTGATTCAAGCACGGTGGCTTGGTCAGTCTTTTCGCTCAAACCGGGCACTAATGACTGCAGGGTCTGGCAGGCATTCCTGATTCGAGCCTTCCTTTTTCGATCACTTTCCCTTTGCTTTTTGCGTCTCCGGAGGGACTTGCGGTAGGGTGTGTTGACCATTGGGCCCGCCATGTGCTGCTTCTGTCCCATGTTTGCCATTGGGGCCACGCCGCTCATAATGTCACTCGTTGATTCTGCGGTCGCACTGCTGCCGAAGTGTTCGGCCGACATCGCCTGGTGCGCCCCCAGCGAGGCGTGCACGCCATTCGTGGCAGCGAACCCGGCTTCTGCACCTCCGGCAAACCCGGCTTCTGCACTAGCCGCAGCGGCCGAGTGGCGGGCGGCTGAGTGGCGGGCGGCTGCCAAGGGATCGTATGCCTGCGTGGCCGTGTTGCCGTCGAAAGGGCTCCAACTCGGGTACTGCACGCTTGACACGGGCGGGAGCGTGTTCTGTTGCGCCACCAGGTACTCGTACGTGTAGTGCAGCGACGCGGCGTCGTAGCCGCTTGTAACGTGTTGTTGCGAAGACAGGCTCATCATTGATGGGCTCGTCATGTCGTCTTCCGAGCCCCATGAAGTGGGGTAGAGAGGTGCGTCCGGCTTCTCGGTCTCGCAAGGCGCATACCAAGTGTTGATCGTGGCCTGCTCCTGGTCGAACGCTTCGCTGGCGATGTATTCCGTCGTAGCGTTCGCGGCTGCCTCTTCTCCATGGCCGTCCTGTGTGCGATCCCACGCAAGCTGCTGAGCGATGCCGGAGGTTGGCATGGCCGCCGCCGTCGCCGGATCCTCATCGAGCAACGTGTGCGGGGTTCCGGCTTTCTCCATGGTACTGGCGTCAACCTCAATGTCTGTCCTTTTGCTTGCTGCGTCAGGGCTCGAAGGAAGTGGTCACTGCCTGTGTCGTTTACACTTAGCGGGCTTGTGACAAGCGTAAAGGGAACGCAGCCTTAGTTCGAGAGTAGGTTTCTTGGTCGTGCGACGCAAGGGCAGGGCTGCTGGTCCGCACAGCGGCTTCCCGCGGTTCTCAGCCTAGTTGCACTTCGTACTCCACTCACAGGCCCTCTGCGCTATCCGTTGCTACTGGCGCTGTGATCGCGTAGTCGTGGTGTTCGCACGGCGTAGGCGTATCAAGAGAGCAGCTCAGTGCACCTATTCTGGGGCTAATTAGCATGACTAATGATGATGATGATGCTCCTTGGATTATTGCCACCTACCCACTCAAAGGGATCGGCCAAGAGTCGGGCGGATCATACATACTGGATTTATGGTTAATGTTTAGTAGGAGCTAAAATAATTTTGAGATGAATTTTTTTTAATGTAACGTAATTATGAATGATTATAATTTTAAGCTGCACTATTTTGTGTAACCACCCTGTGATTGAAGATTTTCTGGCTAAGAAGGCAGAATGTAGAATTGTTAGCAGTTGATGCACCTGCCAAATTGATTCGAGTCGCATATAAACTTTTCGACAGCTTTGAAAATAATCCTGTCCGATTGTCCCTGCGCAGATGCCCCAAATTATAACAGAACGGTCGACGTAACCGGTAGACCACATAGCTGCAATATAATTTCGATACCTAGCTTTCTACGGGAGGAAAAACGTCGGGAACTCTACAAGTGTTCCTTAGTTTCGATTTCGTTGCAATGGGAGCAAAACGGAAAGATCGCCAAACCTGCTCTGTACATGTAAAAATTGAAGGGGCCCTGAAACACTTTTTGAGTAACCATGAAACCAATTCACTGGAAGAGCTTATTGTCTCACAAATCAAACGTCGCAAAAAATATAAGAATCCGTCCAGTACGAGCGGAGTTACAGAGATTTGTCACATTCTGCAATCGCATTCTCTATCCTCTCGTCCCGATGAAAGTGCTACTCAGCCTCAAAGCTCCGTATCTCCGCCAGCGGAGGAGGTTGGGCCGAACGGTGGTCGCGAGAACTAGCGGCGCTGCAGTCTGATCTTGCGTAGAGTTACCGTATGTATCATACACGGTAACTTCTAATCTCGCGCTACTCTCGGCGCGTCGTCTGCTACGGCGCCGCACCGCGGCGGTTCGCTGCGCTGTTCCTCGCGCTGCTGCCCTGTTGTACTGTTATCGCACTTGACCATTCATCGTGCGCTTCCAGTCGACATTGCCCCGCCGCGGTGGTCTAGTGGCTAAGGTAATCGGCTGCTGACCCGCAGGTCGCGGGTTCGAATCCCGGCTGCGGCGGCTGCATTTCCGATGGAGGCGGAAATGTAGGCCCGTGTGCTCAGATTTGGGTGCACGTTAAAAAACCCCAGGTGGTCGAAATTTCCGGAGCCCTCCACTACGGCGTCTCTCATAATCATATGGTGGTTTTGGGACGTTAAACCCCACATATCAATCCAGTCGACATTCTGGTGTCACATTTGTGGACTGCACAAGGTCTAGATTGGCCCGGATGGGTTGCTCATTGCAAGTTGGCTAAGAATCGATGCCCTGCCTATATTTGCGCTGTCTGTATTCGGTTTAACCTCCGAGTACGGGAAATTCCACACGAATGAGCATTTTCAGCCAAAAAATTCTATGACGACCGCTGGCATTTTAACCACTTGTCATCTGGCCTAGACGAAAAAAATGGCTCAAAACGTCTGTAAAAGTCTCAAACAAGTTTACATACTGAAATACAAAAATGCTCAATAAAAACAGTACTCATAGTTTGTACTAGTTACAAAAAGTAATACTTTCTTCAAGAAACAGTACCCGTGCTTCACACTGTTCATCAGACAAGTCTTCGTGGCGGCTACCAATGGAGAGCATAGTGCAAAATGTTGCAGCAACTTCACCTCCTATCTCGCATTTTCCACCTTTTCAGAAAGCTCCTGATTGGTTTTCTTGCAAGAACAAAGAAAAAAACGAATATTCACGAACATTACCTTCACGTTCTCATAATGAGTGGTGTAACTCAAAAGATACAGTGGCAGCCACTACAACTTTTTAAGCACAATTCAAACGAGGTCATCAACCGGGGGGGGGGGTCGTGAAATGCCTCTTGACAGTTTTCTCAATTGCTTTTAAGGCAGAAAAAAGGCTGTGTAAGGGATGATCTAAGCAGCTTTCTCGAAAACACCTCATCTGAATGAGTGCGCTTTCGTTTGGTTTGGGCGTGCCTGCTCCAGGGGTACTTGTGCGAGACGCTAGATGCCCTCGTTGCGCGTTGTCACTTATTCAATTTTTTTGCGAAGGTATACCCACAGATGTAGTACACTCATGGTGGGCTACTTCCTGGTGCACCTCGCTGCATCGAGAAGTGGCATCGACATGTGCCATTGTTGTTTGCTCTAGGTTCAGAAATGGGAACACTGTGATTGATAAAAATATGCATTGCTGTAACATGAAACAAACGTAACAAAACCTGGTCACTGGCAAAACACCATTACACATACGTTTGTGTCTGCCTGCCTTTTGTCTTGCCGTTCCATTTCTGGCGGCTCCTCTAAACTGGGCACTGAGCAATCGAGGGGCGCCATGCGTTTAGCGGGGGGAGGGGGGGGGGATTCGTGCCTCGGTTGTGAACATTTCGGCTTCAATATATGCGGTGGAATCGCTGGGAACAAGCGCGCGGATGGGTACCGGGTGCGAGATCCCACTTCCCGCGTGAGATTAAGACTTCTTAGCAAGACATGACGGTAGTGCGTTACGATGCCGTCATTCTCACACTGAACGTCATTGTCACACACTTCGGTCGAGGCCCCGCCGATCCAACATCGACGTGCGGCAGACTCGCGGGCTTCCACTTTACGCTTCGGCCTGCGACGCCTGAAGGGCCTCGAAGTGGCACATTTCAAATTTATTTGCAGGTCGGTCGACCCGTGCGGGGTTGCACGTGTGGTGATGTGTGGGCCTGACCGACGCACTCATAGAGCAGGCACGGAGATTCGATTACACACAAACAAGCATTTCATTGAAACAAGGGCAAAGGCAGGAGTTAACGAAAATAGCAGAGGAAGAATTACACTGATACGCGATGGGAAGAACAGCTATATAACAAAATATGCTAAAAGAAACACTACAAAAGGTACAGACAAAAGACAAATACGTGGAATATTAATAAAAGAACAACATGATGGAAATCAAAAGAGAGGGATACAAGGAAATAATTACAGAATTATCATGGTAGTGCTTTTGAATTTCTAAGTGCGACGCAGCGCACACAACTACGTATATTAAAAAAAAGGCTGGTTAAAATAAATTAACTGTTTAAAAAAAGTCCAAATAAAAAGTTTCATACGGACCAGGCCAGCTCTTGGTGCACGTAGGGGAGTTGACGGCTGCCGCTGAAGATCTCGCCGGCTTGGTAGACGACGAGGGTGCCCGGAATTGCAGCCGTCTCAATACGTTGCGCGGGTCACTCCATGCTCGCCGCCTATACGCGAGACTCGCGACACCGACGACCGCACTTGTTGCTGGCTGTACGTCAACTGCCTATTCCGATGCAGTTCAAACTTTTTCGGGGGCGTACGCGTTTCCCCCGTCCCATCTGGGGGTAATTTCCCCTTTTTTAGACCACCCGTGCCCCTTTCGGTACAGGTGCAGGGGAGACGAGCCGGCGCCACACTGGGTCGTTAGTCGCCGGATGTTGTCCTCCCAACACAAAAGCGCCCTTCCTTGCAAGACGGGGGCCGCGGATGATCCGAAAATTGGAGTCGTTTGTGACAAGTCATACGCTTTGCGTTTGGCAGTGAGCTTTCTACCTTCGTGACGCGAAGCTTGGTGCCACCTTCTAAATTGCGCCGGATTTCCTCGGACGTCTGTCACCGTCAACATAATTGGTTTATACCCCAATTAAGACTAAATTATGGCATGCGATTGATTCACTTTAATACGCCTCATTTAAAAATTCTACTATAGTAACACGGTCTTAAATTGTTTCGATCGTCTGATCACTCTCCCGGGTTGTTTTTTGTTGGAGGTTAGAAGTACCTTTCAGTGTGTGCTTTGATCATGCTTTCAAATTAAGTTGCAGGATAAACGACTGTCTCTTCACCTATACTTATATTTATAATTTTTATTCGTTGTATATTATTTTAACGTGATAGCTTTAACGAGCTCGTTTCACAGAAATTTCGGTATTGGCGTCGCTGTCAGCGTCTCCGGTTGAGTGAGATGACATTATCTTGTCCATGACAAAAAAAAAAAGCAAGAAACCCGCCAATCAAAAAAAAAAAAAAGAAAAACTTTAGTACGAGTGAGAATCGATTTCAGGCTCTCTGCGTGGCAATCAGGTGTTATACCAGAGATGCATGCCAATGGTCGAAACTGATTAAAAAAAATACTACGAAGTTCTCATTAATATTGTGTCCAGCCAAAAAAAGCGAGGCCTCATGTTTACACTTCTTTTGTTCATGTAGTAGAAGAAATTTCTTCAATCCACACAATATTAAGAAGTACAAGCGTAGAATCGCGTCAGCCGTCTAAAAACGTGAATAGCGCAACGAGTGGGTGCTATAGAAAGGTCCCGCCATTACAGGGTGCTCACACTTATGTTCGCTGTTGCTTTACGCACGCGTAAAGTCCCCTTTGCTGATTCACAAAAGGAAGCGTTGTGGGTGCAGCTTCGCAACTGTATACTCGCAGTAGACATCTACAAGACTTTGAAACGGCTGCAGTGTAGCACGCACAGTCGTTCTTTCCTTCACGACATCCTTGAGGCATACACTGAGACCGACTGTAGGCTAGTAATTGAGAAGGTGATTCGCACTGGGCCCGGTTACGCTAATGCAGTCCACTCTTGAAGACGAAGCTCAAGAGTCCTCCAAGTTTTGTAATTGTTGTGTTTGTGACTGTTGTGTAACTGTTGTCGCACAATACTAATAATACTCAACGGCGACACCTCTGCCATACCCACCAATTGCTACCGCATGTAATAATAATAATAATAATAATAATAATAATAATAATAATAATAATAATAATAATAATAATAATAATAATAATAATTTTTATTTGCACTACTGTACGAATTCTCCCGGGTATAACGCGCAAGGCTGAACAGCAAATTTGCTTACGATCGTTCGTCTGCTAGCCCGTCACCGCTGGGCAAAAGAGATCGGAGGCTACATATATGAGGTTCTCATGCTGCTTATAGCGGCTTTTATGTTAGCCCATGCCACTGTGTAACAGTGCTTACACAGAAAATAAAGTACTGAATACGCAAACAAACCATCGAAGAAGTTGCGTGAAGCGGAGCCGTCATTGCGGTCGGCGCTGTTGGAGCCCGGCGCAAAGCTAGTCCGCGTACCTCAATGTCAATATGCTTCTCCCCGCTACGCCTCATGCATGACAAACGCGTTTTCGTGCAAGAAACTACGCAGTGCCAAAAACGGTCCGAGAAGTGACGTGGTAATACAGCGCAACCTTCGCGGTAGCCGCTTGCACGTCGCCGCCGCCGATCACAACACGCGCGCCCCGCGTCGTTAGGGCAAGATTAGAGTTGATGCACTTGCTACCTTTATCAGAGTTAAGGCTCGTTCACACCGAAGGCAACGCGGCAAAGCGGGATTTCCGAAGCGGCGAGTGCGTGGACCTGTTCAGACCGCATGCCTCCTTCGTCTCGTCGCGCGCGCGGCAGAAGAGGCGGCCCATACAGTTTCCCACAATACTTACTAGAGGGAACTCTGGCGCTAGTGTCTATGGGAGTTGCCACACATGGCGCTTTAGCGAGCATGGGAATGATGGATAGTACACACATTTGTCTAATTTTCGTACTTCTGGCCTGCTTCTGGCTCCGTGGGTGTACGTGTGGCTTGGAGCTTTTTTTTCACGAAAACATAAATGAGCAAATGTTCACCGTTTGCGCTTCACAAACTTATTCTTTTAAGCTTACCATTTTGAATCAAGTCCCTAAGTTCAAAAGGGTTTGTTCTTTCTTTAAAAACAAAACCGTAACCAGTAATAAACGAAGCCGCAAGTACGAAAACTAGACAAATGTGTATACTACCCATCATTCCCATAGTCGCTGAACGATCGCAGCGCCAGAGTGCCCTATAGTTAATTTTGGGAAACTCTATGAGGTGGGCATCTCGCAATTATGCGCATGTGTGTGCTTCTCCCAATCGTACACCCGCGCCACCACCGCGCCTCCGCTGTGTGGCGTTCTGTGGCTGCGGCAAAGCGGCGAGCCTCGGCAGGCGCGCAGTCGGCCTTGCCGCCTCGCCGCTTTGGCCGCCCCGCCTTCGGTGTGAACGAAGGAGTGTACTAGAAGTGTTGAGTGGCGTGACCGCGCCTCGCCGCCTGATGCCTTCTGCGTTGCCTCTAGCGGCGGCGCTGCAGTCGAGTAGTACTGAAACAGCCGTGCGCCGCGTGCAGGAACTGCTATGTGCTTCGGCTTCTGCCGGGCGCTTTTTTGAAACAGATTTCTTCCTACCTGCCCATCATTCATGTCTAGCACATGATGCCATAACCGTTGGAGTATGACACGCCAATCTGCTGAATTTGAGCTCCATAAAACTCCTTGTGAGAGATAGAAAATTATTTAGAAAGGGCGTGTCTCATTCCGATTTCTTCTCTCAACTCTTTCTTCGTTGAGCAGGCGTCTACAATATTAAGAACAACTGAGTCGATTTATTGGAAGTTAGCTGCACTCAGAAAGCTGTGAGATAAAAAAAAATACCGTGTCAAACGCATGAAGAAACAGGAGACCGTAAGTAGAGAGGGACGAGGAGGGGAATCTGAACCCCCTACAGCACGAAATGTTTTTGTAATTTAACTTTTCAGGGTATACTAAAGTATTTACACGTATTCACAGCGACCACCAATTGCAACCCCCCCCCCCCCCTCGAAAAAAAAAATCCTGGGTAGCTCTGCGCCGGACGTTTACAGTTGGCGTAGCTCAATATAGCGTGCCTATGTACTAATTCTCACTGTAAATTTCACCTTTTCGACAGTATGAGGTCTCAAAACTAATTAAAGTCTGTAGTTGTACAAAAAATGCACAGCGTAAAAATAGCGGTGGCTGCTCTAATGGGGCATTACATGAATATTGTTAAGGGGGCGATGACGTGCGACTGACATGCGTGTACTTATATATATATATATATATATATATATATATATATATATATATATATATATATATATATATATATATATATATATATATATATATATATATATATATATATATATATATATATATATATATATATATATATATATGCGCGCGTGTGTGTGTTTACTGTGTACATATAAGATATACAAGTTATATTTCTTAAAACAAAATGCACCAACGCCTCCCTACACTTTTGACACTTAATAAAAGAACTATACTTTTAATACTCAACATCGTCATAAATTTTCTCGCTTGAAATGGCGTTACGCCAATATAATATTAGGAAAGCAGTACAATTTAAGCTGTCGCAACCACTAACCCCCCGCGTAGAAGCAGCGCTCATGCTTCAAAGTACTAGCGTTGCTTTTTTTATTATTATTTTTAAATTTTTATGATGGCCAACGTCGGGAATGGTGCATTCAGACGACGGACCGAATCTGGATGTGGCGGGACGGACGGCGCGTCACGTGACCTCACATCAGCGATTCCCCTCGTCCGCGCGACTCGCGGACGGATGACCCCAACCTGTTTTTCACATCGGGATTCTGGCGGGAGAAAGCCGATACTTTAGCGGATTAGCTCGGTGTTTCTGGCAACCAGTACACTTTTCGTCTGCTCGCGGCATGTCTTCCATGGCTCGCGGACAGCTGCATGACTGGTCAGCATCATCTACGCTTGAGCACGGTTTACTTAGTTTACGGGGGCTTTGTTCTCAGGGGATTAATTACGCAGAAACCACATTTGGTGGTTCGGGAAATGTCGCCGCCGTCGTTTGACACGCGAGATTCTTAGACGTCATGGTGGTGAAACATTCTAATTTCTGCAACCGGCGACGTGCCGCTTCTAAAGAAGAATGAGAGGCGCGTTCAGAAGTTCTATAAGTGGGGAACAATATAGTTGAAAAGGACATTCTGCCGGCAACTCCCTTGTCTCCTGAAAGAATAACACTCCTCGTTCATTTGTCACAACGCGACAGACATCGCAGCCAAGCGTCGCTTCTGGCGAGCATCCATGTGGAATACTCTCAAACCGGTCTGCTGCCAGCGGGCGCAGGTGAGCGCCGAATCTGCTGTCGAGGGTAATCCGGCTGTTTTCCCCTAGGACACCGTCCGTCGTGTGGATGCGCCTGAAGGCGGATTATCCGCGGATTAGCTGTCCGCGTCCATGACAAATCCGGATTCGGTCCGTCGTCTGAATGCACCATTAGTGTCTCTGAAGGACACATGCAGTGTCTGTGACGGACGCACTCGGTGTCTGTGCGAAGGATGCCAGCACGCTTATAACACTGCGAAGCACCGGCGTCGTCTGCATAGTGTTGGCTTCTCCGCAGTTCATTTGAACCACCTATGACCACGTGATGGCGCGCGACCAATAGTATTGCTGAATTCGTCAAAAGCCGGGTCAGCGGTGCCCGGAAAACAGTGGCGCAACTTTGCTACCTAAAGGTAGCATATACAGTGACTCTAAGATCGTACTGCAATGCCTTTAGTTCTCATGACCGCCCCGCAGCCACCTTTCAAACTGAGTTTATTCTAGTAAGGTTGCTGGAAGCTAAGCAAGCAGTGATGGGAGGGGCAAAATAAAAAAAAAATCGTCACGCGTGCCTCCTGACCTTGAGCAATTTTTTTTTCTTCGAATACGCGGCTTCTCCAGTCCGATCGCGTGCGCAAGCGTGGACAAGTGATGGCCTCCCGCGGCGATCTCTGTAACGACCGAGCGCGCCATTTTAGCCAATGGCTGATAGATGGGCATTTTGCGAGGGATTATTGAGCGTCTTCCGTCATTTGTCGAGGGAAGACAAAGCAATTTTCAGCTTACTTTGATAACTTATTGTGAATTCCAGGCCGCCTACTGTGCTATAGCATTTGGCTCTCGTGTTCTCGGAAGCCTCCACTACCGATGGGTAGCGTCTTCTGATCATGCTCAAAAAGTGTTGATCATGCTCAAAAAGTGATGATCATGCATCTGATCATGCTCAAAAAGTGTTTTAAAGGGGCGGTGCCGCCAAATTTGTGGCATGCGTGTTCTTTGCTGTAAGCGTTTCCTCCTGCTCCAAGAAGCATGATGATACACGCACCAAAACTCGTGTATTTTCACTAAATAATTTAATATGGCTCTCCTTATGTGGGCCATTTTCGGTTTCGCGGCACATAGTTGGGCATTGACGTCGATGTATAGGGGGCTTGGTCACGTGACCACACAAGGCTGTGACACACATCGTGCTGAGTTTCGTCTGCTCTCATACACACGTGCCACACAAGCGCCAGCGAAACACTGAATGCCTTCGCAGGTTTCGATGCGTACTTAGCCAAGAAGCGATCGAAACTCTGCGAGTAATACTGCAACCGATGCTTTGTTCGTACGTTGGGTACGCTCGTTTCGGAGATGGCGGAGGTCACTCAGGTCACTACAGATCTGGTGTGACGTCAAGACAACTGCCGTTGCTTCTCCTATTCTGAAACGTCAGAGAGAGAGAGAGATAAAGATGCAAGGAAAGGCAGGGAGGTTAACCAGACGCACATCTGGTTTGCTACCCTGCACTGGGGAAGGGATAAAGGGGAGAAAAGAGGTTGCAGAGAGATGAGAAGGTACACACAATCACGGGCACACTCGGGGAGCACACACAGTCTACAGGCGGTCGCTCAGGTTTGTTGACTTTAGTTAAAGTAGCAGTGCTTTAGTTGCTTTCTGCGCAACTGAGGCCTGAAACGTCAGTGTTGCTGTGCAAGCTATGGGCCTATAGATCACGAAAGTGAGCATTCAGCTACACTTTTAGAAGTGAATTAAAATATATTCTACGCGTTTGTTGGGTCCGACATTTCGTGTGGAGAGTCCTTTCATACAGAGAAAACCCAAAACAGGCTTGGGATAGCCTCGAAATTTAGTGGCATGACCCCTTTAGAATTTGGAATTCTACAACGCATTCTGATTATTACAACTTCAGCCCGTTTTTCTGCACACCATTTCCTGCTCCAAGGGAACTACAGGTGCAGGAAGTCCGGCGATGAATCGAGACTTGAAGTAAGCACAGATAAGGCATACTTTTTGAACCTTGCCACAGCAACAAACGCTGTAACAGGAAGGAGAAAGAGAACTGGACTTGCTTGAGAAGCTTTAGCCAGAGAGTCCGCAACTTCATTCAGTAAAATTCCTTTGTGTCCCGGCACCCAAATTAAATGGCAGGTTTCGCAGATAATGAGGAACAAGTAATCGCAATAATCTTAGAATATCCGAAACTGTTGAAGCAGTTGGTGCCGAACACAACGACAATGAATCTGTAACTATGTCCACAGAAGTTATAGTTAAAGGAATTTTACGTAGGGCTAATATAACAGCTAAGAACTCGGCCAAGAGTATTTGGGTGTAATCTGGAAGCCTAACAGAAAACGACCGGTCTAGTCGTGTAGGAAAAATTCTCACCTTGGCCTTTTCTTCACACTGCAAAGCATCAGTTGCTATTACAACCGTACAATCGATTTGATTTAGGTGCTCTTGAAAAATGCCATTCAGAAGATTACTAGGTAGTAATTTCGCATTGTTTGAGAAGATATCGTCATATGATATGGCTAATTCACTGAATCTGTCACTCATAGGCACTATATCATTTTAAGCCTTGTCTGCAATGGGTACAATAGCTACTGGGTAACGATTACCTAAGGGGTATGAGGAACGAGCGCGAGCTGACGCACTGATGATGATAAATACTGATGAAGAAGTGGTACAAGTGATGATTATAAGTCGAAGTGACAAGGGAGAGTCACTGATTGTGCTCACAATTTATTTATTTATTGTTAAGAAAGACAAGAAGCAGCGCCCGTTCTCTGATCCGGCTCTTCTATATTCTGCTTCGTCTTCTCCTTCGTGTCTCTGTGCGCAGCCGTGGTGTTCTAGTGGCTAAGACTCGGCTGCTGACCCGCAGGTCGCGGGATCGAATCTCGGCTGCGGCGGTTGCATTTTCGAAAGAGGCAAAAATGCTATAGGCCCGTGTGCTCAGATCTGGGTGCACGTTAAAGAATCCCAGTTGGTCGAAATTTCCGGAGGCCTCCACTACGGCGTCTCTCATAATCGTGTGGTGGTCTTGGGACGTTAAACCCCACATATCAATCAATCATTCAGCGTGTGCACCCAAGCCCCGTTGCCCATGGAGTTTTCGACAATATTTACTAGAGGGAACTTTTACGCTCCGTTGATTGATTGATTGATTGATTGTCAGCCATGGTAGGAATGATTAGTATTACATGGATTCGCCTATAGTATTCGCGCTTGCTGCTTGGAAAGCGCCTGTGGCTTCATTTATTGTTGTATTTTGGTGTTTGTTTCGGATGAAATAATGACTCGTAGCGAACCCCTGGAGCTAAGTTGAATTGGCAGTGTATACAGTGTCATCGTGGGTTCGGTTACGGTTCCAATTTGGGAACCGGTCCTGTGGCCGCTACAGATGTTCGTGTAGATAGTAAAGATAATTTCCGCGTGGGTCTCATGCGTGCCACTTTCTTCTTCTTCCCGGCCCGCGCTTCGGGCGATGGGCCTCGTGTTCTCCGTGCGTCGCTTCCGATGCATGATACAACAACTGGCAGCAAGGTGGTGAATCCGCTTGCATCCGGCTCAAGGTGGGCATACGAGCATTGCTACTTGTGCTACGGTGTTCAACACCCTGGATACTGCCCCACCGATACTATATATTAGTGGTGAAGCTCCTTATGGCGCGGGTCCTGGGTCCTCGATGTATGTAGTAGTAGTAGTAGGTAGCCACTTCTCGTGTATTCCTTGAAATGTCCGCCGGATTGCGGTGCGTGTATATCATGAATATATGAAGAAAAGATGTGAGTGGCGGCACTTGGAGCGTTCACTAGACAGATGGACCTGCAGACAGACAGGGAGACAGAGAGACAGTTGGACAGACATACATATGGACGAATGGACAGACAGACGGACGGACGGAAAAAAATGGACGGACGGATGGACGCTTCGCCCCACACATCATCATCCACTCCGTCGATGTGCTGTGCTTTGTTTTTTCTTCGGATCACCAGTTCGTGACCACCGAAATCATGCATACTATATGCTACGCGTCTGACTCGGTCCTCCGGTTCGGCTGCCTTCCTCCATAGAGTTTCCTAAAATTAACTAGAGGGGACTTTGGTGCTGCGATCGTTTAGCGACCATGGGAATGATGGGTAGCACACACATTTACCTAGTATTCGTACTTGTGGGTGGCGAATCGTACTTGCGGCTTCGTTTATTGCTGGTTACGGTTTTGTTTTGAAGAAAAAAAAAACGAACACTTTTGAACTTTGTGACCCGATTCAAAACGGTAAGCCTAAAAGAATAAGGTTGTGAAGCGCAAATGCTGAACATTTGCTAATTTATTTTTTTGTGAAAAAACAGCTGTAAGCCTCACGAACACACCCGGAGCCAGAAGCAGGCCAGAAGTACGAAAATTGCCCCGCCGCGGTGGTCTAGTGGCTAAGGTACTCGGCTGCTGACCCGCAGGGCGCGGGTTTGGATCCCGGCTGCGGCGGCTGCATTTCCGATGGAGGCGGAAATGTTGTAGGCCCGTGTGCTCAGATTTGGGTGCACGTTAAAGAACCCCAGGTGGTCTAAATTTCCGGAGCCCTCCACTACGGCGTCTCTCATAATCATATAGTGGTTTTGGGACGTTAAACCCCACATATCAATCAATCAGAAGTACGAAAATTAGACAAACTTGTGTACTACCCATCATTCCCGTGCTCGCTGAAGCGCCGTGCGCTGCAGCTCCCATGGACACTAGTGCCAGAGTTCCCTCTAGTGTACATTAGGAAACTCTATGCCTTCCTCCACAAGGATGTATGCGGCAATACCTCCGCCCCTGTACCTGCAATGACCCAGTAGGCCTCCTATTCTATGGCAATGACGGCGTCTGGTTCTTCAAGTCTGCATCGATGCCGCGGCCAGGGACAAGAAAGCGTTGCTACCGAACGCGCTGGGCGTTGAAAGTTTGAACTCGTATACCTGCGTGCGGTGGAGGACGAGTCGATTTCGGCAGTGGACCATGCAATCCCGGCGGACGCCGCGCAAGACGCATATGCTGTACGCTCCAGCAGTTTGACGCAATTTTCGACGGGGAAGTCGATCCGATGTGCCTGCGTGTCTCATTCAAGACTACAACAACCGGGTGAGACCGCAGTGCACCTCATTCTGGAAATTAAACGTCTCGCTTGACTCTGCAGTTTTGGTGTGGGCACCGACATACTGGCCTTCGAGCAAATTGTAGCAGTAATCGCGTCCGCGAATCTGCGGCGAAAGTTTTGAAGATGGGCGCGGAATTCTCCATACAGAAGGCCCTAGACCTTTCCATGGAAGAGGAGCGCGTCGACCGCGCATTACAACAGCTGGCTGCCTTTTCAAGCGACACTGTTTCTTCGCGTCAGCTGCGTCTTGGCGACCTTCCTTGTACCCGTGGGAGCGTTCCTCCTTCTCCAGATGCTTGGCAAGCCGGCGCCCTCTTCTCGCCGACTGGACTGCTTTCTCGGCTCTACCTCGGCTACCGGCGCGTCCGATTCTATTTCTTCGGCGTCACCGTCCACTCGCGTAGGAGCGTGCTTCCGCTGCGGGTCGTCGCAGCACTGGGCCGACGCTGCCGCTTGCCCTGCAAGGTTCCGTACCACTGTGCGTTGCGGAAGGAGAAGACATTACGGAAGCGCCTGCCGTTCCACAAGAGCTGCACCTACTGACAGATCGGTCCTTGGTGTGATTTCGTATACCCTGGCTATACCTTCTTCGACTGGAAGTACTTATACTGCGAGGACGACTGTTCCGGTCGAGTTTGCTGTTGCTGGCCATACGTTGACCCGCTTGCGTCTCAGCTGCATACTTAGGTGGTGCCTGCTACTCCCGTTCTGCCTGCTGGTGCTTCCGCTCCAGCTGTACTTCTTTCGACTGGTGATGATCTCCGGTATACTGTTTCTGTTGTCGCCACCGCAGGTGCACCCGCCGGGCGTGACAGCCGGGATTCCAGAGCAAGTCCGCATTCCGCGTGCTGCAGAGGTGCTTCCGCCGGTCGCGTCTACTCCGACCGTGCCCGTTCCTGCTCTCTGCGCGGGTTCCGCGTCAGTGGCGCTGAGCTATGCTCCATTGGAGCGTCATTACCTCATTGTTCCGGCCCCTATAGTAAGCCTAAAGTACCCTGGATGAAGTATTCATGGGCCTATTCTCTCGCTCCACCCGACTGCTGTAGGCGGTGACAGTTCAGACGCCTGTCGTGGTAATGGCACTGGTACAGGCGTCGGCGTCGTACCCTCAAACATGACGGTGACTATGCGGACATCCTCTCTCGGTGGAGGGGATCATGTGGTGGTGCATTTGTCAATGTGCCTTGCTCTGTGTGCCTTGCTTTTGTGTGTTTGCTGTAAAACTTTTACGCTGTTATGTTGTACATTGTATTACTTTTGTGTGTATACTTTACATTTTTTTCTTATTTTGCATTGGTCGCGTGTAGGACCCCCGCATACTCTTCATTTCAAGGGGGTGGGGGGGGGGGGGTGATGTGTTGTGGTTTCTGTTACGGTTCCGGTTTGGGAACAGCTTCTGTGCACCCTATAGGGTGTTGTACTATAATTATATATATCCATACTCCGAGCTAAAATACCTCGGAGTATGGAAAAGTGAGGGAGATATATATATATGGAGGTACGAAAGAAAAAACATCGACAGCAAAGGGAAAGAGTAATGCTGCAATAATGAAGCACAAAGCGTTATGGGGATACAATATGTACGAAGTCATTCGAGGTCTGTGGAAAGGCGTAGTAGGGCTTACATTTGGGAACTCAGTGGTGTGCATGAAGTCAGAGGTGCAATCAGGAATGCATGTAAATCACAGGACTGTGGAATGTCTCGCGTTGGGCGCTCACGGGAAGACGACGAATGAGGCTGTAAAGGGGGATATGGGATGGACAGGCTTTGAAGTAAGGGAAGCTCAGAGAAAAATGAAATTTGAACTGAGGCTTAGGAAAATGAAGGAGAGTAGATGAGCCGGAAAAGTGTTCAGGTATTTGTATAGGAACAGCGTGGACACAAAGTGGAGAAAAAGAACTAGGAGGCTCACCAGTGAATATACGACTGGCAGTGTGGGCGATATGGCAACAAGGAGCATTAAGCGAAAAGTCGGAGAGGTGGTGAGTATTTATTGGATGACGGCGACGAAGAAGAAGCCGGCTCTCAATAACTACCGAAAGGGCAAGAACGAAATAAGGCGGGGAGGTTTTAGTATAATTAAAGGGGAAGCGCTTCACTCTACGAAGCGAGGTCAGGATAGAACACGTTTAGTCACAAAGCGATATTCAATAAAGAAGAACAATGTACGTACATGCTGTGGGTGAGCTAAGGAAACGACGGAACATGTTCTGATAGAATTCGGCGATGTCCACCCGGGTATAAGTGTGGGTACAAGCCTACATGAGGCTCTGGGTTTTGGGGACCAACATGGAAAGCTGAATACGTCCGCGGTAGAAGCAAGTAAGAGACGGCTAGAGTATTAATGACAGCAAAGTAGAGATAAATGACAGAAATAGTGGGAAAATGAGGTCAGTCTGCCCGAAGAGGCAGAGATGGAGCAAATTATTTTTGTTATAATAAAATCGATATAATCGAAGTAGCTAAGACATTAGGCCAACATACAAACAATGTTGTCATTTTTTGCCTGGTGGCCACATGTCACCGCCCCGCTATAAAGGGGATGCTCATATAGCATCCGTATGTATACCCCTTTCCCCCCTTGAAGGCGATTACGCGAGAGCTGGTAGTCGCCTTGAAGGCGGAGGGGGTTGCTAACTTGCATGCTGCTCATTCCATATCAGCAATGGATCGTTCTTTTGCTCGCCGCGAGATTACACGAAAAGAGACTGTGGTTGCTCTCGCGCCTGCTTGAACGCGCTGCCAGCTGCCGCCGGAGCGCGCAGGGCACGCGTCGCTGTTTCATAAAAATTGACACTGCATTGCGCATGCAACTATCTGACAGATAATAAATTCCTTAATCCCTCTAGGCAAGTGAAGGCTTGCCCCGCCGCAGTGGTCTAGTGGCTAAGGTACTCGGCTGCTGACCCGCAGGTCGCGGGATCAAATCCCGCCTGTGGCGGCTGCATTTCCGATGGAGGCGGGAATGTTGTAGGCCCGTGTGCTCAGATTTGGGTGCACGTTAAAGAACCCTTAGGTGGTCGGAATTTCCGGAGCCCTCCACTACGGCGTCTCTCATAATCATATGGTGGTTTTGCGACGTTAAACCCACATATCAATCAATCAATCAATCAATCAATCAATAAAGTGAAGGCTTGCTCACGCATGTGCTGCCTGAGCTTTTGCCTGCGTGCCTTCCATTTTCTCGGTTTTCCCCTTTTTTATTTGTCAGTGCCACGACACCACTTACCAGCGCCGAGTACCGCAATGCGCGGCGGCGATGATCACACAAATTTCGATGCCGCTCTCCTGCTTGGTACTTCGTTCTGCAGTGCGCGGTTGCTTTGCATCGCGTGGCTTTGAAGCGATCCGAAGGATATCGTGGATGTCAGTGTCAGTTACGTACGATTCATTTACGCGCAAATAAGATTCCAAGTATAGCACCGTCGCTATACCGATGTTACATCTAATAGAACAAGCGTTTGCGCATCAGACGATGTCTTGACGTACCGTGTCGTTTTCTTCCTGCAATAGCTATTAAACGTATGGGAGGTTTTACTTACGATCAAGAGGAACGCTGTAGTTTTTTCGCAGATTTCGACAATCTGATGTTATTTAATGTGCACCAGAGCACACGGACGTCGCTATACCGTTTCGTCCTCCATCGAAATGCAACTGCCACGGCCGGGATCGAACTCGCGACCTGCGGGTGAGCAGCCGAGCTACCCGAGCCGACGATCCACCGAGACGGACCTGTGATTTCTACTCAAAGAGTTCTTGCAATCATTGCATGATTGTTAGCAGAAGTTCTTTGTTAGTTGTCCTTTTCTTACATTCCACACACTACCATGGTGCTGTGAACTATTTGTTTTTCGATCTTGTGACTGCAATATTTCTTTTTCTAAAGTGTAGCCAAAACATGCTCTCTGTTTTACCTTAACTGTATGCTTTATTTCTGCTACTGTTTGCACATTTATACTAACTTTAGTTTACTCATTCGCGAAGGCGGTTTGGGAAATAATTGCGTTATCACGAGGGCGTGCATTGGGTATCCAGTACCCGAAATCATGCTTACAGCTTGGTATAATGATGAAATCGGGTTTGCATTATAATGATAGAAATAATTAGCAAGCAACTTGGGGGAGACGGTGAATTTTTGTCTGAGCTGACAGGCAACTTATAGCGATACTTCATGCTTAATTGTGATGGCTGTTATGAGCGCCGCGTGTATCGTGCTGTCTTTATTCACTATAACTGTTTGATACAGAGCGGTATTCTTATTGTATTTATACTTTCTTTTTTTTCTATTTTAGTGATCAAATTTTTTTTGGTTAATAATCATGCAGGCAAACAGAGCCATCGGCAGCAATAGCGTCAATAGCGGCTTTGTCCTGCTACAACATGTGCAACTGCTGCCTGGCGCTCTTACTTTATTATTAGTTTTAGTGCAGTCAAGTTTAAACCACAATAAACTGTTATAAACGCTCGACGGAAGCCGCTCCGTAGTTTCCCGGAATATTTGAGTGTGTCTCATATTGTTCGTTAAAGATTCCGTGCGAATCCTGGCGCATTTCACATTCAAGTGCACACTGAAAAACACCAGGTGATCAGGATTTCCGGAGCCTTCCACTACTGCGTCTCTCATAATCGTGTCGTGGTTCCGGGACGCAAAACTCCAGCAATCAATATTAGGATTACCCACAGTATGCGCCTACTCTCGTTCATTCGGGAACTTACGCCCGCACCAGTAATAACGCTGGAGGGTGCGATCACTGTTGTATGAAGCAGGACGCTTTCTGCCGTTGGTCAGATTACCGAAAGCCGGTGACGTTTATTGCCGCTGTCGGAGTACGATGATCTTTGCTTGTACTTTGACTGACTTAGTTTTCCGGGCACAATTAAGTTAGAGTTAGTCTTGTGAAGAGTTTCGTCTCTGCCAGATTAACTGCCGCTTTCCTCGTATAGTCACCACCACGTAACAATGAAATAGGGCTCGGGCGTTTCTGGGGTGCACATGTTCTCGCCCTGAAAAGAAAATTGATTGTGCCTTAGTGATTACATACATAACGCACGTGTCACGCCAACAGATACGAAGAATAGCAAAAGTAATTGCAGTTTTATGTGCTCTACGTATATACAATGCGTCACAAAAAAGTGTCGCTACCAGCGTTGTTCCTGCTGTACACCGATGACTCGGTATTGCATAAACGTTATTCTGTGAACTGGATAAAACCACAGCGGTGTTTGCGTCATCGTGAGAAGGCTTCTTATTGAATGGAGCTCGCGTGGTTCGATGGCAACGCGCTAGCTGATCGGCAAGCTCAGCAGCGACACTCGTCACTGACAGAAATGACAAGCAAGAATCGTTGACCAAGAAGGACAACACTTTTGAGATTCTAACAGACATTTCAATAGGTAAAGGAAATCGCTATCATTTAAGAAATTTTCAAGTGGACCTTTTTGTGCTTAGGCGTTCGGTACTACATTATTGATGTCTATAACAACAAATTTACGAATGTGTCGAAATATCTTAAGATACAGTTGACAGGTATCGTATCGGATCCATTTGTTGCAGTAGTATCTTGCATCGGTATCTCCAATACTTCTTGCCTGTGTATCTTGTGTCGTGTCGCGATACAACTTCGCGTATCTTTGCTCAGCGCTGGGTGTGAAGTATATAGCAGTGCGGCAGATGGCACTTGTACCAGACGACGTCGCCCTTCTTCTTTTATTTATTTATTTATTTATTTATTTATTTATTTATTTATTTATTTATTTATTTATTTATTAGTGTGAGCAGTTCAGGGGCCCAGCCTGTCGTTCATCCGTATATAGATATCGGGTGACGTGATCATGCTCAGAATAAAGTGGTCAATACAGGCCTAAAACCAGGCTAGCGATGCTCAAAACTGCGTGAGAACTAACGTCCAAGGTCTAAAATGAAAACAGTTGGGGAGCTTCGCGCTAGTGGTGCGTTAGATTGAGATAGCAGCGGAGCTGGTGTTCCCTTCCTGCTCAACCTCACATCCCTATTCCTTTCTTTGTTTCTTGCTATTTCTTGGTCTTTCTTACTTTTATCGTCGTTCATTCTTTTCTTTCTTTGTGTTTCTCGCTTCCTCTTTCTATGTCTCGCTCTCTGTCTTTCTCTCTTATCTTTTTCTTTGTGTGCGTTTAGTTCTCTCTGTTTGTATCTTTTGCATTTCCGATGGAGGCGGAAATGTTGTAGGCCCGTGTGCTCAGATTTGGGTGCACGTTAAAGAACCCCAGGTGGTCGAAATTTCCGGAGCCCTCCACTACGGCGTCTCTCATAATCATATGGTGGTTTTGGGACATTAAACCCCGCATATCTCTGTTTGTCTCTTTGTCTTTATACGGTATGTTTCACTCTCCTTTCACTCCTCCTCATCCTCGTGCCTGTCCTCCTCTCTCTCACTATACTGCACCATGCAAGGCTAAGCTATGCTCTTCCACCGTGCCTCGATAACCGGGTGGTAAAGACACTCGCTTTGAGGTGGTGTGTGCGGGTCTCTCAAAAACGAAAAAAAAAAAAGTCATTCCCCTAGAATTTGTCTTTTACAGTGAAAACTGTATGTGGCTAGGTGAAACGAAACTCCTTTCGCCGCTCGTTGCGCTAAGCTTCTCCATTGGATGCGCCGTCAGTGACGTAATTCTCTACGTCGTACTAAATCGCGTGCGCCACTGGCTGCGCCGTCTGTGAATTCGTTCGCTCCGTCGTGGTATACCCAAGCATGCTTGTCATGGCGGGCGCATGCCTGAGACGGCGAAGCGGGCAGACCTGCGTCAACGTTGCAATGGCTCGAAGGCGTTCGCCGGGATCAACGCCTGCTTCCGGCGGTTTAGTTTCTCGAGTGGCTCTTCGGCTGCGAAGATCCCGTTCAGGGCGCGTCTATCATGCACGCAGTGAGCCACACGGCGGTTTTTGACGACGGAATCGTAACTGAACTCGCCTCCTCGACGGCGCGCATTATACCTCGTCATCGTTTCTGCAGAAGGGCAGGTCCCTCTGTCACTACCCTACGACGACCACGCCGAGAAATAGTTTCCACAGATATACTTCGGCCGTTCGCGGAAAATCACAACTCCACACGCCACGCCGTTCCCCAAAGCCACCAATGAGGTATTAAGCTCGAACCGTCGAGATTTGGAACCAGCTCACATGGCCATGAAAGTGATCCTGTTCACCATCGACGAAAAGGCCGTCACATTCCACACCTACGGTGTTACGAGCACCATGCGCCATGCGCTTGACCGAGACATTGCGTTCCTTCGTGAAGTCCCCAACACGGTCCACTGCTGGCACAAATGCAAGAATGAGGTGTTCGCAGTGGTTATATGCGGGAGCCAACGGCATTAAAACTTTTGTCTGCCTCCGAAGTTCACTGGGACCGCTTAATTGAGCTGCTCGAACACACGAAGGTACCGGACGATGACACGCAATGCCGGTCCCTGCCGGAGATGGCGTTCATCGAACGCTTCGAAGTTCAGAACAATGATATTGGTTCGTGCGCGATGCACATCACTAAGTTCTTGTTAGCCTCGAAGACCGGCGGATCTCGCCGTTCAAACCGTTTCTTTGAGAAAGTCTTCAATCAACCAGCGAAGCTGATTAACCATCTGTACTGAGTGCCTGGGTGGTGTTTTTTTTCTCTTTTGTTCTCTCCCTCTTTCTCGCTTCTTGGACTAGTCGTCCCGCCTATCAAAATTTTCGCATCCCGCGCCGGAGAAGCGGGTGCTTGTGTTTTGGGTGCAAGATGGAGATGAGGGCGAAGGAAGCGCGTGCCGGGTCGTGAGGATTCTTTTCTGCTGGCACCGCACGAACTACGGCGAGCAACCAAAACGCGAAATCTGTGTATTTTTCTTTCTCTGTCGATCCACTTATCGCGCTTCCCTGCTAAAACTTTCTGCACCTAAGGCATTATTGCACTGCGTCCGTGATTGGTCCATTGTGATGAACGAAACAAAACTGGGTCGGCGACGACGAAGGAGTGGTGCCAAGTGCGTGTGACTTGGAGCCAGCTCTGCGCGTGGGGCCAGCAAATCAGCTGTTCACTCATGGCCCAGGGAGGTGGTGATCCATGATTGGGCCACGTGTGACGAATACGTGGCGAAGGGATTGCTGACTGGGGTCGAGCAGAAGCAGCGGCCGACGCAAGACAGCTGGCGGAAGCGTCGGACGCCGTTGAGCCATGATCCAGCCAGGGAACGCGGCCGTACGGGCTGCTGCCAGCAGCGAGATTAAGCGCATAGTGGTTTGGTGTTTCGCTCATTGGTTGTATTCGTATAGGAATAATGTTCTGGATGCGCCCCTATACCAGCACACATATTTGCGCAACAATTCTGAAAGAATTCAGTGGCATCTGTGATAGAAGTATGTGGGTATATATAGGCGGGCTGCACTCGAGAGGTGTTATCCTTATTTCGGGACCAGCATCTGTGAACACCGTTTCTCTTCTCTCTCTGTCCAGCACGTGTGGCATTTACAAAATAACCAAAAATCAGTTTCTTTTAATTGCGTTTTTTTTTATTCGTTGCTGCTCAAACATCTTCCGGTGGCTGTATTGTGTGCTCTGCATTTCGTTGGCGTCCCCAAATCGCTAATATTACTGCTGGACGTATGTGCTCTGCAAGCATGATGTGTTGCATAGAAGCTGGTGCTGTGTTGTATTATCTTTGATTGATTGATATGTGGGGTTTAACGTCCCAAAACCACCATATGATTATGAGAGACGCCGTAGTGGAGGGCTTCGGAAATTTCGAACACGTGGGGTTCTTTAACGTGCACCCAAATCTGAGCACACGGGCCTACAACATTTCCGCCTCCATCGGAAATGCAGCCGCCGCAGCCGGGTATCGAACCCGCGACCTGCGAGTCAGCAGCCGTGTGACATCCCCGCAAACACGGACTGAACCCCGGTCCTTTCAAGATGTTTTCGCTCGTTTCTCAAACCCACACATAAAAAAAAGGAAAAGAAAACCTTCGGTGTAACGAATGGGCATTCCGGAGTGGAGTACCTGGAAGGATTATTTCTACTATTCTCGCGGGTCCCCCCCCGCGCAAACACGAGGACCGGGCGGCGCCTTGCGGTCTACAGACAGTGTGACAGTGTACGGTGGCAATAATCCGCGCGCACCCTTCAGATTTGTGGCATGGGGGAGCAGCAGAGCACCTTTTGTTGGTTCGGGGAATGCGACGCTGCTGCAGCGCCTGTGTCGGGTCCGATCTAACTTCGGTCAGCCTCCGTGGCTCCAGGGCTCATTACTGCGTTCTGCGCGGATGGCCACCCGCGGCGTTGAATGACGAAGAAGCGGCGGCTACGGAGAATTTCGCGGGAGACACCGAGCTGCATGGAGACGTCGAGACTCGTTCTGGACATCGGGTCATCAAGTACCAGAAACCGGGATAATCGGTCCGGCCGAAAACTTTTCGGCACAACACTGCAAACTCCGGACGTTAGCCATTACAGACGACGCACTTTGTCGGAAGCATCGAGACCATTGTTCGCCCGTAATTAAAGTGTCTTGGGACAGCTAGCCCATCTCTCTCTCTGAGGCTTGAGTTTGTACATTGTTACTTGATCGGCTTCGTTTGGGAGAGGGTTTTCTACTGGTGTGGGCCGCGGGAGCGGCCGTCGAAGACGACACACACCGACTGACAAGAAAATATACCACGTCGATAGTGGCGATTGGTTTGGTGCCCCGGTAGGACAGAGTCGGGTCCTACAAAAAGGGACTACCAGACGATACGAGAGAGCCTGAGAGATACGATGCGATGAGCTCGAGATGGTAGAAAGACGGAATGGAAAAGGAAGATAATGGTGTGAAGAGATAGCAATGAGAGTCCATGAGATGATATGACGAGGAATGAAAGTTAGAGATGGGAAACGAAGAAGCGAGTGATTGCGGGACGTTATAAAAGAAGATTAAGATGGAAATCGCTGAGAGAGACAACGAAGACGATGAAGACTGACAACACGGACCATTCGTGAGACGAACTTTACGCACCGTATTTAGATTAGCTTTGCGGGAAGGGAGGTGGCGTGTTGAGACATTGCGTGGTTTTATTCATTGATAACTTCATCATTTGTGTCGTCGTGTGTTTTTTTATATGCATACCCTTGTATTGTTAAAGTTACTTTCTTTATGTGCCTGCCCTGTGTCGAACGTCGCGAGTGTCTAAATCATGTGTTATAATTTTGTGTAGTGGTTGATGTACGCGGGTATACAATGTTTGCAGTTAGTATTAAATTTAATGAATCAGTAAACAGAAACAGGTCGTAGCGTCTCTTACTTCCCGGCCTCAGCACGAATCCCTGTATGTGGGAAGTGATTGAGACACGTAGCCAAGAGGGAACCGGATAGAAAAAGGGTTGAGTGTTCTTCCCTCTCTTTGGCAATCGGTGGCGTAGCGGGGGACGTCTCAGCCAAGTACCTTAGCCACTAGACCACCGCGGCGGGGCTGCTGTATTATCTTGCATGGGGACAGGCTCTTCTAAAGAGGAGGACTTACAAGCCTCAATTTGAATTTTTCAGCGTCTTTTGCGCCAGACATTTGTGTTTACTTTGCAAAAAATATCGTTACCGTGTGACACGCTCAAATGAACAGTTTGCGTAAGCCAAACCTCCCCAAGGGAGCCCTCCAATATAGTACTTCTGGTAATTCGACCATAACGGGACTGGCATCAATAATCGGTTTAATCGGCTCGTAATAGGGGAGGTTGTGACAAAGACATACTGCAGTGTTGCCTGAAAAGCGAAGCATTGAAAGCGACTCCAATGCATCAGACAACACGAAGTAAGATTCGTAGTGAACACGCTCGTTCTCATAATTTGCGCGGTGTCACGCGCACGCAGGCGACCATGAACAGATCACGTCCGATGGCCGCGAACAGTCGTAACAGCACTGTTGCAACGCTGGTGCGACGAACTGCGCAGGCAGTGGTTTGCGAACGGATCACGTAGCCTTCAACGCTTCTCCGAAATATGAGGTGAGGGGAGCTATAGCAACACTAGGCCTGCAGGGAAACGGCAAGCATGAAACTGCGAGCCATGGGCTTCCAAGCTTTCGTTATTTGCCGCAGTCTTGTGTGACAAGTGAGCCCGGGCTCACTTGTCAGCCCTCCTACCGCGCGCTCACTTCAACGGTCCTCCCCCCTTGGCTCGTATTGGCGTGTGTAGACTGCGCATCGAGCGATCAAACCAGCAACCACAAGCTTTCTCGGCACGACTTCGCTCGCATTCCGTCGTAGACACGGCGTAGGATTCGCGGGGTGTGGCGTCATCTTAGCGCTTGTGAGAAAATACGGCAATATCACAGTGACGTCGACGCCTATCGCTGTGTAACAGTGAACATTCGCTTACTAATGAACGAAATCACCAGGCATGCAGGGTCACGCGCCCACGTGCGTACATGTATGCGACATCGTACACTCGATTGGGGGTGGGGTGGGGGGGGGGGGTGATTCTTAAAAGAGAGAAAAGAAGAAAAAAAAATGAGCCCCGTAACTGTCTGCATCATAGTGCGACACCTCAACAGTAGCTCACGAGGGATGGGGGCAAGGAGGGATTAAAAGGATAGGGAAAAATTGAAGGTATAGAGATAGAGAGAGGCGCAGGGACTTGACAAGGACTGTTGACGACACGGCATGACTTTGTAAAACCCATAAGCGTAGCCCGTTTTAAACCCATCACACATAGTCACTACACCTAAGTTTAAATTCTATACACTACTCTTTTATTCTTGCCACCCCGAGTAGACCTTTTATAATCAAATCGACCAAAAACCGTGTGTTTGGCGCTCTTTGGCCTGAGTTGCCCTTGCGCCACTAAAATCTACCATCATCATCATCATCATCATCATCATCATCATCATCATCATCATCGAGAGGCGCAGGGACAGAGAGATCACATACGAAAATAAGGAGAAGATAGGAAAGATGGACACGGTCGCAGGCGTCCGAGGACGGGGCACCACTCAGCGAGAGCTCTTGTCGGCGTCAAGAGATGGCGTATAGGGCGAGCCCAGTCGGCCAGAGCTGCGCTGTCGTCGGAGATCGCGGGGGCACGACCGATCGGCCCGAAATCCAGCGAGCGAGCGAGCTCTCGCTGTAATAGAACTGGCGTGAACCGCGCGGAATGAGGTAAGCGTGCGCATTCGTCTGGCTTCAATGCATTTACGGCCTCAACGTTAGCGCAACTCTCGACACATTTAGTCGTGCAGTATACGACAGATCACTCCGAAACCACCATTTCTCTTGATTATCGGGCAACTTTCCTCACTCACCGCAGATTATACCTGCCCGCCACAGCCGCGCTTACCAGGATTTACATGTGACATGTAAGTTCGCGGCCACGCGAATTCACTCGTCAGCGTTACTATAAAGCGCTAAGATTTTTTTTGTGTGTTTCGTTAATTGATAAAAAAATAAACGCGGGTACCGTACCGTAACTGCACTCAAAGTGTGCCGCATGGCGGCACACTTTGAGTGCAGTTTTACCTTAGTGCTTTTACGTAGTGTATTTAAACCCTAGTGCAGTTGCATGTGTGTGTTCACAAGACCCTCCTTCCGCTACGTCGTGCTCACCTTCAACTATGCATGTTCATCTACCGGAAATATCTCGAACTTTACAGTAAGTCGCCCCCCCCCCCCCTACAATTACTAGGAGCATACGCGTGGTATTAGCTTTAAATGTAAGTTGAGATATCGCTGTGTTAATTTGCAACGTTCTAAAACAGAATTTTGTTTTTTGAAATTCGCTGTTGAAACTGTCTCGTCTTCGTTTTAACTGTTTGCTACCGTTAAAATCTAGCATTATACGCGAGAGATGAACAATTAGCGCATTTGGTTTTCTGTCCGACGTAGTGACTGCTTTTAGTACAGACTACGTATTCCCCGTTATTTGTTTGTTTGTTTCTTTGTTTGTTTGTTTTGCATTCTGGCGAAGGTTCTCAATCAAAATGGCCATCTGGGTTAGTTGGTAGCGCTTGCCCCGCCGCGGTGGTCTAGTGGCCAAGGTACCCGGCTGCGGCAGCGGCATTTCCGATGGAAGCGGAAATGTTGTAGGCCCGTGTGCTCACATTTGGGTGCACGTTCAAGAACCCCAGATGGTCGAAATTTCCGGAGCCCTCCACTACGGCGTCCCTCATAATCATTTGGTGGTTTTGGGACGTTAAACCCCACATATCAATCAATTAGTTGGTAGTGATTCATTATGAAAGATAGAAATGGGGCACAGTACGTAACAGGTACTGGGGGAGAGAGAGAGAGCGCCTGTGTAGTTCTTTTCTTCTCCAGTCTCTTTTACGTACTGCGTCCCGCTCCTATCTTTCGTAGTGAATCGTCCTGAATCACCTTTTCATCGCGAACTGCAATAAAGCAGTCAAACGAACTTTCTTTAAAGAGACACTAACGAGCAAAACGATTTTTCGCCAATTAGTGAGGTACGATTACACAATCCCGAAAACACCACTCTTAACTGGACGCGACGCTTGGCAAAAGAGAAAACGCGCGAAAAGATAATGTGGGTGGAGACGCCACCGTGAGATTCCCCCAAGAAACCCCGTGACGTCATAGATTTTGATGGCGTCTACTAGGTCTGAAGCAGCTTCCAGCCGATAATAATGAAGCACATTGTCATCTGTGCAATAGATCTAGCATACGAAGGTTCAGGTAATTTCATCGAGCCAATGTCGCGAAAATACGAAAAATACGTTTAGAAATTTTCGACGTCACACGCGAATATTTTGGCGTGAAATTTAAAAAAAAAGGGAAGCTTCAACTTTCACTTTCTCAGTTAACGATGAACTGATATATGTCAAACATAGGGCACTAGAGTTCTCGGAGTTCAGTTTGTCAATCTATACCAAGTCATTGTTTCTCTTCAGTGTTCCTTTAGGCTTTGCTTGATTCTGTCAAGATTATAAGTTGAACATTTTTGAACGGAGGTGGTGCAGTGGATAATTAAGCATCGTTTGAAATAGTGACTGCTTCAATCTAACCGATAATGACTGCTTTAATCGTGAAATAATGACTGCTTTAATGTACAGGCAGTACACTGGGTAAATGTGATGGCGAGAACTGTCTATGTCAAGCGCTAGAAAGAACAGACAAGGCATCAGATGTCAATGACCCGGCTGTTAGAATAGCTTTGTAGCACAAAACAAAATGGGGTAATCTCGACGCAAATATCAGAAAAATGACTGACTCTCATCTAGTCGCCAACCGTAAAAAAGGTAATGCCGTGTGTATTGCAAGAAATCAAAATCATCATTGTTTTTTTTTTCCTTTAGTTTTTGCCGAAATTGTAATTCTTGCTATAACCACTTCGCTTATTCCCACGTTGGTCCTTGCATACGATTGTGGCGCCCATGGCGGCGAGCAGTATAACGAACTCGCCTAATCTTAGTATACTGTGTGCTGGTTCAAAAGTTCACTGGACCCTGTCCTCCCGGACTGAGTCCACTGACCTCGCCTCGTTGGCGGCGAAGCCTGGGCGACCTGAAGCCTCGCTTGCGATGTTCTCTCTCGTGGGCTTCGTCGGGGCTTTGGGTGGTGCGGGTAAGTAGAGTGCGCCGCCGAGAGCTCGAGCAATGACTTTCTGTCGTCCGCTCATTCTTGCCGTTAGTGGTTGGTATTGTATGGATGAGCTCCGTTGGCCTACATACTGCCGGCCTTACTTTCACGGGCCGCGGCCACGGCGCCTTATTTGTTTTCCCTTTCCTCGGGCGCGTGCGCTTGGCACAGAACTTTCCGTCGCGCCCACGGAGGCGTTGTTCTTCGTCGGCGCAGGCTTCCTTTGTGGCCTACTTCGCGGCCGACAAGGTGAGACGCCGTTGTGTAACCACAGCGCGTAAGAAGTGACGCGGGCTTGTCGTCTAGGGAGCCGCCGCGACTGCGGTGCACGACCGAGGAGTGCGCCAGGGGTCGCTGCCCGGTGTGTGTGTTATTTTTCGGCAGCGCGGCCTTATTTTGTGGCCGTCACTCGACGAGGCCTCTCGCGATCGGCCCAGTCCTCGCGGCGTGCGCCCTTCTTTTGCAGGCACAAGAGCGCTTGATTGACGTGGCTGCACGCGGCTACTGCCGCCGTGCTGGCGAAGAAAGCAGAGAAAGGGGGGCACAGGTGAACGGGCCTCGCCGCTGGTCAGAGAGCGACCGCCGGTCGTTGCTCCTCGGCGACCTACTTCGAAGCCCTCGGCGGGACGCCGACTTCGCTGTGACCAATCCTGGCAGCTCCGTTTGAACGTAGGGGTTCATTGGCACCACTTGGGTCATGGACATTGCATTCTGGGCTGCTTCAAGTCCCAGCTCGGCTTCGTGCAGTTTAGCATCTCTCGATCGTCTGGCGCCACCAGGTGTGTTTGCGGGCACAGCGCCGCCTGCTGTGGAAAAACACTGGGTTCCGTAATGGTCCAGTGCTAGCCATCGTACGGGGGGGATAGATCACTCTCCTAAGAAAAGGAATTTCCGCTTTGGCCGGGCTGTGTTTCAAGACGTATAGGCTGTTTCCTACGTGGCAAACACAGTTTTAAAGCGCCATCCCCAACAGGCCATTCTATTGATGAGTCGATAGCAATACGCGGGATCGGAGTGGGTCACTGGGAGAAATGGTATGTGTGGTAAAATTAAGTCGGAGGTGAGTCTGCGTAAATGTGAGTTCTGGGTATTGGGAGCAGCGACGTTCCTTAGTGCCAGGATGAAACACTTAATAAGCGCGAACGAGTTAAAATTAAGTGACAGAGAATTTGAGGGGAATTGACTACTCTTCGGCACTGGTTCTTTAGAGCCAACGATTTGTGACTCACGATCTCCGTCCGTTAAATAAAATTTTATAAACCCACAGTAACTTGTTATAAAACTAGTCGCGCACCCACTTTGGCGTGTGAACATTATTCACCGGTGAAGTTAACGACACTGACAGGATACGTGCAAAATGTTTTTGCCGATTCGGTGTAATTATACGCCGTTTAATCTATAGTATACTATATTACCTTTCCGTTTTAATGTATTACGGTCACCCAAAAACTTTTCAGCTGCGCGAGTTGCTCGTTGCACATGGTAACTTGATGACATGATGGGAGTGACTAATGTTGTAGACTAAAATAGCTACCTGCCGATTACGACGTGCACACATCAGCACACCAGCGCGCATCATGCAGCATGTGACACGTGACATTTACGAACACGCAGGGATTTTGAGCAAATACCACTCACTGCGAGCTGTGCATCTGTGTCGGATTAAGCTTGGTTGAATCCGAGCCCTTCATTTTGTGAGCTCGCATAGAGTCGAAGTCAGTGAGTCTGGCCCTGATTCTTATTTCATGAGTGCGTTCTTAAAGGAAGGGGTTTGAGTGAGCAGGTTTTATTTTCCTGCCTTATACAGAGAGAATGTATGTGAGACACTGCGAGTAAAATATTATCACGCTTTCGCTGGTTTTCGTCGCTTTTGCGCCGTGCTTACCAATTTACCTCGCGTAGTGAACATTCATAAAAGGCGTAAAGTTGGACGACACTCTTATTTGGACACGTGCGAAGGAACTTCCTGTGGTCGAGCTGCTTCTCGTGTGCTCGTACTGCACGTGGTCACAGATTATTGGGCGAAACCGCTTGCATACCCGTCATCTTTAGCTTCTTATATGCCAGATTGGAAACGTCCTTTTCACAGCGCCTCGGCAACTCTGAAGCGGTCGCGCATGCAGCGTTCATACTGTGGAGCGATATTAGATGAGTTCTGTCGCATAAGTACAGGATTCGTTGTCACAGTTGTGGTCCTGCTGTAGCTATTTTTGTACATGGCGTTTTAGATAGTTTAGTTGCTGGAGTGCACTGCAACGAAGTCTCACAAAACGTTAATAAATTGTCTAGTTGTTTATGAAGAGAATTGAAAGGGAAGTGTGAGCCCTTTCATGACTCATGACGACATGACTGTCTATACGCCGATCCAGTCACCCTCTTGAGTACAACTGTCATGTCGTTGTACAAGTGCTGATCTCGTATCTCCTGTGTCTTGTTTACCATTTCTTTTTTTCAGAAACGAAGGATTGCAAAAAAAAAAAAAAAGAACAGCACAAGCAAGACAGAGACGACGACACCTGTATTTTGTGTGCTTTCTTTTTGCGCAATCTCTTTCGTTTCTGAAAGATGTTCCAAGCCTCCAACTTACCAAAATTTTCATTTCAGAATATTGTTGCATTCATTATAGAACATGCTTTAAATACCGTATACGTATAGCTTGAACTTGGCCTTTTCGTCGCGATGTTCATTTGGAAATGAAGAAGCACTTGACAAATAGAAAGTTTACAAAAGGCGCATCCAAGCGTCCTTGCGACAAAGTCTCACGCCCTCTCTCTCCTTCTTGCTCCTTTTTTTTTAATTATTACTTTGTGCACATTTTTGCGTTCTTGCATGTCCGGCGTTTTGAATTTCGAGACATTCTGCCCACAAAATTAAACTCCTTAATCTGATTTTGGGACTGTCCGCCGTGGCAGAGTAAGGCGTTACGGTGCTCGGCTACCGACCTGAAGGTCGCGGGTTCGATTCCAGCCGTGGCGGTCGCATTTCTATGGAGGCGAAAAGCAAGAGCTCTATGCAGTGTGCGATGTTAGTGCACGCTGAAGTACCCCTGCAGGTGGTCGAAATTTCCGAAGCCTTCCACTGTGGCGTCTCTCGTAATAGTGCCGTGGTTTTGGGAATTTACACCCCAGATATGCATTATAATTATCATTTTAGGATTGCGTTATATTCGGTTCTTATACCCCTGCTTCGCATCCCATTTCTCTTCGTGTTCTAGCCGCACCGAATAGCCGCGTGCAGTACACCCACGCACTATAACTTACGTGCGCGCAATTTGGAGGCACGTATTTTGTTTTATACGTACAACTGCGACCGAGAGCCCCAGAACGATGTATAGATATATAGGGTATCCCATCTGTCACGCAGCAATATTAAAAAAAAAAAGAGCGGTGTTACGCCATTCAGATAAAGTACATAGTGTTCCAGTACAGTAATAGAGCCACTAATATTTTTTCCTCGGTGAAGTTTAACTAATTTATGTTGGTAACTCGAGAGGTACTTACCTAATTACCGAGACATCTTTAGGCGTGTTCAGAAGACATCTAACTGCGCTATTGTCAGTGATGTGCTAATTACGTGAACGTTTTTTTTTTTGGTTGATAAAGAAAGCCCTCGAAATCTGAAAATGAACACTTGAAAGCTCGTTCTGATCTGACTTGACAGAGCGGCCACGTTTTCTGCGTGCCGGGCGCGGTCAGTTTCGATATCGCATTAAAATTATATGGTCAGTACCTTACATTGTCTGCAAGTTTTGTGATTTTTGAAAGAATATGAATGCCATAAACTTTCTTGGTTTATAACGTTTCCAATAAAAAAAACGCCCTGAAGTCAATAATTAAAACGTTTAGTGAGTTTTTGTTAATTGATCACATTGAATCATTATAGCTGCGAGGGAAGTATTTCCGCCTTGACATGGAGTTCGTGTGCGAAAACGACGGGAACCTGCATGACTTTATAAACAATGTGTATCGCTAAAGGAATGGAGAGCGGGGGGGGGGGGGGGGTTCTACTTCCATACACTTTTTTAATCAATCTGCCTTTCTTGCGTATTTCTTTTTCATTTAGGTATGGCAATCCTATAGAGTTTGCCATCAACATTGAAAGGCGTGTGCCTTTCCAGGAAGGCTGCCACAAAACCCCTGCTCGCTTTGTGCAGTGTTCCGAGACTTAGAAACCGTTCTATTGGCAATCCCAACTGGCCACTGACGCGTCGTGGCATAATGTCGAGGTTTCTGACCCGATGCACACTCCAGCACACGTGAACGGCCACGTAATAACAGGCCTTTGGGAACTGTGCGTCCCGTTCGTTTACTCTGTCGACTTCCCCGTTCAATGCTCGATGCGTCCGCTGCAGGCTGTTCCACATTATAAGTAGAGCCTGACTAGGCCTACAAAAATTTAAAAAAAAAGTTTCTTCTGCATGAATGTTATTCACGTAGTATCGACAGAGATCGTATGGGACAGGTCGGAGCATGTTTTCTTGTTTACTCGGGTAAAAACGTTTCATTTGATCAGTAGCGTTCGCCTTTGTTGATTGTATGTGAGAAATTTTAAGTATGAAGCGCGGAATCAAGGTAAACAACTCGCGTACATTCCGCGAAAATGCGATTTTGCTGAAATTTTATTTTGGGGCTTTTTGAAGAAGCGCTGTACATACTGAACCTGTTATCGTTAGAAAGACACCAAACAGATGCACTATACTAGTTTAGGCTGCTCTAAAAGCTGGCGACATTCGAAAAATCGAGAAGCTGGCGACATTCATAATCAATTTGCTTCGAGGTGCTCCAACTGCTCCGACCATCGGGAGAGTTCAACTTGTCTACACGCGGTCAATACGAATCTTAAAGTGGACAATATTACATATATTTTATCCAAAAGAGACCGTTTAACATTTCTTTTCAAAATGAATATCTAGCTTTTAAGATCTGTTTTTACAGAACTAAGCTTGATTTTCTTCTTTGTTTTGCTTTCAACGAGCTCGGCCAGGGGGCGCAGACGACAGCGAAATCGCGATAGTTTTGATTCCGATCGGGCCTGATCGCTAATAAAAGTGACCGTGGCACTAGCAGCACCTAATCCGGATCGTGGTTAATCCGGATCGGCACAGATCGCGATTACAAATGCCCATGTGAAATAAGTTAGCTACTTCCCCACAACACCAGATGGTCAAAATTAAGTTACAGTGCCTATAACCTCGCAAGCACGTCGTGATTTCGGCACCTAAAACCTTCATAACGAGTAAATTCCAGCGGTGCGATGTCAATGTGGTGTTATACATGTCCATATAAGCAATTGTATTTGTACGCTTACCTCTTTACAAGTTCTTCATTCTAGCTAAGTCAGATATTTGCTTCATTTAGAGAAGATCGAAGTCTATATTTACTGCATCATTACAAATTGAGTACTTATAAGCTCGAGCCAAACGCTTTGACGTCATGGCGAGCCGGTGCGAGACAAGACGGGGTGGCGCTTTAGGTTTTGTGAAAGTGAATATTCATTATAGAAACTACTCTTCTCGAAATTCAGAAAAAGGAGAAAAATACCCTGAATTATAGCTATCTGTCATGCAATGGAATAACAGTTTTTTTTCTTTTCTATTCTACAGGACAAAACAAATTTAAACTGAACGTATCACCGATACCACACATTGTACATTTGTGAAATATTTTTTTCTAGGTTTCGTAAATCTATTTTTTCTCACTACCGCAGAAAACCATAGCGCTGATGGCGACGCGCAGCAGTGGAGGAAGTATTTACTGAAAATGAAAAATTGAGGCAGATTCGTCCCGGTATCCCGCAAAGGTTCAAGGAGTAATCGTTACTTATAACTTTTATAAGTTACGAAGTTTTCCTTTTGGTACTGTTCACAGGTGTAGCATATACCTGCTCAAAATAGCTCTCTTTTGTGTTGCAAGAATGAAATCGGGCGCTAAAACATGTTGGTGGGCGAGTTTGTTTGCAGTCATGAAGTGTGAGTAGGCGCGACGGACAAGGACGTAGGAGAAAAGCGACGCGCTGTGTTCTTGTCGGTTTTCTTCCACGCCCTTGTCTGTCGCGCTTACTCACACGTACTTCATGAATTAAATTGGGCCCACCGTACGCGATGAAGGCACGGCACCTTCACGTCGTTCAAGCTTTCCTAAATGGCGCAACCATAGGCGTAAAGTATGACTTCAAAGGGCTTCTTTAGGGCCTGGTTGGTGCATCTTTCGCCTTGCGTGAATGCACCCGCAGCGTTAGTTTGACGTACCACTGTCCAGTGGACCCGCCGCGGTGGTCTATAGTGACTAAGGTACTCGGCTGCTGGCCCGCAGGTCGCGGGATCGAATCCCGGCTGCGGAGGCTGCATTTTCGATGGAGACTAAAATGCTGTAGGCCCGTGGGCTAAGATTTGGGCGCACGTTAAGGAACCCCATGTGGTCAAAATTCCCGGAGCCTTTCATTAAGGCGTCTCTCATAATCATGTGGTGGTTTTGGGACGTTAAACCCCACATGTCAATCAATCACTGACCAGGGAAAAACGTTACATCGGTCAAACCGGAAGGTGTCTGAATAACCGTTTCGGTTATTCAGACACCCTATATAAAAAAAAAGGAACGAATTCACTTGGTGGATCGATCACGTGAAGTCTTTCGTTTGTGAGGGATTGTTTCGCGAGGCAAATATACTTGGCACAGTCGGCAATGAACAATGTTGCTGAAGGGATATCGCATAATCCTTCCGGCCCTGGTGGTGGTAATTGGTACCACCACAAGTTTCCCTAAGCAGCTCAGGAATCAAACCAAAACACCTCATTGCTGGTGGAGTACTTCTTACACAATCTCCACCGCTATTGACATCAAGATCGGGCCATGTTAGGGGAGCTGGCGGCAAAAAAAGAAGAAAGCGTGACCTAAGTCTTGAAGAAAAAACAATTAGTATTGCACTGTTTCCGTTTTATATGCGTTGTTTTTCTCTTGGTTATCAATATTCAATACTCAAAATCTCTCCCTAATTCACGTAATCAATTCTTGGTCAATACCTCTGAGTGGGTATGATCCATGTGTGAGGCATCATCATCATCATCATCGTCTTGGGTGAAGGTCTCCGGAGTGGGTTGCGCCAAGATGCCGAGGAACCAACCAACCGATGAAGCGAGGTGCGTCAGCTGAGGCGGGTAAGCGCTATTTTCGGGCTGACGCACTGAAGCTGTTTCAACGAGTATTAGCGAGTGCGGAGCCCGGGTGGCCCAGGAGGAAGCGGTTCGATGCCTAAAAAAGTCTCCTACCAGAGGAAAAAAAAAAAAAAAAAAAAAAAACTAGGACTGAAAGGGTCCAGAAGAGTGACTGGGGTGCGTTAGCGAACCCTGTGTCGCTTTTTACTCGAATGAATTTGCATATCTTGACGGGTATACCACTAAATTTGTTATAATTAATTTCTTTTTTTTAATTGGTCGCATCTGCACTTGTGCGTACGCTATGTATGTTTCATGGAATGAACAACTGAAAGTAGCGCTCGTACGTTGTGCATCTTCCTCGTGTATTGCGTCCTTTCTTGTTCTGAGCAACTTTTTTTTTTTTTTGAAACCTCCCAGGCGTAGCCTGGGGGGTTTCATGCCTCTCTTGAAGTTTTTTTCATTTGGCGTGCGTGCGTGTGTGGGTGGAGCGGGGGGGGGGGGGGTGTTTGCGGGTATTTATTTATTTATTTAAAGCTTTATGAATTAATTTCCCTGCCGGGTGAAACTAGGTGCTATGCTATCGATTAATTACTATACGCTTTCCGAAACCACGCGGCTTCGCGGGTTCCACATCGCAGGCATTTTGAATTGACGCTTTCTCTTATTCTCAGCCGCGCATTAATTTACTTATTAGACTGGTGTCACGCGATAGACGAAGTTTTTTTTTCCTCGTCACTATCGTACATCTCTTGTTGAGCGTTTTACGTTTTGCTTTTTTCAGGCCGGAAGAGGGTGTATAGGAGGGTGGGGGCGTACCATATACTGCATCAGGAAATGCCGCGCTTTCGTCTCAGTGCAACAAACAGTTCTGTCGTGGGCGTTTGCTCTGCGCTATAGGTGGGACACCGGTGATATGACTTTGGCACCACTCAGAAACTCTTTTAAGAGTGCGCGTACCTCGGAACAGAGCTGCTCGTTTTTTTTTTTTCCGCGCTCAGACTTCATAGTGAAAGATGCAATGCATTCAATGGCCCCTTCAATTTCTCCCAATCGTCGGGCATATTTTTGCTGCTATAGATATGATTATCGGGCTGCCTTCATTCCGTTCAATTATACGCTGACGCCATAACATGGAAATTTTTCTGGCTGTCATCTTGGCATATGGGCATGCTCCGCCAACTGGAGACGTGTCGGAAAACGGCTGCCTCGAGATTTACAACAGTAATTTAGTAATTCCACTTACTGCAGAGTTTAACAAGTTCATCAATAGCTTATTTTTTGTTCACGACATTGAAAAAACGTCATCGCATTTCGTGTCCTCGTGGCTGCGTAACTGATCTGGAGAGGTATATTTAACTCAATTCTCAGTGGCTAATTTGAAGAAATAATTTTTAAACCATACACCTTTGAACTACTGATATGTTTCCAGAGCCCTCCATATTGAAAATATGCTGCAAGTCACTGGTCGCCGATAAGCTTGCGAAAGTGTGCCATTCGGTCTGAATTTGTGGAGTGCTTCTCGTCACTTTACATGACGGTTCTGAGTCACTGCAACGGCGGGGACCGGTTTTCGCTTCCTACGTTCGGAGTCATGTGTTTATATTACAGGAAAAGGCACGCGTCGTTGCATCGCGAATTCTTGTGACAACGCCCAGAACTTTGCTTCCAGTTTGGAAAACGGAATTCACTTTCCCTTTCCGCGTTTCACGAGCTCTAGCTTACTGTAGGCGCTGCGAAAGAAAGCTTAAAAAAAAAAAACGTGTCAGAGTATTTTCTGTTTGAAGTATAAACTATGCAAAAACAAAAAAAGCGGCACTTGTTTTTGTGATATTCGAGCACTGCACGTTGCGGTAACAAGCATGATTTCGTGCTTCAACTTTATCGTATATATACTTACTGAATATTCCGTCGTACAGGCAATTGTTTTCTTTTTGCATTATTTCTTAATAGCAATATCTGGAGTTTAACGTCTCAAAACCACTGCATTATTTCTTTGTGCTTGTTTGGTGATCTGTACTACGTAATTTTTATTCATTGACGTAACACGCGCTTTAGGTCAATCTGTAGACTCCATTCAAGGTGTGTTTCGCACAGTGGAATCGCCATAGTAGATACGCTATATATAGTAAATTTCTTCCATTGCTTCTTCACCCGCTGTGGTCGCTTAGGTTGTCGCGCGGCTTAAGCCCGATGGCGCGGGTTTGGTTGTTGGCGATGGTGACCACATCTCGACGGAGGCGAAAGGCAAGAACGCCGCGTGCTTAAATTTAGGCACCGCCTTTAATTTCTTGTTACACGCTTGTTTTCCGTTAAGCACCGAAGCGCTACACTTCGTTCAGAGCGACGCTGAATACTCTGACGAGAAGGGCAACGCGCCGGTGGCGTGCTCTCTCTTCTCGTCCGCTAATGCGCTTCCGCTAATGCGAACCCGCAGTTGCAACATGGCGGTCAGCCTTCTTGCGTGTTCTCGGCATGCAGCCGTGTGTGCGCACTAAAGGTATAGGCATCTCGTTCCGGAGTTCGCGGAGAGGGGGACGTCTTCCACTACTTTCTTCATACGCTCACGCCGTGTAGCACGTATATTGGAACCCCACAAACTAATGTTAAGCAACGTCCAAACAGGGCCGTCGCTGAATATAGAAAACAAAGGAAGTCGCCGTTGTTACGGCACACGTGTAATGACTTCAAGTGGACCTCGGGACACGCGGAAAATACGGGAGAATAAAAAAAAAATGTTACGGACAGTTCCTTTAATTGCGAGCAGCAGGAAAAGAAGAGTGAAAAGGCGGCTGCGTGGTGCGCGTCCGGGAAGTGAACCCGGAACAGCGTAGGTCGAATCCTTCCCGATACTTGCGGCAGCGTCTCACCGCTCTCGCGCTGCTGGGGCACGACACTAAACGCTCGCTGCGGACAGCTTTAATTTTCATATGTTTTAGTTTCATTTTTTTTTAGCCAGAACATTTGCGCACAATGTGCAGTGGTCTACGTGTAATATGTTGTGACGTGTGCAGCCCGATGAAGTAACCGCGCGGCTGGTGCGTTTTCGTTTGGGCGCGTGTGTCGGTGACGTTTAGCTTAACGAGCGAAGGGACTGTTATTTGGCGCATTGTGCGACCTGCGGGTGAAAAGGTGTGCGGTGCCACGACCGCTGGATGAAAAAAAGCGTGGGCCGTGCTATGGGAAGAGGTGCAGAAGACAAAAGAAAACGCTAGCTTAAGCGTGCCTGTTAGCCCTCCCGAGCCCAAAGGGCTCCGGTTTGGACCGTTGCCGGAGATTGTCCTTGAGGGAGAGGCTGGAGGGGGCGAAGGATGCGGTCACGCTATATAGAGAACGACATCGAACACAGACTACTGTGACTGCAGTAATGGAAGCAGGCGAAGGAGGAATAAACGGAAAAGCGGTACAGATGCTCGATAGAGCGGCTCTTTCACTGTGCTGATTTGGACGGTCGACGACCTTGAGCTTTTAGTCTTGGCGTAGTGGTACCGGGACACCAGGTCCGCCCTATTTCTGCGCAGCGAGCATAACGAGTAGCGTGAGCCGCGTTTCTTATCGATGCGATGACCCGAGCCGCTCTTGTTTACCGGCGAGAAAGCAGCAGGTGATTAGGGGGCGACGTTCTGTGGGCCTCGTATTTTGCGACGTTTCCTTTTTTCATTTTCCGTTTTGTTCTTATCGTGCGCCGAGTCTAGCGGCCGATTCCCGCGATAACTGTGGCGTCTGAGTCAATGACGCAAGGCGAGAATAACGGAAAATGAAATGGACCGTTCGAAAATGTATTCTTAGTTCTATATACAAGGCAGCCGTGAAACGGGCGGCAGCGCATGTTTGTCACTTAAACGACTGGCTATCGATCAGACGGGCGCTGGACTGACGTCAGAAGGTCCGTGAGGTCCGTCTAGATAAAAGCTGTTTTTCTGCCCGCGTGGTGTTTCCCTGTGGCGAACGTGTAATCGGAGCGAGAGTGGCACGACGTTGTTCGGCAGCACGCATGGATGTTTGCTGTTCTTGCGCCGTGACGAAACGGAGATTGCCGGCAGACTTGTAATGCGCTGCCTTTGTGGGGCGGCGCATTTAAGCCACGCAGACAAACTGGAGACACCCGTCGCGGTGCCCCCGTGAATAGACAGCGTTGTGATGCTGGGCGTAATTTGGGCGAGAACAAACGAAAACGCGGATGTATACCGTATGCCGGGTGTGGTTTATAGAACGCCTGCCCGTAAGCGTTAATTCGTAGTTCCCCTATTTCGCGGCATCAATTGTTCCGTTGCTAAACCGTGGGCCGATTTGCATTGTACGTGAAACGCAGTTACCGAAGTATTGTAGGTCGCGCTGATAGACAATAATTGAAATTAGTCTAGCGATCTTAACGCGGAACAAAGTGTGAAAATACATTTGATTGCGCCACATATGCTGGTCCTATAGCTTCTCCAAATATTCTGAAATAATGGAGCGTCTGCAGAATGTATGCAGATCGATACAATTTTCAGTTCTTGCATTGATACGGCTGCGAGCACAATGTTGAACGAGGTGTTTGTCCGATTACGTTGCCCTGACCAAACGTACAAACGTGGCAAGATAATTAAGTGGGGCTCTGTGAATTAAGGAAATATAAGGCTGGTATATGTGTATATATTTTTTCAAAATGAAATTTGGGGGGAGGTGGGGAGCAGTAAGGGCGAGGGAGCTTGATACAGAAAAAAAAAAGAAAGTCTCAGACATTATTATGCTTGTATATATCACTGTTGCACAAAATTTCTCCGTCGCGCGGGTCGCCGTGCGAGGGCCGTGCTTCGCAATCTTGATAGCAATCTATTAGTTCAGGTCAAGGCCTTAGCACAACGCCTGATCGCGTGAGCGCCGTCTTGTATACATGCCAGCATTCAAACTGGTTTGGTTTTTTTTTTTTAATTCTCAGCGTCTCCTGAAACGACAGTGCAGCGGCGGAGTCGGTTGTCTTCCGCTGGACGATAGTAACCGCGGTAACAGCGTTGAATCGCAGACAACAAAACTATGTCGCAGAGCTGTGTTTGTCTAGACGGGACCATATAAACGGCCTTGCGGACAAGGACGGAAACGTATGTTGGCAGTGCTCGGTGCTCGTGGCTTTAAACTGCAGCCGCTGTGTTAAAATTTCCGCTCGCCTCTAGGGGGTTCGAGCATCGTTGCGGACTCCGCATTTCAGGCTGGCAAGCTGTGATAAACTCTGTTATTTAGTACTAAATTGTATTAGAGACATGCGTGTATACACGTATACACATGCAACAAGGAAGTCAGGACACCACAAACACCTGTCCTGACTTCCGTCTTGGGTTCGTGTTTGCACGCCCCGTTTTTTTTTTTTTTTTAGAATCACTACGAACCAACAGCTCCGCTTTCTGCAATTCCTAGTGATGAAATCCCAGTTTCGTATGTGAAGAGAAATCATGGAGATTCTGGCTGCTTCAGCCTTAAGTAATAATGGTTGTCGGCGTTATAAACTTGTTTAATGGCTGTCTACGTCATAACCGAGTACTACCAACTCGGTATTTTCGGTCACATGATTCGATTGTAGGCTTCACTGGACCGGTAGTCACCGAGCTTATCTAATTTGGAGAAAAACAGAATCGTGACACGAGCTGAAAGGATGCAAGCAATGCGGTTCAACTTGAGCGTCATGTTGCACCAGAAGCATAGAACACATTATGGTCTACTTAGCGCATTTTATCATCAAGCGATAAGGTGTGTGGAATGCCTTGCGTATTTTACGATTACGTCCTATACCTTATTTGGTGACTGATAACGATGTTAAGAACACAGTAAAAATGCATATTTTTTTTTCGCTCGAGACACCATTGCTGTCAAGGTTTTAGTTGGGGCATTTTTGTAGCTAAACATGGACCCCAGCAAAAAGTTAGCAGTACCTATTTGCATATATAATGAGCACAAGTACGCATTCGCACAAATATGAAGGCTGAAGGCATACTGAAGCTATGAATATACGTCAGTTTTGTTGTGTAACACTTTCATCGGTAATTAGACATGACAGACGTAAACGTAGATGAATAAGTTGTCGCTGTCATTTTGCTTAGTACGCAACTTCCTATTTGTCCTCTTCAAATCAGAAGACCGTCTGCGTACATAACTGCATTTCAAGGCATTTCCAATTAGAAAATTCGGCGTTGCGAGCGTGTGGAAAAAAAAACGATTTTTTTGGTAAATGACGTGGTAACGACTGGACTTTCACATAGGTGGGAAAAGTAGCCTAAAATTTATTGAAGTAAAAACAGATTTTATCGTCCGAAAGACAGGTGAAGCTGTAAAGTGACGTCATGGGCCCACGTGTTTAGGCTGTGTTTTAAGTGTTTGTGACAGCTCGTGGTGTTCAACAGATACTTTACGTACTTGGTGTACATCCATGCCGATTTTTGTGTTTTAGCCATTGCCCTTTGTGCCCGCATGCATATTGTGGACGATTAGTTTACGTAGTCGCTTGCGAGACAGTTGTATAGAAACTAACGAAAGAAAACGAAACAACCGAAAGGCGGCACGCCTATATTTGGGCACTGGTGGACGTAGTATCGCACGTTCTGGCGTTCGGAATATGTACTGTACATGGATAGAGTTTTACACTCTCAGACACCCCCTATTTATGACGGTCAGAGTTAATTATATGTTAGAGCGTCCTGTATAAGCTGCTGTTCGCAGCTGTTTCGCCGCAGGTCTATGGTAATGTTTCGTTAAAGGCTGTTCACAATTTTTACTGTTTGAGCATACTTGATTTAGACAATCTTTATGCGTCGATTTTACTCTCGTTCTTTAGTGTCTTGTGCTTAAGAGATTTTGTCTTATGGTTGGTGTAATAAATTTTGAGAAAATATGTGGAGCCGTCATACTTTGTTTCTATATTTATTGAGGATAAAATACCGGTACATACATAGCCGATTGAAGCAGCTTGGCATTCCTTAAAGCTATTAAATTGTTGGTGTTGAATAAATTGCTACGCCTCCTGATATGAGAAAGTTGCTGTGTCAAAAGCTTCTTCCTTCTCCGGCTTCAAGATTCAAATTCCCGGTCTGGGCACGAATCAACTTTTAAAGTAAAATATTTTGAGTCTGCTGATGTCAGGCGAAACGCAGAGTTCCGTGCATCTCAGGATATGAGCAATCGTCTCTTTCGCCGTCCGCCCCCTTGATTTTCCCTGCTGATCGAGCATGGGACAGCTGTGAATCTTGCCACTGTGTGCTGTCATTATCGCTGGACGTCGCTGTTAGCTGTGATGTCGTCGAGATATTTTAGTTGTTTTCCCCTACTGCCTCATTGTTTGCGCCTGCTCTCTGTGTCATTTTTAAGGCTGATCATCATTATTTTCATATCATATGCGTTTCCTTTGTGTCACCGACGCGTATTTTTATTTACTAAAGAGTGCATGCAGTGGCGGAACTTCCGGTCGCACTCACATGCGGGAGTCACGTGACCTGAGCGGGAGCGTGACGTGTGGCGTCATTGGTGTAGCGGCACGTCGCTGTCGACTTTTGTTCTGGCAGCAGTGATGCTGTGAAATAGTGAGAACCGCGGAGCGGCACTGTGTAGGTTACTGGCCCTGGGAGGGTGAACAACTGCCACTGGCAAAATAGCGATACTCGTGCGACGCCAGGCAGAACGTTTCCCTTCGCTCAAATTCTGGCCGTGGTATGTGACGTCACGAGTGTCGTTTCTGCTCAGATCACGTGACTCTACATGTAACGACGACCGAAAGTTTTGGTACTGAGCGTTCTCAATGTACGGAAGCAGCCGTCACTTAACGCTTTTTGCGATTGCGTGACAATGAAGAGTATCATGTCGACACACCGCCGTATTGACGAAAACAGCTTTGCTGTGATACATATAATGTTATTATCGCCCACGATGCGACATTGCTTCTTTCGTTTCCGGAATAAGCGAACAGGCGCAACTATACAGCAACCAGATTGCCACGAAGTTTCTACTAGTGCAGTAAGACGGCTACGTGGACGAGTTGCTATCGGTTCATATTTCAATTTAACAGCGCACAACAAAACTAGCAGACTCAGAGATCAAGGAACGACGCACAGTTGCGAGTCAGCGCTTCTCGTGTGCGTCGTTCCTTCATCTATCAGTCTGTTCGTTTTGTTGTATTATATTGGTGGTTATAGGCAGTAAAATGTTTGTAATGGAGTCTCCGACGTAGCAACTGCACGGTGATGTCTGTACTGACTGCGAAGGCCGTAAACTTTTAGCGTGGAAGGTAGTCATCGTCTTGGTGTGCGCAATGGACACAATGTGTAAGGGAAGTTTGCGACCCGGGTTTTCACAGAATAGGACATGCCGTGAAGTGGCAGCTGTTGTGCCTCGCCCAAGTTCCACGTGGTCTTCGCGGCCTGCTGGCACCTGGCAGCTGTTGATGAGTCAACCCTGCACCGGGACGGCGACGGACGCGGACAATCGGGAAAAACCACGTCGCCGGCTCCTCTTGACACAAAAGTCGTTGGCCAAGCTTTTGTCAGCCGCCGAGAGCGACACTCCGAAGCAGCGTCGACCCAGCAGCTGTACGGGGTATTCTGCCTTGCTTGAGTCAACCTGGCTGCATCAGGGAGCGACTTTGCGCATGGGATTCCACGTCATCTCACTGTGGTGCCACGCTGGCGCGTGGGGTCTCCCTCACCAAACAGCGAACTGGGCATGCCTTGCCCCCTTTCCTAGGTTCAGAGGGAGGCGGTGTTTGGCTTTCCCTCTTCGGGGACGGAGAGGAAGACGACGATCTCATTGGAGTATCCTGCGCATAAATTTTCTTTGCAAGGGATCTTGGGAAGGCGGACGATGTATAAAAACGCTAGCGCAGAGGCGCTCGTGGGTGATTCTCTTTTCACGTTGTACCACGCTACCATGTAAATACTGTATATAAACATTTTTTTTCTCCTTCTCCGGCTTCTCTACTCGTCCTCTCCGGGGACTCGGATGGCCCGAGTCCGCACCACGCTACCCAAAGGCGCAACAGTGGTGGCAGCGGTGGGATTCGCCTGCGTCGGCTGCATCGAAGTGGTGAGTGCCGCGTGTTTGCTCTTCTTTTCGCCAGACTCGTTAGCGCAGATGGTCGGTAACGTGGTAGGGTGATTTTGGTAAATTTTGATTCGCAGACCAAGAATTGGGTGGCTCGTGGGCAAAATTACCTTAGAAGAGAAACGGTGTGCATATCTAAGATGGAGAAGTTTAAGGTCCAAGAACTCCTCGAAATTTGTCAGGAGCTGAATATTTCGGTCGGCTCGGTTAAAAGAAAACAACAAATTTTGGAGCACTTGGGAAAAGAGGAAGTGAGTTTAGAAGAGGCCATTGAGGCCAGAGAAACCATTTTGGCAAAGAAAGAGGAGCGTGAGCGCTTAGCCCGTGAACAGAGAGAGGAGGAAATAAGGAGGGATCGCGAGGATAAAGAACATGAAATCCGTCTGAAAGAACTGGAGCTTCGTATGTCCGTGGGAAATCGAAATTCAGGGGGTGGAGAATCAAAGATAAAGGATCTAATCCACACCTTCAAGGCGGGTGACGACATTGCATTATACCTCGTGCATTTTGAGCGAGCATGCGAAAATGCAGGGTTTAGTAGGGAGACTTGGCCACAAAAACTGATATGCGTACTACCAGGCGAAGTGTCCGATGTTATCGCAAGAATGAATAAAGAGGACTCCGAGGTGTATGACAGGGTAAAGGCTGCATTGCTACGAAAATGTCGCCTATCGACAGAGGCTTTCCGCCTGCGGTTCAGGCACTCTAAGAGGGGCAACGAATCTCATTCAGACTATGCCTACCAAATTAGAGCCAACTTTGAAGAATGGCTCAAAAGCGCGCAAGTCTATGGCAACCATGACAAGGTCATTGAGTTGATGGTACTTGAGCAGTTTTACCGGGGAATTCCCGAGGAGGTAAGGCTTTGGGTGCAGGATAGGATGAAAGACGTAGACATGAACAGGGCAGCAGAACTCGCCGAAGATTACTGCTCACGCCGTAGTCTCCGCAGTACACCACGAACTTCGGAAAAAAATGAAAAGGTAGAAAGCTGGTCGGGAAACCAGGGACGCAAGAGGTTTGCAAGAAATAACTGGAAACCCGAGAATTCCAAGTTATTAGACAGTCAGCAGGGAAAGGACAGTGAGGGGACTAAGGCGGCACCTTCATCAGGTTCAAAGGCGCCAGGTGACATAGCGCATGCGTTAGAAGCGCGGAAGCCAGTTGTTTGCTACAGCTGCGGAGAAAAGGGCCACATGGCCAGGAGCTGTAAGAGGCACATGGCATTTGCCACAATTCAGGAGTCAGAGGATAGCTTAAAGCTGTTGAAGCCTTACATGAGGACACTCTCAGTGAACGGCCGAATGTGTAGGGTATTGAGGGACTCGGCGGCCACAATGGATGTAGCGCATCCAAGTTGCGTATCTTCCGAAGACTATATAGGAGAGTGTGCCTGGATTCGGCAAGTGGCAGAAAAGCAAAGCGTCTGCCTACCGATAGCGAGGGTTGTAATCGAGGGCCCTTTCGGCCAATTGTGTACGGAAGCAGCAATTTCAGCCAACCTTCCGGAGCACTTCCCTTACCTATTTTCAAATAAGTCTGAGGAAATGTTAAAAACACGTGGAGAATCATTTGCCACCGAAATAGCTTGCATGGCCCTTACCCGTTCGAAGGCGCGCGAGCTGACGCAACAGCTGAGCAGCTCACCCTCTGGGGAACAGACGTCCGAGGGCAGTGTAGGAAAACCTGAGGTAGTTGCGACGGAAAATGAGTCTGCCATGCGAGTTGTCGAGACGGAAACTGGGGCTATGGTCGGCAACAGCGAGGAAATATCTCTAACGCCCGAAAACGAGGACTTGGTGACAGGCTCGGTGTTAACACCCGCGTCCACCAGTTGGTGTCAGCTAGCCAGAACCGACCGTGCAACGCTAGTGGTCGATCAAAAGGCGGATCTCGCACTCTCTATGCTGCTAGATGCCATACATAAGGAAGGTAACTCTAGAAAGAACGTTTCGTTCTACACCCAAAACGAGGTGTTGCATCGCAGGTATGAGAACGCTAAAGGGCGGGTCTACAACCAAGTGGTAGTTCCACTAAAATACCGGCGGAACATTCTCGACCTGGCCCACAGCAACGCCTGGGCGGGCCACTTAGGTATAAAGAAAACGAAAGCTAAGCTGGCTCAGGAGTTCTACTGGCCCGGGTGCTGGAAGGATGTAGAGATGTTTGTCCGTGAATGCGACACTTGTCAGCGGATAGGAAAATCAACAGACAAATGGAAGGCACCAATGAAACTAGTGCCAATAATCACAGAACCCTTCCGTCGGCTCGTGATTGACATCGTGGGGCCTCTGCCTCCATCTAAATCAGGATATCGGTACGTCCTGACCGCGCTGTGCGTTGCCACCAAGTTCCCGGAGGCAATCGCACTGAAAGAGTTGAGTTCAGTATGCGTGGTGGACGCATTGTTGTCTATTTTTTCTCGGGTGGGTTTTCCCTCGGAGATACAGTGTGACAACGGAAGTGTGTTCACAAGCTGCCTTACGACTACATTCCTAGAACGCTGCGGGATAAAAATCGCGCATAGCTCTATTCACCATCCACAGTCGAACCCTGTGGAACGCATGCACTCGGTCATGAAACGCGTTTTGCGAGCTTTGTGCTTTGAGCATAAAAGTGACTGGGAGGGGTGTATACCAGCTGCGATGTTTTCTCTGAGGTCGGCCCCACACGAGAGTACGGGTTTTAGTCCGGCTGAACTTGTCTACGGCAGGAACTTGAGAGGTCCGCTGCACTTGATACGAGAGTCATGGACTGGATATGGGGAGGACCCTAATGTGGTTTCCTATGTACTGGATTTATTGGGGCGACTGGGGACTACACGCGAAGTGGTGGAGAGCAACATGCGCGCAGCACAGGCGCTTTCCAAGGCCCGTTACGATAAGTCAGCTCGAAAGCGAGTCTTTAGAGTGGGCGATGAGGTGATGCTGTTGTGCCCTTCAAGAAAAAACAAGCTGGACGTACAATGGGAGGGACCAGCGACAGTGATGTCAGTGCTTTCAGACACCAACTACGAGGTAAAGTGGGGCCGGAAATGCCCCAAAGTGTATCACAGTAACCTAATGAAACCCTACATGCGACGAAAAGCAGTAGTAAACCTTGCACTCAATGTTCCTGAGGACGAGGGCGCGGAAATCCTTTGTCTTTCCGATGGCACGGTCAGCAGCACATTGTCAGATAGGGTAGACACAGGGAACACCCTAAGTAAGGCTCAAGAGGAAGATTTAGAGCTTTTAGTACAGGAATTCGCTACCGTTTTCTCCGAGAAGCCAGGCAAAACGGATGTGATTAAGCACGACATTGAGCTGACGGTTAACAAGCCGATCAGCTGTAAGCCGTATCGGGTGTCACCTAGACAGAGAGAGATACTAGAGGCCGAAATTCGCCGCATGATCGACCTAGGTGTTATCATCGAAGCAGACAGTGATTTCACCTCGCCTTTGATTTTGGTTGAGATTCCGGGCCGTGATCCAAGGCCATGCGTGGACTATCGCCGCCTGAACTCTGTAACAATCGACCAGACTTACCCTATTCCTAACATTGAAGAGAGGGTAGAGACAGTGTCTAAGGCGAAATACATTTCTACGCTAGACCTTGTTAGGGGGTATTGGCAGGTCCCTTTGACAGAGCGCGCGAGTCGATACGCTGCTTTTATCTCACCCCTGGGCACTTTTCGTCCTTTGATGATGAGCTTTGGGCTCAAGAACGCGCCGTATTGTTTCAGCCGCCTGATGGATAAGGTTCTCCACGGGCTCGAGAAATTTGCGCTGCCTTACCTAGACGATGTGGCGATATTTTCGGACAAATGGGAAGACCATGTTGAACACCTTCGGATGGTTTTGGAACGGATCAAAAATGCAGGTCTTACGGTAAAGAGAGAGAAATGTCATTTGGGCTGTGCTGAAGTAAGCTATTTAGGGCACATTGTAGGAAATGGGCGTCGTCGTCCGTCCGAACTCAAGGTAGCCGCGGTGGTCGGTTATCGTCGTCCCAGCACTAAGACCGAGATGAGAGCATTCCTCGGCCTCACAGGTTACTATCAGCATTACGTCCCGAATTACTCCGAGATTGCCAGCCCTTTGACAGATAGTTTACGCAAGACCGAACCTGTGAACATTCAATGGGACTCTAAAAAGGAAGACGCTTTTCAGAAGCTGAAGCACGCATTGAGTGAGAAACCCGTCTTGAGGGCACCGGATTTTGCAAAACCTTTCACTATTCAGTGTGATGCAAGCGAACGCGGTTTAGGAGCAGTGCTATGTCAGACGGACCAGAGTGGAGAGGAGCGGCCGGTTTTGTATTTGAGTCGCAAATTGAGCAGCAGGGAAGAGGCTTATAGCACTTCGGAAAAAGAATGTGCTTGCATTGTTTGGGCCGTACAAAAACTAGGCTGCTATGTTGCTGGCTCTAAGTTTATTATAGAAACTGATCACTCTCCACTAACCTGGTTACACCAAATGTCACCTAAGAATGGTCGTTTGCTCAGATGGAGCATAGCACTGCAGCAGCACAATTTCGAGGTGCGCTACAAGAGAGGTGGCCTTCATACAAATGCAGACGCCCTAAGTCGAGCGTTTTGACTCGTCAAAAGACGCGGAAGGTTTGTTTGATTTTTTTGTTTACCTTTACCTAGTTAATGTGTACTTTTTTTTTTTTCAATGTGTTACAGTGAGGGCATAGAGAAATTTTTTACTGACTCCCTCGTTGTCCCGAGCTCTACAGTTTGCTTGTTTAGCTTGATTATAATGTTATCTCGATTCCAAATGAAATTACGTATGAAAGAGTTACTGGACACTTGTCCCGATTGGTATGCACATTGTTTCCTTGAGCTTAAGTTATTAAGATAAGATGTTTGCTTTGTAAAATCTGAGGCCTGGCGATGAGAGTGGCGTGCACGCGGTGCTTGTCGCATTGTGTGTGGCTGACAAAGGTCGTTTCTTGGAGCTTGTCACCCACTTTTCACCGAAGCGGGGCGCAGAGGCCAGCTCTTGGAGCATTCCAGTTTGACCAGGCCCTTCGAGAAGGCAAGAGCCTTGCCGGAACGTCGCCGACATCGACCCGGCCGAGCTGCATGGAACAACTCGACCTCCCGATGTATCATCTGGCGGCGGGGGTGCTGTTGTGCCTCGCCCAAGTTCCACGTGGTCTTCGCGGCCTGCTGGCACCTGGCAGCTGTTGATGAGTCAACCCTGCACCGGGACGGCGACGGACGCGGACAATCGGGAAAAACCACGTCGCCGGCTCCTCTTGACACAAAAGTCGTTGGCCAAGCTTTTGTCAGCCGCCGAGAGCGACACTCCGAAGCAGCGTCGACCCAGCAGCTGTACGGGGTATTCTGCCTTGCTTGAGTCAACCTGGCTGCATCAGGGAGCGACTTTGCGCATGGGATTCCACGTCATCTCACTGTGGTGCCACGCTGGCGCGTGGGGTCTCCCTCACCAAACAGCGAACTGGGCATGCCTTGCCCCCTTTCCTAGGTTCAGAGGGAGGCGGTGTTTGGCTTTCCCTCTTCGGGGACGGAGAGGAAGACGACGATCTCATTGGAGTATCCTGCGCATAAATTTTCTTTGCAAGGGATCTTGGGAAGGCGGACGATGTATAAAAACGCTAGCGCAGAGGCGCTCGTGGGTGATTCTCTTTTCACGTTGTACCACGCTACCATGTAAATACTGTATATAAACATTTTTTTTCTCCTTCTCCGGCTTCTCTACTCGTCCTCTCCGGGGACTCGGATGGCCCGAGTCCGCACCACGCTACCCAAAGGCGCAACACAGCATCACCCTCAGCCTGTTCTGCCCCACTTTTAGACGAAGGCCTGTGCCAACGGTCTTGGAACTGTCCTGTCCCGCACGAACAGATTCCATTTTATGCCTCCCGATTTCTTGACTCGATCACTCCACCCAAATCTTTGCATCGATTGGTATCTATTCTGTCGCTCTAACTGAGCATCTCTAATTGTCCTATGCATTATACGCGACCCGCCTAGGTAATTTTTTTTCTCTTAATATCAACAATGATATTGGCTGCTTCTATTTGCTCGCTGATGCACTCTGATGTCTTCCTATGCCTGTGAATGATATGCTTATCATTCTCGGTTACATCTCATGCTGCTTGGTCTTTAACTTCATCTCAAGTTCTTTGTTTTCCGCTAAGTGTCTGCTCCGTGTATTAATACTAGCAAAATTTCATGACTGTAGTAGAGTTTCCGCTTTAGGAACGTAAGCACATTAGCGGTCATGATTTGGGAATGTCTGCTGTACGCGTTGCAGTCCTTGCTTTATTCTTCGCAGAATTTCATTAGCATAAGTTGGCTCCTCTTTTTGTTATCGACCCGGTTATGCATACTCTTGTAAAGATACTAAAATCAAGTGGCCAGTCGGGAACTCTTGTTCACTTGCCAGCCTTTTGAGCGTTATTTTTGTACTTTGCATGCGTCTCTCTAACACTACTTAGATGTATTGTCAGCATAAAGGCCGTTTCACATGACACAAAAAGTAGCGATTTTCTGGCTGCTAATTCGCTCGCAGCGAAAAAAAAAAAAAAAGCAGTTCGCTCCCGCCGCAGCAGTTCGCGGCGAGCTTCCATGTTAAAAATTTCGCTCTGATCGCAGCGGCGGGAGCGATTTTTGGTGAGGACCCGTCAAAATAGGGCTGGTCCGGCCAAGCCGTCGAAATAGAGTCGACGTGTTTGTTTTGGTAATGGCCGATGCTGTGCATTTTAAAATTAATTCTGGCTGGAAAGTGTTTTTACATGACGAAATAAATGGGCCCTTCGTTACCGTTCACGGTAACTTCACGATATCATGGTGCACATATTATTACATAACATTCGTGTCTGTCTCAATGAGCGGTGGCAAGAACTCGCCACTCCAGTCGCAGCGCGAAAATCGTGGACCGTTCGCGGTCCGTGTGAAACGAAACCGCCATTAGCGGCGGTTGCGAGCAGAGCTATTGAAGCGAACGGAACGATTTTTTTCGCTGCAATCGCGGCATGTGAAACAGCCTTAACATAGTTAGTAGCTGCACTTTTTTTTTCCAATATATGTAGGGACAAGGCTAAAAAAAAAAGATCGGTTGAACTAATTGAAAAAGTGGCCGCCGAAGCGTAAATTTCGAATTCCAGTCTAAGTGGTTGGGGCGCAACGGCCACCATTCCGCTTTGGGCGGGCGCTTCTCGAATGCAAATTGAGCGAAAGCGCGCCTACTTCGCGGAACGTCACGTTCGTCGCCGCGTTGTATGCGAAAGGCGTGCGGCGAACTACACGCTTTCCATATTCTATATCTTGGCCTTTTCCGAACATTAGAGGGCGTTCGTATGCGCAATCATTTAACGCTCGGTTGCAACACGGCTGCCTGCTTACTTTTCAAAAGCTGTCGAGAATGGCGACCGTTGATCGTTCGCGGTTCACGTCACGTGCCACGTGGTGTTTTAATTTCATTAATATTTAATGGTGTTCCAGAGAAGGCGGATTGGCTGTATACGAAACGGCTCAGCTAAAGTTAGCCAAGTTCAAAGAATAAAGAACCAAAACGGAGTGCAGTATGCAGTTATAAGTCCTTACGGTGTTTGGTCATCGGTTTTCGATAGCCACGAGCATTATATATTTTTTTCCTCGCTGCAGAACTTACAGAAAAGAGTAGCCGAAGTAGTATGAACGTCAACATCTCAGAAAGACAGTTATAACAGCACAAAACTATAGTTGTCTAGTTAATGAGTAAAAAAGTAATAAGAAATAAACTAGCAACAATATGACTAACGTTACTTGGGGAACCCTGTATAGAAACGCTAACATGGAGAAGGAAGCAACAAAAGGGAGAAGGCAGGGAGGTTAACCAGAAAGACATCCGTGATACATAATATATAGGCGAGGTAACAAGCATTTTGCTCGAAAGACTGGCAAAAAATTGGGCATCAGGAGAAAAACAGAGCTTGCGCAACAACTTGGGAACGCAAGTTCCTGAAGACAAAGAATTAGTTAACAGCTCTGGGAGTTTTCTCTCGTGGTGTTCTTCTGTCCAATATTGAGCTATGTATAGCTCGAGAACAATAGAGGTTCAAATTGCTGCCATTTTCGAGTGCTTAGCGTACTTATACGACAGAACGCGTTCCGTGGCCTGCACGTCTTTTATGGCGGTCTTTTTCAATGTGAAATACAAAGTGTGCCGAACTTTCACGTTCAATGTCCTCAAACAAAGGTTTAATCGTTTGTGTGCATTTTTTTTTTACTCGTGCCCCATTTTGCTTCAGTGGCGCTTAGTCGGCGTGGAATAAAAACTCGTTTGTCGAGTGTGTGTGTGGAGGGGAGGGGGGTTCTGTCCGTTAAGGAATGGCGTCTGCCACATCGTTCATATACGCATCCCTCGTGTTCTTTTTCTTCTTTTTCTTTGATTGCAGCGTGGCGCATTCTGGTTGCACGCCCGCTCCTACATCGCCTAGTGCGTGTCGAGAAGAGCTTGCGAAGCTGCTGAGAAGACTGCGTGTGCGGGAGGGGGGGTTATCGCACAATGTACTGCTGCTGCTGCAGCAGCCCCGATCCCTGCATCTGAAAGAGGTGCGCGTGTGCCGATGCCGCCTTCCCGATGTAGGCCAGCCGCCAGGAAGAACCGGCTCGAGGTCGGCGCGCTGTCGCCCAAGGCGGTTCCAGGCGCGCCGGGGCGAAATCGAAAGCGCCGCGCTCGCTGGATGCTTTCTCCGCGCACTGCCTGCGGGAAGTGCGAGGCGACGGCTAGTGTGCCCCGCCAAAAGTGAACGCAGGCGCGGCGACGGAATCCGGCCGCTGTCGCACGTCGGCCTCAAATCCAGGCTCGTGATGAGGAGCGTTTCGCGGTTGCCTCTTTGTGGGATCTTCGCAAATAGACGTCAGACTCTGCCCAGGCGGCGCTGCGAAAACCACCGCCACCAGCGCCCCCATCGACGCGCCGGCCATAAATGGGTAGTGCAAAGCGAGCCGTCCGCAAGCGAACATGCGTATAGGCCCTCCTCTTTCGTTGGTCTTGAGGCGCGGTTTCCTAAAAATCAAGCATCTGGCAGGCTTTTTTTTTTTCAATCCAACTTCGCTTCAGAAAAGTAGAAAGCTCAACAAAACGAGCTGCGGGTACAATGCGAAATATGTTTGTTATTTCGGTGTACTGCAACTGGCACTTTAAATGCAAGCGAGCATCGCATGACATCGAGCTCGAGGCAAGCACTCCGACGTTCGTTCTGTAACGGATAAATGCGTTAAACTTGGGCGCACACGTGATGCCAAAGCGATGAAGTGCATACATGAGCAATCTATCTTACGATCGCTCCCTTTATCCAGCACGAATAAGCCTGGCAATTTTCGTCCTTGCATTTGCAGTATTTCTCCATCGATATCTCGCTTCCTGCACGTTTTATTATGCACGCTAGAATGTTCTGTTGACAGTTGTCTTCCGTTTTTATATACTGCAAATGGGGATACATGCGTGTCCACTTTCTCGGTGTACAGTGTCAATGTTTATGAAATGGAACACGAGAGCGCGTGGCCTGCGTGCTATGTGGGCTGCTGGCAGCGTGCTCAAGCGGGAGCGAGAGCAACCACAGCCTCTTTACGAGTCATCTCTCGGCGAGCAAAACAACCATTCATTGCTTATAAGTAACCAGTGGAAAGACCGCAATCCCTTCCCTGTTCAAGGCGATAACGCAAGAGGCCGATAATCGCTTTGAAAGGGGAGGGGTAGCAATATCCCTGCTGGTTCCATATGCTTGTTTTGCTCGCCAAGAGATGACGCGAAAAGAGGCTGTGGTCGCTTTCGCTCCCGCTTGAGCGCGCTGCCAGCAGCCGCCGGAGCGCGCCGTCCACGCGCTCCCGTGTTCCCTTTCATAAAAAAATTGACACTGTACAACGAAAGGCAAAACCGGCAATCGCGGAGACCAACGGCGAGAAAAAAAAAAACTGATTGTGGTCACGATCATTTTGCGATTTACCATGTTTGACGTACAGGCTGTTTCACACTTAGGGGAAATCTCGGAGCGCGTGGCGTCGTGATGCGGCCAGCGCTGCAACCACGCATCGTCAGCAGATCGCGCGTGCGCAGAAGATTCAGGAGTGTAGCTTTGAATCGCGTCGTCTGCTATGGCAGCTCTTGCTTGCCGCATTGCTAGCTATTGCGCGGATATCATTGTTAGTGCAGCAACTGGGTCGATAATCTGCATTAAACGTGGCGCGACGCCAACCTCTCAGCCTTTATTTTGTGAACTGCAGGGTGCTACAAGCAGAATTAGACAGCATACCTTGTTTGCTCTCGCGAAACGTCGTGGTGCTGTGTGCGCTCATGAATATTTCTTCATTGCGTGTGCACCGCAGTACACTTAGAGGAGGAAGACATGACGATTAGCACACAATGTGCGTTGTCTTGATTTGACTTTTAATAATAATAATAAAAACGCTCAACAGTAAGAGACTGCTGCGCTGGCTTAACACGATAAATTAAATGGGAACAAATTCAGGAATGTTTTAGGTGAGGACAAAGCCTGAGTGTGTCCCTTTACGACGACATTTCATTACCACAAGACTCGCTAGCTGGCTCCAAATTGTAGTTTAGTTTTTACAGCATAGTTCAGTAATATTAAGTCGCTCTTTTTCTGGCATACGGGGCATGGTAAACCTGGCAAACAACGCAGTGCTGCTGTTTTCAGACAAGAGAAAAAATGGAAAAACGTACGACAGACGAGCACCTGTTTAATTCAGCTCAATCTGGATCTTATGATGCCACGCCCCCATCGTCAATGAATAACCCCTGTATTCACAAACGCTCCTCGACTCGACTTTCACCCTTCACTTGACAGAGTTGAGCGCTGTGCCACCACACGGCTGAAAATGACGCTGCGCTACTGAAGAATCTCAGCAGACTATAGCTGATATGCAGTGACTTGCCGTACCCAGAGATGGCGCTCCCGTCGGCTTTCTCAACTGAAGGGGAAGCGTTGAGTGAAGGGAGGTTCTAGAATACGGGGGTAAGACATGCTGCGGCGGAACACACCGCTGACACCGTGCATTCTTTGCCGTCGAGAATGAGCGCTATCATCGCTACCGCTGCGGACATGAACTTGGAAGCGTCACGAGTGCATTTCGGGGCCGGCAGATAGTCCTTTCTGTTGCGCTCAAATATAGTCGAGAATAAGCGCGTTCAGGTAGTTGTTCTATCCTATAATTAAATCATTCCTCAATTCGTTCACATTTGTTTTTTTTTTTTTTTGGATTAAGCCCGCTCAGCTGCTCAGCTGTCACCACTGAATGTTTTGTTTTATTTAAAGTCAAATAGAGACCACGCACAGTGCGTGCTCATCATCGTGTCTTCCTCATTCGTGCTTACTGTGGCGCGCACACAATAAAGAAACATTTGTGGACGCACTGAGTGCCACTATGTTTAGATAGAGCAGGCAATGTATGCTGTCAAGTACTGTTTTTCTAGTGTCCCGTTATCACGAGTAAAGGCAGAGAAGTTGGCATTGTACAACGTTTAGTGCGTACAAGCCTTGCAAATCGGGCAAGTCGGTGCGGGAACACCTGAAAGAACTGCGCTGCAAGAGGGGACACGAAGAAAGAAAGCACGCGCTAGTTTGTCGTTCTCTCTTTCTTCGTATCTCATCGCGCGACGCAGAGTTTTCTGAAAATGATTAGTGTGGTGTATCGGCCCAGTTACCGCATTAACAATGATAGCCTGCCCCGCCGCGGTGGTCTAGTGGCTAAGGTACTCAGCTACTGACCCGCAGGTCGCGGGTTCGAATCCCGGCTGCGGCGGCTGCATTTCCGATGGAGGCGGAAATGGTGCAGGCCCGTGTGCTCAGATTTGGGTGCACGTTAAAGAACCCCAGGTGGTCTAAATTTCCGGAGCCCTCCACTACGGCGTCTCTCATAATCATATGGTGGTTTTGGGACGTTAAACCCCACATATCAATCATCAACAATGATATCCGTGCGCTGGCCGGCAATGCGGAACGTGCCTTGCCGTAGCAGACGACGCGGTTCAACTCGACACCCTTGAAGCGTCTGCGCACGCGTGAGCTGCTGCCGGCGCGCGATTGCAGCGCTGTGCCAGGCGCTCCGAGATTTCCCCTAAGTATGAAACAGCGTGTACGTGTTCGCGTTTCCTGGTTAAGCCCGGAACTTAGAGCCTTCAAAGGCCTCGGGTGCAATGCTGTGCAACTTGAGATTATCGGTGGTCGTGGCGTGTGCGATGTTTATCGCGCGCGTCACCTGTCTACAGCTGCATGGCGCGCGCCAGGCTCTATTAACCTTCATAATCTAAGTTACCATGGTTCTCTGTCAAAGCTACTCAAAACAGTAACAGCTAAGAGACCTACATTATCACACTTTCTCGTGCGAACGGCTCTGGAGAACGCGAGTGATTCGCTTACTTATACGCGTTCGCAACGGCCCGTATCCAGCGCTCTCGCCGTTTTGCTTCGCGAAAGTTGCGGAAATCAATAAAACAACGCAACAGTATATAGCGTCCACTGTGGTCTTTTTTCGTAGAGCGTGGAATCTGCTGTTGTTATCGACGTCGTTCTGGCGAGTGAACTAGCAAGCACTTCACTTGCGGAGAGAAATTCTTTGCTCATTTTCCAAGTGTTCAATATGAAAGACCTAATATTTAGCTCAATCGTTGTTTCGTATGCTGTAGTTGCGCCTCGTTGCGTATCAAACTATGTAAGGGAGTCGGGCTTTGCACTACCCAAAACTGCGGGGACAGGTGGCGCTGCGTGTCCGCAAAACTCCAGAGTGTGATGTCTATTTGAGCCGGATCGATATACGTAGAGTCAGGGAAGGCTAACCTGCGCGTGGAATGCGAGTGAGAAGGTTAGCTTTCGCCGAGAAGTCACTTACTGATAGGTATGGCTGAGATCGCCAGTAGTCGAAATAATTTCAGGTCGGTTTTATTCTTGTAGTTCCTTTTGCTTCATTATGGGCTATAATTACCCCCCTCCCTCATTCATATCCTGAAGATACAGTCGAAGCTAAGAGTATTGTAATGTTGATTCAGAAATAACTGTGAGATATTTATATAGAATATGAAGTAAGGTACCCGTAGGAGTTTATGGAAGCGTTTTAGTTTTACATTTTGCCTACAAATTTCGAGAAAATTGACGCCGATTTCACGTAGGCGGGCCATTGTTTCGACACAGGTGAAAAAAAAATACAATTTCGTGGTTCCAAGGGAACCGCGAAATAACACTGACATTTATGATACAGCGAAATTGTGGTGGGAAACACACATCGTTGCAGCTTCATCTTTATGTAAACGAAAACAGCTCTTACGGGCCTTGTGAAAGAGTTCTTTTACATGTCATTTTTTTTACATTTTAGATATATGCTCTGTTCATGTAATTCGAGGTCCCGTTTCCGGCATATGAAGAGGATATTATAAAAAGTCCTTTTTTTTTTCTTTTTCACGTTCGCTGCGTGTATTGGCAACAAGAACCGACTTGCAAAGCGATTCTTCCCTTGAGCAGCCTTTTCACCTCGGGTATGTTTGGCTTGGCTGACGTCTGGGTGGAATTTTCATGAACGCTTGTCCATGTACAAATCATCCTTCTGCCATAGTACAAATAAAGAAAAAAGCTTTTACTCGCCTGTCTGTTGTACATTGCCGTTTTATTAGAATCGTGTTGCTTGAAATGTCGGGAAATGGGCAAAAGATTTAGCATTTCCTGTCTGGCGCGGTGGCGTAGTGGTAATGGTGCTCGATCGGCTGCTAGCCCCAAGGTCGCGGGTTCGATGGAGGTGAAACGGTGAAGGCCCGTATACTGTGCGATGCAAGTGCACGCTAAGCAACACCAAGATGGTCGAAATTTCCGGAGCCCTCCACTACAGAGTCTCTCATAGCCATATGGTGGTTTTGGGGATGTTTATTACTCGGCATTTTCTGCGCTGCTCTGTACTTCGCTATACGCAGTCTTCGGCAGGTATATCCACGATTCGTGTCTATGCAAGGCAGTGCAGGAACGGAGCTAGTCATTGGCTGATTTCTCTGAGCGTTTAATATGACGCCGCATTGTTTATGGTAGCGAGGTACAAGCGGATGGACGTCAAATGAATTAATTTGTCAACTTAAGCACGCCTGGCGTGTCTGGAGTCGTCAGGTGTTCATTGTTCGCAGTCGTGCACTCCTGCGGTCAGATGTCTGCCGTCTCTGCGCGCAAAGCGCGGAATTTCCGCTCGCATAATTGCGCCGGTCACCTGATTAGCCAGCCCTGAAGGACAAAAGAGCAGCCTGAATTTTGTCGCGCTTTCTGCTGACGACATCGCGTACTTAATTCTTACAACTTCGACTTAATTACTATGACATTAGTGAACCTTTGGCGCATTAAAGCGAACTCATATTGTTCGTAAACGCACGTGTGTGGGGGGGGGGGGGAGGGGGGAGAGCATCTGTCTCATTTTTTTTTTTTCATTGGGTATTTACAGTGGGTGACTTCACTCTGTACTTGCGAGTCTGGATTGAAATCGCACTGCTCTCAGGCGTTATCTCTATACAGGAAACGAAGCCTACATGCCCTTCCAAGTGTAGACGATTGGCTACAACGTCCAGCGTAACTCAGGCAGCCACGTCAACAACTTTGTATGCAAGCCGACGGTTAAGTAATCAGGCATTGGCCAGAGCCCAAGTCGTATTTAACCCTTTCAGACGTCACCTACAAAGAACTGCCTGTAAGTGTGCCAAATCGCTACAACGTTGCTTCAAGGCACTCAATATTTTATTGCGACATGAATAATGGGACATTTGCTGAATTTATGCGTGTTACAGTAAGTCGTTGTAATTAAGTTGTAATTAAACACCTCTTTATCCTGAAGTCACTTATGCCTATCTTTGGCATAAACAGTATCAAATTCCAGGCTGTGAATGTAGTGCAAACTAATTCTTGGTTATGTCAATCTTAAGCCAACAAATATTCTGCTTTTCACATTGCTTGCAGGAAGCAGCTCGTCGCACTAGTCCAATGTGGTGTATACCTTCAGAAGAGTGATCATATGTATTATCAGTGCACGACAAAATGAAGTTAAATGAAGACAAATTATAACAAATTTGTCTTCATTATGCAGGAGGTTCAATTAATCCAAAGTACGATTCGCCTAAAGCCTCTACTGATGCAAACAACCAAAATGAGTGGTGTACACAATTGTGTACATAGCGTCTCAAAGGTTAAGCACAGCTGACGGCGTTTATTGCGACAAGCGTGTGCTTCCCTTGCTTCATTTCTTCGAAATTGTTGAGAGCGGTGAAATTAAGTCGCCCGTAGCCTACAATGACGTATTTTTGTTTCATTATTTCCCCCTCTTTCATTTTTTCGTGTCTATTGAAGAGCCACGCGAAAATAAAAGAAGCATCTGCTAAGAAGTACTTTCATTGGCTACTTGTGAGCATGTTCTGCTAACAAGCTAAGTACAATTTGTGCTATGAAGCAAACATTTAACGTTGTAAATGTGGGATTGGTTTAAGTAATCGCAGTTTTAAGTCTCTTGAAACGTTGGCGTATATACGAACATATTGCCGACGGTTTTCATTCGCCCACTGTGTTCATCTCTGTCCGTCTGTATGTTTGGTTCAAGTTACGCGATACACTTAGTCCTACTATATCGTTTAAGGTATACGGGACAGATGGCCACAACAGCCAGCCAGCTGGTGCATGCTCTCATAATCTAAAGGTAAATGAAAGTAATAACAAATCCGGCTGTCATCTTGCAGATCGCTGCAGCCGGCGTGAACGCACAACTCACATCAGGTGACAGGCCTTAAGCATGCAAAAACAAAAGTAGAAGGGGCATATTAGCGGTAGTGCACCACATTACAAAATTAGGGTCGGTTGTGTGTATTCGGATATATATATATATATATATATATATATATGTGTGTGTGTAAGGGAAACAAGTGTATACTTGACGGCTCGCTTTTTCGTGTTAAGACACAATTTTAATGAGATATAAGAGACAATAATGCCAAAGAAAGTATAGGGGAAGTTATTAGGCCAATTTTAATGGAAATGTGAAGAAAGGATAACTTGCCGTGGATATATATATATATATATATATATATATATATATATATATATATATATATATATATATATATATATATATATATATATATATATAGTTTCAACTTTATATATATATAGTTTCAACTTTACTGATAAAAAATTAGTTTCGGTTTGACTAATGCTGGAGTTATGTGTCTGGGATTACAGCGTATAGATCTATAGATTTTGGTTTCGCGTGCTTGTCAAATAAATCACTTGGACGTGAGGACCTTCATGTGTGTGTGTTTTCCTTCCTTGTCCTTGTTCACTTTTTGTTGCGCTGCACATGCTTCATTTAACGGAAATCTACCAAATATATAGCCCGTACGCGGATTCTGATGAGGGTTTGTAAGATTTGCGTTCGCCTAGCGACACTGCGACTGTTTTGGACAGCCATATTGTGATGAATCAGTGAATACATGTGTTCTTAGTACAGGGTTTGTGCGCCTTGCCGTTATGACATGTTATGTGACGTTTTAGCAACTGCTGTGGCAACCATTGAGCGTACATGACTTTGTCGGATGCAACCAGGCGAAGCAACGTCGACGTACGTTATCGGTGTGTATATGCACTTCCGCTGATTGATTTTGAGACAATACATTTGATCCCCATGGCCGTTAATTAAAGTTAATTTGTCTCTTACTTGACGTCTATTTACTGCACGTGCCTTCGGAATTTCGGGTAATGCATTGGAACTTTTGGCCTCCCACCGTTTTACGAATTGTGTCTGTAGTATATAATCGCTGTTCAGTCGCCCACCGTATCTTTGTAGGTTGCTGCAATGACATCAGAGGGGCGTTTGTTTCGAGGACAGTTATTCGGACAAGTTCCCCAAGCAATCGACCACAGCAGCTGCGAAGTCCCTCAAAAATAAGCACGAAAAAAAAAAGAGTAAGAAAAGAAACGCCTTCTGATCTGAGAACTGGTTGTCTTTAAGTCTATCAGAACGTTTCGTGTCGATCTCGTTGACTGTACTTAACTTCGACGGGATATCTGGCATTGAAGAAGAGCTGCCACATACTGAATCGCAACCTTTTTCAGATCCTGCTTTCCACATGTGGACGTTAATAGCGCATGACCGAACAAGCAAGGTATCGCATAAACGGACTGTTTTGCAGTCATTTGATGCGTCGAGGTGCTCTATGTCACGCCGCTGCTTCCGTTTGCGTCGGCATTCCTCTGACGTCTGTGGGTATAGCGATCGCGAAACCGTGTCACGGTGTAAGCGTTCGCCGTCGCTCGCGGTGGGCTGTTCGGCCCTGTACTTCGCCTATAAGATTTGACGTCAAAGCAGCTGGCGCGGATCCAGCTTCCTGTTTTTCTACATTGCTGTATTTTCTCGAACATTCGCATCAAGGTAGTCGCATTGCATTCGGTTGACCGTTTGGGATACGAGGGCACGCTTTTATAGATACCCGAAGGCATTCGTTTTCTGGACATTGTAGGTTTCCCTTTGAGAGACTATTGCGCAACTTGGACGTGTTGCAGTACGCGCTAGGTGTGCCAATTTATGTATTTTAGTGAATCTAGCGAGGAGCACGCGGCCGGGTATAACCGCCACGTAAGCGCAGCGAAAAGTCGTGCGTTTCTCCTCTTGAAAGTGCGCCGCTCGCTGCCGCTGCTAAAGAACTTTGTGACATCTTGGAGCAGTCCGGTCTTTGCGTTCTGTCTTCTCTTTAACTCGCGACGGCACGCAAGGCCTTCATATCACTACGTACGCAGCGCCGCCGCGACTGCGCTCGCCCAATTGCCTAATAAATTATTACATAATTGTCGTATTCGCGTCATTTTTAATGCACATTCCTACGCACTTACCCCTTTTTTCTCTTTATTCATCACTGCATTTCATCTCCTGTGTACTGGCCACTGACAACTTCAAGGTTAGACAGTTACAATGAGGTCAGCATCCACTCCCTTTTACCTGTTATTTCCTGTCTGCACCAATAAATGAACACTTTCGTAGCTTTCTTACCCCTCACTGTCTCTATTCTTCATTCTGTTTGTTTCTCTCACCTTCCCACTGCTCTTTGATGGTCTTCAGGTGCTTGGCAGTTAAGTACACATGTTCTTTTTTTTTTTGTCACCAACCTTGTAAATATCACTATTTCCATGCCACAGCATAACGACATGTCCTCCTGCGACTCCCCCGAAGCGCTGTGCTCGGAGGCACCTTTGCAGTGGTTGTACCAGTTGTCACGTTATCATAGAGGGCGGTGGTGAGATTTCGGCTGGACGGAGCCTACGCGCCGCGACGTCGCTACAAGCGCCCCAGTACGTCGACGGCGCCTGCCGCTATTCACAAACATCGAATAGGTCTACATGGACCGTTTATCCTGCAGCGCACGGTGCTTTTGTCGCAGCACGACGTGACATGTGGGGTTTAACGTCCCAAAACCACCATATGATTATGAGAGACGCCGTACTGGAGGGCTCCGGGAATTTCGGCCACCTGGGGTTCTTTGACGTGCGCCCAAATCTGAGCACACGGGCGTATACAGCATTTTCGCCTCCATCGAAAATGCAGCCGCCGCAGCCGGAATTCGATCCCGCGACCTGCGGGTCAGCAGCCTATAGTACCTCAGCCACTAGACCACCGCGGCGGGCAATGTCACAGCACGGATGGCACATGTTCGTAAGCTCCCAAAGAAAAAAAAAGCGAAAGTGTTAGCTACAGCTATGCAAAGCGTGAGTGCGTATTGTGCTGAAGAGGCGCGACGCGCATCCCGATTTAATGGCGAAACGTACGTGCTTGCCACAGTGATTGTTATCTGCTTTTGGTGATGACGACTGGTGCCTCAAGGCCACCGAAACCGTCGCTGCGTGACGTTTCAACTGACTTGACTGCTGCAATTTGATCGTGCATGGCAATTTAATTATCCTGTTACTGTACGGTTGGGGTTGCCATATTAAACCTGTTGAGCAATTCACTCAGGACGCGCGTCTTTTGCACAAACACAATTTTTTTTACATTAACTTTTTTTCGTCGTACCTCACTTCGGGAAAACCGAGCGCTATAATCTGCAGAAGTTCGTGCCAGAAGCTTTTCCGTAGAAGCTTTAAGTGCGACCACTTTAGTTTGAAACTAAATCGAAATTGCAAGAGTATCCGCTTTTCTGAGCGAACGATAGTTGGGCGTCGCAGTAGCCGAGGTCATCCTACGAACCTGGTTGAGTGATTCTTAAGAAAGAGAAAGGAAGAGAAAAGTGAGCCCCGTTATTGTCTGCTTCAGTGAGCGACACCGCCACAGGGCTCACAAGATTGATTGATTGATATGTGGGGTTTAACGTCCCAAAACCACCATATGATTATGAGAGACGCCGTATAGTGGAGGGCTCCGGAAATTTTGGCCACCTGGGGTTCTTTAACGTGCACCCAAATCTGAGCACACGGGCCTACAACATTTCCGCCTCCAGGGCTCACAAGGGATGGGGGTGAGGAGGGATATAAAAGTTAGGAGTAAAGGTGTAGAAAAGAGGAAGAAGAAGCAACAACAAACTGAGGGGATAGGAGAGACAGGAAAGATGGAAGCACGGTCACTGGAGTCTGAGGACGGGGTACACTTGCGAGAGATGTTGTCGGCGTCTGTAGATGGTTGTATACAATTGCAACTATCAGCATAGAGGACTTTCCGCGCAGCTGGTTTGTTTACTCAAAGCTAGATGGCGCCACAATCGCACCGTGGCCGCCTCCTCCCACAGCTCGGTATGTCTATATCCGCGTCGATTCGTGTGCTCGGCGTTGCCGTGAGTAAAATCGAGCTCGTGGCAGCAGCGGAAATATCAATATGGCGGAACCTGTGCATGCAGTGTCTTTCCGCCTCGAACTTTTCACGTCGTCGTCCTGCGCTGTGTGGCCCGTAATTTCGCGAGCTACGAATTTAGTTGCTTTATATGTACGTCCTGAAGCTTCGAGAGTGATGTATTCTTTGGTATTCTGCAGCTTTCTCAACATTCATTCTTGAATTCTTCGAGACAAGGCTTAGCAGGCATGGCTGAATAAACACATCTAATCTCAATAATAAAAACGGAACCTACCTGGTGCTTTGTCCCCAGCGTGATATTACGGGAAGCGACATAGCCGATATCGCCATTTAATTATTGCTTTGAAGACAGAGGGCGAGTCGCAAGCGCGAGTTCGAATGGAAGCGGGTGGTCACGTCTGCATGGGTGCTGCCATGTTGGCTTCTAATTTGTGTTGTATGGTATGGCCGCTGGTCCAATGCGTTGGCTGGGACAACTGGCTGGGGGAAGGCCAATTACGATCACGTGATCAAGCATGGCAGCGCCCGTGCGCCACTGTGGAAAAGCGGCTGTGGGAGTGCTCTTGTTGACATTTTGATTAAATTGTCTCGAATATTCCGAATCGGGAGGACTCTTGATTGAAACGACGTGGCAATGTGAGCGCGCGAGGTGGACTGACGTCGCCGTGATTCTTTTGGCTCCTTGTTTTTTTCTTCTTTTTTTCTGTCTTGGTGCGAACGTGTCTGTGGAGGATAAACAGCCTTGGCGTATAGCTTTTTTGGGAGCAACTTCTAGGAGCATAGCTAGCTGCCAACGCTTTTCTTCTTGCCGCTGCTCTGTTAGGGGTTATTTTAAATGCGGAGTATTTCTTCATCGCACGTACAATGTCACGCTTCGTGCGTCGGCGTTATCCACATCCCCACTGCGCATGCTCGCATATCGTGCCGCGGGCTTGCGATTCGCGCCGACTGTCCCTCCACCTCTTTCGCCTCGCAAGGCGGACGCAGGCAGCGTCCGCCTTGCGACGCAAAAACTGACTGCTCGAGCTGCACAACCGTTCACTGGCCACACGTTATGTGTGTTCACTGGATCGCAAATCAGCGTCCCACCACTCGTTTAAGGCAAAGCTTCTCCTTCATTCAAGAAATAAGGATAATAAAGACGAAATAACAAGTAAGCATTCCCGAATCATATTCAATTACGCAACATTCATGCGATACCGGCCCCACCACTCTGCGGTGCATTTACTCGAGTTACCCCCGTATAGGAAGATGCGAGCGACATTTTTTCCTCCTCTCTCCAGGTGCAGGCCGCACACTATATACCACATAGCTACAGTGTGGTCAGGTGGTTATGAGCATTTGATCAGTGAGCATATAATCTCTTGTCTATGCAGGCGTTCAAGAACCGATTCCGGCACATCATGGACTGCTCCCAGGGTACCCTCAAAGAAGATGCGCTGGACGTGACGGTGCGGCTGGACATGTCCGAACGTGAGCTATTCTCGCTGGGCCGCGAGGCGCTGGATGACCTCCAGCGCTGGATGCGTCGCGATTCGCACAAGATCGCCACGGCTTCCATGGTGACCAACCATCGGAAGCGCAAGAGAGCCGCCTTGACGGAGTCCAGCTGAGTGACGCCTGCAGCTGCCACTCTGGCCGTCTGATGCGAGCACTGGCTGCACACGTCGCGCAAGAACGGAAGCAGTTATGTCTGCCGTGCCGCATCGTCGTAATGCCTCTGTGCAGCTGCCAAAAACAGAAGGGACGTTGAGTGCATGTGTGTCTGCCGTGAGCAGCTCTGCCTCCTAGCATGCTAGGAGGCAGAGGTGCACGCACTAGGAGGCAGCAGCTCTGCCTCCTAGCGTTCCAAGTGCGTGCACCGTTTGGCGCGAAATGTAGGGAGGAGACCTTCTACGAAACAATGCACTAGCGCTTTCATTGTCGCGAAAATTTTCGTAAAAGGTGTAATGTAATTTTGACTGTGGTAAAAACATCACTGCCTACCCGTAATGCTAGATTTCTTCTCTCTTAAACATTGCGTTTTAATGAATTCACTTGTCGATCTCCGTGCGACGGATTTTGGCGCGAAATGTTTCCTGCTGCCGTTCGTTGCGCTTTTGTCGAAACAATGTTGATTTAGGTTTTTTAGACGTATGCGTTCTTTACAGACCCTTTACAGTATGCGCTATTATCGCCATGAAATATATATGTAATAAGCCACGAAACCTCTGCACATAACTCACCCCATCCTTCTTTTTTTTTTCCCCTCAAAAACTTGTTGCGTTTGTGGTATTGGCTAATTACGTGGGCTTTCCAAATTCCAAAACGTCACGGAAATCGGTGTGCCGATCACTCTCCCTCTGTCTCTTACGCACAGTTGCATACGAAAAGCCTTTGCACTAATTTCAATATGTCAGAGCTTTCCTAATTCATTTTTGTATGAAGTGCATGCTACAGACGTTATATACACTTTTTTTTTACCTGTCCAGCGCGCACTCCGCCAGTGGGCACCGTGGTTGCTGCTATTAGCCAATATATTCAAGATAAAAAATTCTCGAAGCCTACTAATTGTAGAAGTGATAGCCTTGAAATTTCTTATCACTGGAGGACTAGAAAATCTGAAGACGGATATTGCGGTGCGGAAGCAGGAGAAGGTGACGCCAGAGCAACGAGAGCAGCAGCGTTAGGGGCAGGGCAGAATACGCGCGTGCTTGCTTGAACGCAAGATCGTGTAGGGTTGCAGCCTTGCCGAATCACAACCCACGTCCCCTTGTTTGCGAATAATGAGTCGCCGATGTAGTGCCATGTCATTCTTCTCTCTCGGTCTCTTTCTCGGTGCCCTCGTATTGGTCAAACCAGAGGGAACGTGAACTTCTTCTCTCTCGGTCTCTTTCTCGGTGCCCTCGTATTGGTCAAACCAGAGGGAACGTGAACTCGCGGGAACGCGCGGCTTCCTCTTCCTCTCTTTTATTTTACATGTCGCCTCGAACGTATAGGGAGGACGCTAGCGCTTGCGCCGAGTAGCATCCCACTAGTGCGAACGGGGTGCCTTGGTATGGTCGCCAGTTTTGCAACCCGGGAACGGATAACTAATGTCGTAATCTAGCTGAAGGGAAAGTCGTTTTTCTGGCTTTGAGCGAGTTTAATACTCATTACTTTCCGCTACAACAACCAGGGCGCCAGCTTCAGCTAAAATGATTTAAAGACCGGAACGGCATTCGACCGCGCATGCAATGAGTTTCCCGACCGTGCTACCTGTGGAACTTTTTGTCTAGTGCAGTTAAAGGAACACTATGGCGCAAAACGATTTTCGCGTAATAGCAAAAAAAAATACAATTTCACAATCCAGAAAACACCACCTTTTCCGCGACATGACGCTTGGTAAGCAATTAAAGCGCGAAAGGAAAATTCGGGTAGAGACGCCACGTGGAGATTCCCTCACTGAATACCGTGACGTCATAAATAGTGAAGGCATATCCAGGAACCTACGTAAGTTTTAATCGATGAAATCGAAGTATGTTTTCATTTGTGAATGCCGTAGACCTGTAGCATACGAAGTTTCAGAAAATTTCATCGAGCCAGTGTCGAAAAAAAATACGAAAATTGCATTTTGAAGTTCTTGACGTCACGCTTGTAGATTTCTAGACGAAATTTAAAAAATAAAACTTCAACTTTGATTTTCTCCGCTAATAATGAACTTATGATTGTGAAACATATAGCATTGGAGTTTTAAGAGGTCAGTTTGTCAATCTAAACCAAGTCATTGTTTCTCTTTGGTGTCCCTTTAAAGTGCAAGTTTCTTGTTGCCACAAACTCAGCCGGAAGCTATCGAAACTGGTTACTGGCGCCAGCTAAACGATGGCTTGGGATTGTTTTTTTTTTTTTTAGTCGAGTGAATCAAAAATTCGCTGCGCGGCGTGCTCGTGCAGCACTGACGTATCAGTAGTGCTGCAATGAATTTTTTGTGTTCTGTGTCCTGCAATTATTTTTTTCGTAGCCTTATTTAGCTATATGTACGTTGTCTTACTGTGTTGTTTTAGTGGTATATTACAAGGCATAATCTTCTAATGCCTGGTGGTCAGTTATAGAGAAGAGTGGAATATTTTTCATACAGAAAAGATAATGGCCCCCAGTTAATCATCTTTAGGGCCGTGGATAACGTTTCACAGTATGCACGGTACTGATATCGAGCCCATCCAGTGAAGCACTGCGTACCATCGATACGGACACTGTGTCGCAGACGTGGTCTGTACGGTAATTCCGTGCAATAACCAGGTGGTAGGGCACCTCACGCTCGATTCTACGAGGTGCGGTGCTTTTGATGCGTGCGGCACTTAACCGCCGCTTCCGACCTATTTCCTCGTCTTAAGCGGTGACGCTTGCCAAGAGCCAGGCGGCCGCATTTCCTGCAGCTTCACTTATTCGCCTAAACGGTCCGGAACTGATGGCTTGTTATGGTCTGCCAGCAGCGTTTTGTCACACCACTCTCTCATTTTCCGAGTGAATTGATGGCGTACGCCTTGTGTCCCGTACGTAGGCGGCTGAAAAGGCGAAATCGCTGTGGGAGTCACGTTCTGCTCTATAAGACTAGTTCGATCCGGTGTCCGAGCCAGGAAAGCCTGGATTTAGAAACACGTGTCCTGCAACCAACTGTTTTTCCTGAATCGAAGAAAAAAGTGCGTAAGGAATTCAGTCGAATCTGTGGCAGATATTAGTAACCAAAGTCATCGGTGCTTCAATACGAGTCTATGGGCGTTGTCGTGGCTTGGTATTAGGTTCGTTTATCGTTCGCTATGAAGAGCGCTGTTTACCGCGTGCTTACAGGAGGTTTTCAGAAGCCTAGAATGTTAACAGTTAGGGATAAGAATTAATGGAGAGTACCTTAGTAACCTGCGCTTCGCCGATGACATTGTATTGCTGAGTAACTCAGGGGACGAATTGCAACTCATTATTATGGAGTTAGACAAGGAGAGCAGAAAGGTGGGTCTTAAAATTATTCTGCAGAAAACGAAAGTAATGTAAAACAACCTCGGACGGGAGCAGCACTTCGAGATAGGTAACAGTGCACTTCAAGTTGTAAAATACTATGTCTACTTAGGGCAGGTAATAACCGCTGAGCCGAACCACGAGATTGAAGTAACTAGAAGAAGAAGAACGGGGTGGAGCACATTTGGCAAGCACTCTCAAGTTATGACAGGTAGATTGCCACTATCCTTCAAGAGGAAGGTATATAACAGCTGTATCTTGCCGGTACTTAGCTACGGAGCTGAAACCTGGAGACTTACAAAGAGGGTTCAGCTTAAATTGAGGACGACGCAGCGAGTAATGGAAAGAAAAATGGTAGGTGTAACCTTAAAAAGACAAGAAGAGAGCAGAGTGGATTAGGAAACAAACGGGGGTTAAGGATATCATAGTTGAAATCAAGAAGAGAAAATGGACATGGGCAGGGCATGTAGCGTGTAGACAGGATAACCGCTGGTCATTAAGGGTGACTAACTGGATTCCCAGAGAAGGCAAGCGGGTTAGAGGGCGACAGAAGGTTAGGTGGGCAGATGAGATTAAGAAGTTTGCGGGTATGAATTGGCAGCAGCAAACACAGGACCGAGTTAACTGACGGGACATGGGAGAGGCCTTTGTCCTGCAGTGGACGTAGTCAGGTTGATGATGATGATGGTGACAGCAACGAGGAAGGGGAACGGGGGGGGGGGGGGGGGCTTAACGTCGGGTGATTATAAGTGCCGAGAAAACGGGTAGTTTCCAGTCAAACAGCCGTGCAACGAAAGGTTGATGGAGTCCTCCGTGACTTTATCGGATGGAACTGATCACGTGACTATTCGGTCCGCGGAGGAGCAGGATCTTTCTCTCGCGTGTGAATGCACCTTTAGGAACCGAAAAGCCCGGATTTTTTATTAGGTATTCACTGTAACTTAACAGTGATTAATCAGCCCTTCGCCGCTGCAGATATGACTTCTCGATAAGTATGGCAGGCATCTTTCTAAATTTCTGCTTTCTGCCCCATCACAATGCGGTTGCTCATGCCGGCAACTGAACTTGTACAATAGGCCCGCGTATTGTGCGATGTCGGTGCAGGTTAAACGGTGCCAGATGTTCGAAATGTCCGGAGGCGTTCAGTGCCGCGTGCTTCAAAATTGTATTGCCATTTTGGCCTGTAAAGCCCTATCAGTATTGATTATTAGCATCGCTGATTGCGCTCGCTCATTCACACGAAGTCAGTCATTCTTATATGTTTAGAATAGTCGATTTCGTCATGCAGATAAACGTATGTGTCACTGGCTTTAGATGCGAAACTTGAATGTTTCGGCAAATTTTACGAAAGAACCCACCACGATGGTCTAGTGGTTATATGGTGCTCGACTTCTGACCCGCAGGTCCCGAGACCGAGTCCCAGCTTCGGCGGCCGTCCTGGAATGGAGGCAGTATGCTAGAGGACTGCGTACACTTTAATTTGAATGCACGTTGAAGAACACACGATGATAAATATTTTCGGAGCACTCCATTACGGCGTCCGTCATAACCGGTCCTTGGTTTTGGGACGTAAAATTCAAACTGTTCGTATTAAATTTTAAGAGACATCGTGGTATAAGTACACAGTCACGTGATGTTTTAGACAGAAATGACAAACTTTTATTATCCAATACGTCTATATATTTACATCAGCGGAGAAAAGTACTTGACTTCGAATGGACTCTGGCTTATTCGGCCCTCTTATACAGTTCTGGGGATGGAGCCTAATATGTTTTTTTTTATGCTGCAGTTGGCTATATCAGTGAACGTACAGGCAGAAAAAGAAACGAAGGCAGAAAATTTACGTGGTTGATGGTCAACTTAAGTGATAGCGGCCTGACGATGCATATGCTGCGGGGAGTACTTGCTGCTTATATAACTGTATTTGCTAATGGTACCAGACGTCTGCGCGCAGTAGTGATGCGCCGGCTTCAACGTTGACCTGCGTCACAAATTGCATTGAATTTTGCATGGAAACAGAAAAAAACTTATGAACGATGGTGGTCTCTCGTGCACTAAGGCCATTACTTCATATTCGCGCTGTGCGGACAAAGGCTACCATATTGGTGCCGCCTTCATTTAATAGGTAGCTTACACTTTTATTCGTTAGTTCCGAAAGCCTGTCCCTAGACTTAATAGAGCACGCTGTCAAAGATACGCATACAAATTTTGGTCGTTAAGAAAGTATAAGAGCTAGCGAGGAAACGGTCCACGAATTCAATGATCAAGGTCGGGTGGTTGGGGACGTCCAAGGTGTTTTGGGCGCTGGAGGCAAAAGCGGCTTAAATGCAGACGTGGGCAAGGCCACAGCAAGTGTGTCGCGGCCACATTGGGGTTCACAAAATGGGCACCACGCACCACAAGGGGTGGTGGCACAGTCCTGCATACGAAGATATCACTGTCAGGAAATGCTTGTTAAATCGGCTCTATAGAAATTACACACGGAGGAAGGGATGGCCAGGGGATGACGAACCGTCCAAAAGTTGCGCAGCTGCGTGCCATAACTTTGAACATTCTCTTTGAACGCGTCAGCTCCAACGGCTGGTTTAGAAGTATGCAGGGGCGGCACCCTGTTGTATACCTCGAAGCATGTATACGCTTTCGAAAGTCATCGTACTTAAGCTTGTTGATGAAGCCTTATTTCAAGAAACGGCGCAGAAACGCGAGACAAGACAGACTGGACTTGGCGCTTGCTTTCAGTACGTTCACAATGGAATAGTTCATTCATATTTGCAAGGTGAACTCATGAGTTCCTGTAATTCAGGAGATAATCAGTCTCCCTTTTTTTATCATGTTTTGTGTATTAGCAAGCCTGCCCGATTTCTAGCGAGTTTACTTTTGATATGTGTCTTATAAAGGGCTTCTTTTCTTGCCCCGCCGCGGTGGTCCAGTGGCGTAGGTACTCGGCTGCGGTGGCTGCATTTTCGATGGAGGCGAAAAGTCTGTAGGCCCGTGTGCTCATATTTGGGTGCACGTTGAAGAACTCCTGGTGGTCAAAATTTCCGGAGCCCTCCATGCACTGCGGTGTCTCTCATCATCATACAGTGGTTTTGTGACGGTAAACCCCAGATATCAATCAATCAATCAATCAATCAATCAATCGGGCTTCTTTTGTTAAATTTTTCATGAAGCTCTAACAAAGGCGCACTTTCGAAATTAAAAAAGAAAACTGCGATGCAGTTGACAAACCAGTGAAAGCTAATGAAACGGCTGTCCCATTTTACTACTCCCTCTGCATACCCCCTAAACGTGTTTCTGCTCGTGCTACTGGTCCAGTTTTGTGCGTAGCAAACTCAGCATGCGCATTAACGCGTGGACGTATACCGTCTGCCACAAGAAAAAAAAAATAATCGTTTGCACTGCCACCTCAAGCTGGAATTTCGTGAAAGTTTGTCGCTCTCGCAAAGCTATGGAGATATAATGGAATGAAGCTGCTTGTCACCTCCATCTTAGCACTTAAATGACAAACACAGGCAACATACTATAATAACAAGAATAATAATTGATTAGGTTGAATGTCCCAAAACCACTATATGATTATAAGAGACGCCGTTGGGAAGGACTCCTGGAAATTTCGACCGCCTGGGGTTGTTTAACGTGCTCCTGAATCTATGTATACGGGCCTCGAACATTTTCACCTACATCGAAAACGCCATATAATGAACCCTGATATAACGAAATATTGGTTATAACAAAGTAAACGAAAAATGGTCTTGCAATCGATATAATATTAGAAGTATACCTTTATAATGAATTTTTGGACATAATGAACTTATTTTTGTGTAAGATGTAACTTTGTTATAATGAGGTATGAGTGTATTTTACAGCAAATTCAAGCTCACCCCGGTCACCACCTCTTGCCTCGCTGGGGAGCACTGCACCGCCGCAGCCGGGATTCGATCCAGTAACCCGCGGTTACGTGTTGACTGTGTGCGTTTGAGCTTCAATTTCAATATTTTAGAGCGCGATCAATAACTACATGTAATAGTTTTGTTGATATTAGCATGATTTCGTCTCTGAGTGACATTCATATTTCTTGATAACCGATAACGTGCAAATGTATCGCCTTTCCTGCTGTGTTGAGGTACAGTAGTCACGTATTGAAATGCGCCATAATTTTTTAGAGGCAAAGCACCTTACGATATCGGCGTGTCGGTGCATCGTCTTCTGTTGTCAGGGTCCATTTGCTTGACGCTCTTAGGAGATGGCACCACCTCCTCAGCGTTCGCCATGTGATGAGAGAGAGAGAGAGAGAGAAATACTGTCTTTCCATAATATTCACTCATTCGCAGCGTGCGCGTTAACCAAAACCGGACTGCATCCTTCCACCCTTTTAAGATTTCACGTCAGTAAAGCTGTAGAGGGGGAGGAGATGCCCCCCCCCCCTGTTTTTACAGCGCTGCTATTGGCATACTGCTCGCGATAACCCTGTCATTTCAATCCAAATATTGCCGCAAAACGTAATGTTGGCCCTGATGTAAGCATTCGAGTCGTGATTACTTGGATATGACACGACGTGTAGCTGCTGCAAACGAATGTACGTCTTTCAATTAGCCCTAATTTTTCGCATTTCAATCCGTGAGTACTGTACAAAGTAGTAGTTATCACCTGCATAATGCTTGTAATAAAACCTATACACCACAGCATGCATTGGTTTCATTCGTTGCTGACAGTTGTAACACCGTCAGCAGCCTTGTTAGCCGTAGTTACGTAAGTCACCATTTAACCAGCATTTATCACGCATTGATGCGTCGTCTTACAACACTTGTTTCAGTCATGCCAAGGTGAAGTCAACATACCCCGCGAATTATTCCGCTTTTTGTCACAGCAACCAGGCCCGCCTTGCAGCTAACGGAGGTATAGTGTCACATTCACATGCGCTCGCTGCTTCTGCGCTGAAAAGAGACCTCGACATATACTCAGTGACTTAGAGCGTGGGTCGATGGGTCGCAGGTGGACCGTCCGGTGGCCCTGTACAAATATGGCTAAAACAAGAATGCGTATGAAGATAGCTGTTTTGTATATCCCTAAATGAAATGCCAAATTCGAATGTATGGTATACCATACATCCGAATTTGGCATTTCATTTAGGCTTTTCTTGCGATGTAAATCCAGCAATTAGCGAAGCGCAGCCTTTAACTTTTACGTGGATCATTCAGAACAGCAGCCTTCGAGAAATACGCCGTTGTCTGCTCGATGCACGTAGGCTGCACTTTCTCCGATCTGTTGGAAGGATGCGGAGCCGTGGTATGTGCGTATATACGCGAAGCAGTTGGCACTGACCCCGCGCTTCTCGCAGGAAGTGTGGCGCTGGCACACTGGCTCTGCAAAGGCGGACGGGAGCGAGGACAGTGAAAGCTGGCCGCATTACGCAACGACTCCTTTTCTACGTCCTTGGGGTGCTTATCGCACGTCGCTATAAGCCCACATCTACCGCCTCTCACCGCTTGTCCTTGTAGGATGCAGGCCGGCGATTCCTCGCAGAAACCTGGAAAAGAAGAAAAGGAAAAAAAAAAAAGACCCTGAAACTTTTGGACACCGTTAATGGAAAATTGCAATACCACTTCCCACGTGCGTGTGTACATAGTGGCGGCGGAAAGCGGCTGACCTGGATGTAATACGGCAGGATGTTATGTATGCGCCAGCGAGACTGCCTGGTTACGCGTGATTCCGAGGGCGAACGTCGCTTCGCCTTCAGGAAAATTCCACACGCCGAAGGTGCAAGAGAGGCGAACGCTTCTATGCGTTTGACGGCGCGGCGCGGAAGGGGTGTTGAATTGTTCCATATACGTGTGCCACTCTCATAAAAGACTGGACGAAAATTTACAAAAAGACAGCACCGACTTTTTCTTTATGATCTTCGTCCGCCTGAAGTGCTGCTCGTTCCTGATTGGAAGAAGTTCAGGAAGAATGTGGGGCCGCTGCTGCTTCGTCCGTTGAGTGTGATTCGCAATCTCGCGAATTTATTCTGACGACCTTGCGTTACTCCCCGATCAAAACGCTGCCGCCGTGACCGAGAATCAAACTGGCGTTCTTGAGCGTAGCGGGATGGAATGCGTAATCCAGTCACGCTTCTATACAACAGTGTTCTCATTCGTGACCTGTGGCAAAAAGCAACGCAGAGAATCATGTATACGCTTCTTGGAATCATTTCTTAAAGGCGATAGTCTTTCTTGGGATACTTGAACGCAAAATTTTTGGTCTCTCTGTGTCAAATAAAATGATTCAGCCACCCGTCCCATGTTGAGCACTTGCGGAACGCCCAGCCATCTTGAACTGGTGGCTGCGTTTATACTTGTGAACATAGTCGATCAAAAAGCAAATATTACGCATATGTGAGGTGCAACACCAATACGTAAGTAATAGGTGGTGTGTTACTTTTTACTAAAAAAATACATACTCGATTCAAAGACCGTGGTCTTTCTTATGCTGCCCCGCCGCGGTGGTCTAGTGGCTAAGGTACTCGGCTGCTGACCCGCATGTCGCGGGATCAAATCCCGGCTGTGGCGGCTGCATTTCCGATGGAGGCGGAAATGTTGTAGGTCCGTGTACTCAGATTTGGGTGCACGTTAAAGAACCCCAGGTGGTCGGAATTTCCGGAGCCCTCCGCTACGGCGTCTCTCATAATCACGTGGTGGTTTTGGGACGTTAAATCCTACAAATCAATCAATCATCTTTCTTTTGCTGCGATGAAAATGCGACGCCTATCATGGAAGAAGGACGGCAGAAGACCGTATCGTTTTTCGACATTTGCAGCGAAGAATAAAGGTACGCAACCAATATTTCCTATTTTCTTTTCTAAAGCGCCGCTGTCACCGTTTCTGCAAGTTATTTTTCGTATAGCACCGTCAACTTGGCAGCCGCCCCATTTTTTTTTTTTTAAATTGTGGGACACTTCAAATTTGCCAGTCACCGTTGCTTTGCATCGATTTACAGCTTAGCTGTTTTCAAAAGCATCGCCCGTGCGTGCGCATGGGCTGATAACTTGCCAATCTCGGCCTTCCGCTTCAAACTGAATTCCGCTTTGGCGAATTAGTCCTTTCACACGGTCGACCCCGTACATGCACTTTTTATGTGTTATGCACAGGCAGATCATAAGAGTCATGGTATCAAATTATACGCCGCTTTTATAAGTTTCGTAACTGCTACAGTGAACTTCAGGTGGATATAAAGAAAGCACATTTTGAAACTTATCTGCTCCTCGTTCCACTTGATATGGCGACACAGGGTGTGTTTTCTTACTTGTGTAAATCTGGCTCCTGCGCACAAGTTGTTTTGATTGCTTATGTTCGAGTGCCGTCGGCTGTGTTTAGAGGCGATCGCTGTCTATTAACTTATGAAGAGGCTCAATAGCTTAGTACGCGTACAAGTACAACCATGCTGAAAAGTCGCACTACAAAACACGCCGTGAATAGCGAAGCGCCGAGGAAAAAATAGAAAAGAAAAAAAAACGAGGAGAGAGAAAGAAAAGAAGGGGGGGGGGGGGAAGGAGCAGTGAAGGCGTGTTTACGACATGCAGCTCACGCGTGGCCGCATCTTTACGCAGATGCATCGGCGATTGACTGCGTGAACACGCTGCATCCATAAATAAGCACGTAGAAGGTCATTCGGCTGGTTATACTGAGTGGCGTCTTGATGCATACCACCATTTGAAACCACAAGTTGAAACGACAGGCAGTATCTGCGAAAGTGTCCACACTTAGAGGAGAGACACGCTGGCTGTATGCATACGAGTATGTAGATAACGCCAAAAAGCGACTGTTCACATTACTTAACACTAGGCAGTATGTTTTTCGTTGTCAAAGTCAATCCGTGTCGAAAAGAAGCGTTGTAGTCGCTTTAGCACAACATGAACGGACGTTTGGATATTTTTTCTTCGCCTTGTTTTAGCGGACTAAGAGCCTCCAAATAGTTATAAGTGCCAGCCGTATTTGGATAATTGGATAATTGTTGCCTCAGAACAGGTGCTGCAGTCAGGTGCCTGACTTGCAGTTCGCATCAGAACAAACTGCAGCGAATCTCCTGCCTCTCTCTCTCTCTCTCTCTCTTAGGTTCGAAGCATCTCTTGCTCGGGCCTATGTCCCGCGGCTTGTTGTTAGTGGTTCATAAGGAAAAGGAAGAAGGCACCTAATTTCTGTCTGCCTACAGGCGACACGGCGCAGTGCCTTCCCGCGGCTTCGGCGTCTGCACTCACATTACGTACGCATTAATTTCCTCCTTCCCTCTCTCCAATAGCTGCTGCGTTGCTCTATCCCACTCTATCCACTTCTCTCATATACAACCTGCTTGCGCTCGCTCCCCCTCTCTCTCCTCTAGGCATCCCTCCCAGAAACGTGAACACCCGCATTGCACATGCGCGTCCATTCCTCTCTCTCTCCTTTCCTGCGCCCCCCCCCCCCCTATTTTGCCTCGCAACGCCGACGCAGAGAGCGTCTGATAACCTACGCTCGCTCCCTCCTCTCCTCTAGGCATGCCCCCTCCCCCGCGGCGTTTACACTGCTATTGCGCATGCGCGTCCCCTCACCTCACAACGCCGATGCAGGCTGCGTTTGCTATCAAGTTTCTTGATTTAAAAAGCTGAATGCTCGCGCTGCACAACCGTTCACTGGCCAACCTGTATAATAAGCACTGGATCTTGACCTCTGAGGTAGTGTCGGTTCCTATGCGTTATTGAAGACCGAAACTTCGCAACATGCGCGTTAACTAATGGCAGACTGCGTATCTCTGTGTCCAATCAGCGTCTTCTGTCTCTCATTATCCATTAGCCACAATTGCCATCTTCCAGTAGGAAACACACCAGTCCATCACTGCGTGCTTTGTGCCACTACAGGTTTCTCTCCTGCGCAATGCCGCGAGGAGCGTCAACGCCACCGCCAGTGTAAGCGTTAGCGTCCGCTGCTTCGCATCTACACATGGTTCCGTTTAGCGGGAGATGGTGTAACATTTTCCCTTCTCTATTTTTCTCCCATTAGGATGCGAAGCAGCTCTTTGACTAGCCTGTGTACCGCTGTCCCTCCGTCCACACCGCTTCCCTCACCGCAAGTGTTGGAGCGGTGCCAAGTAGCTCACGCCTTTCTAGCAGTGCGCGGTGACGTCTCTTTCCCTCGCCTGCCCCGTGTCAGCTCTCTCTCGCTTCACCCTCTCCACCACTCGCAACGCTCGAGTCCACTCCTCACGTGGGCATCATCTCACCCGCGCCACCTCTCTCCATATGTCGGCGAGAAGAAGCCGCGAGCCAGCGGGTGCGCGCGCGGCGCCGGCAATGCGGACAGCACGAGGCGCCGTCGCGGCATGCTTCCAGCTAGTGTGCGCGTACCTTTCCCGGCTGTCACCGGCGTTGCGAGGGTTAGCGAAGCCGATCGCGTTCGCGAATGGCGACGTCAACACTGACGAGGCGCGAGTCAGGGAAGCCGAACGCAAGCGTCGACAGTGGAAGACCAGCGACACCGACGAGGTGCGAGTGAAGAACACCGATCGCATTCGAGAATACAGATGGCGCGCGGGTAACACCGACGAGACGCGAGCCAAGAAAGCCGAGCGCAAGCGTCTTCGACGCGTCTCGCCTCCCGCGTCTTTTCGTTTCAAACAGACGTTTACTCGAGTAAACTCTACACCAAATTCAGCTTCAAACCATTCTTTCAGCACCCGCGTTGACGCCTGTTTCAACCGGGTCAACGCCGTGCGCACCGAAGCTGATTTGCATCCCATCAGGGTTCCCTTCGGGTAGATGTTCCATAGATTTTCTAGTTCCCTTTTCTAATCCCCCAGTGTAGGGTAACCAACCGGAAGTCTTTCTGGTTAAGTTTCCTGCCTTCCCCTTTTCAGTTTCGTTCCTTCCCACTCCTTCCAGAGCAGGTGTTTAGGCAGACTGTTTGTTTCTAAAAAAAGGGGGGGGATTCCAGAAACCACTTTTTAGCCAAAGCCTATCACGTACATACATAATTGACTACAGCTATACCGAGTGTTGACTTTAACGTCGAAGAATTTTTAAATATCACCGGTGGTATAACACAAGTCTGCCCGCTGATCTGGGTTACGTAATGAGGGGGATGTTATTTACACTGGAAATAGAATACTCACAATCGACTTATTACCTGAATTCAATTAGCCGTAACCTTTAACCATAGCTTACGAATAAACTAATGTTAGCTAAAAAAGTTCCGTTTTAGTCGAATTATACAGATTGTGAGTTATCGAACCGTTCTCGGATCAAAGGATGGTTGAGTGTTTTAATAACGCAAGTACATCCTTGGAGGAGGTCCCTGATTTCTGGCACGGTGAACGATGCCGCATTGAGAAGCAAATTGCAAGGTCCCGCAGACTACTTTCATCTATGCTTCTCAAGGTGCATTAGGCCCAAACTCCATAAGCGCGAAAATGCACGCGACAGCGACGAGCGACGAAACAGGGCGTTCGCGCGACGTGTCGCGTGCTCGTTTTCGCGCGATCGCTCGGTTCTCCAGATTTGGAAACCGTCGCTCATCGCCCGGAAGTGCTGGGCTCAAGCAGCCAATAGCGAAAAACCGGAAAAGACGAAGACTACATAGGTGCACGTGACCCTGCCCGAGTCACGTATGCGCAACAAGAAACAACGCAATGTTTATTACGCATGCGCATATAAAAAATGCTGCAAGGCAATAATAAACACTTTCCGTTCTATTACACAACAATATATCTTATTTTTTAAATTGCATACCGCTCGCTACGCGGTTTTCTTGGTGCGAGTTGACGGCCTCGTGCCAGCAACAGTGGAATTCGCTCGCCGAAGCCGTCGCGTGAATGAGGTTTGCCTGCGCTAGCGACTGATCGCGCGACGCCGATCTACGTCGCGTCGCTCGTCGCTGTCGCGTGCATTTTCGCGCTTATGGAGTTTGGGCTTTACTCGCCTATACTGACGTTTCCATTATGGGGAACACCGCTGCAACTTCTGCATCTTCAACAATCTGTCGTATACAGTATCTTCTCAGCTTCGCGTGGTAGTGTCATCGCATGGCACGTTTCTCGTATTTTACCATTGGGATGGGCAAGATGAGACAATTGATAGTTTCCGTTGAAACTTTGTTTAACCGAGGTTCCCAAAACGACACGTTTCCCTTTACAATCGAGTCTCTGGGCTGCCAACCAAGGCTGAAGCGCATATTGGACATTTCCGTTTAAACAACTTTCGTTTACCCAGAGTCTATTATACTTTAGCGAACGTATTGACATACTGTGTACGAATTCAAGGCAGTTATTTCACAAAGCACATTCGCTTGGAATGTATTCAGTTTAGTATTGGAGCTTCGTATTGACTTACAGTGACCTTCGTGTGCGTAAGTGGTACATAAAAATGCACGAGCAGCCTTTCCTTGTACGTCAATAGCATTTTTAAAAGTCTTTCTTGTGATAAGAAAATCGGAATGAGGAATTCAACTTCGCTAGTCGAATATAGATCAAGTGAAACACGTTGTACTAACGCTAAGCCTCGACCAGAGCCCCTTCAATGTTAGCGCGTGTATCATGTTCCCCACCGGCCAGTTTATTATTATTATTATTATTATTATTATTATTATTATTATTATTATTATTATTATTATTATTATTATTATTAGCGATATCTCTTAGTAGAAGACAGCGTGGGATAGGGAACATCACTTTACGGTGAAGTATAGGTGTGCCGAAAAACGTGTTGGGAAACAACCGTGCTTTTTATGGATGCAACTTAGCTAACTTGTAGATTCTTCCCTTTGAAATCCATCAGGAATTAGATAGAATGTAGCGTATGTCCTCTGCTGGTTGACATGTTTTTACAATGGCTACTTAAAAATCGTGTTGTAGGCATAGAAGAAAACATATTATCCCCCCCCCCCATTTTTTTTCCATTCATAGTAATCGTTGTCCATGTCATTCTGTACAACTTCCTTCCGATACAATTTATAGCTCGTCAATCGCCGAGTCTCAGTTCATAAAATATGCGCTTCAAATATCCTAATGTTGGGGTAGGGGTGGGGGGTGCTAGAGATGACCATGATTTGAACGGCAATTCGCAAATGTCGAGGGCAGCATACAGTCATTCATATTGATAGTTGTCGATTCTAGTGTCATTTTCGCCCCTCGCGTGACTGTGGGTGTCGCGCCCAACCTCACCGGACTCCTTACCATCTGCATTACATCTCAGTCATTCAAAGGCTCAAAATATGTATTCATCTTGAAATCTGGGGATTGAATTCACAAAACCTCTGTATCGTGAACGCTCTTTGTTATTGGCCAGAAGGCTTAACATCAGAATTGGCTGCCATTCGCTCTTACAAGCCGTTCCAGCGAAGAACCATCCTGGCGAACCTCCCGAAAGAAAGGTGCTTCCAAACCACCCCGCCCTTTTGTTTTCTTACTCTAACGCTATGGGAATACACACGCACAAATTTATTCATCCATTTATGTTTTTGTGCATTTACTGTGGTCCTAATGTGTGCAGCAGTCGGGAACTTAAAGGAAATGCCAATAAGACAACAAAGCAAACGCAAGCAAAGGATTGAATCACGCGGTAAGTAACGGTAATCATATACAACCAAAGAATAATGCAAATGGTAGAAAAAGAAAGCGGGCGAAATGTGGGACCTTAGGAGAATAAATTTTTTTATGATAATGCTATGAAGAAAAAAAGCCGGAATTAGAGTTATTAATTGCTTACGGAAAGTTCAATGCCTTCATATGACAAGCGAAAGTATACTGGTTCCGTGTTCGGTGCTTGTAAAGTTTCCGCTTGGGCTTGTTGTTTTCCATTTAGTACATGTACGGCTGCGCGTAAAGGACACATTCGAGGAAGTAACACTGTGACACATGTGGAGCGCTCCGTGTGTGTCACTACGTTCCTTCCTTGTCTGTGACCTTTACATAGAGCAATACACGTACCGTACGTCATAGCAGAGCCTTTGTTTGTGCGACGCTCTGGCTGCAATTTGGCAAATGGGATTGTAACCACGTAGAGTTTGATGCAACGAATAATTTCGATAAATGCTTGCTGGCGATCGGAAGGTTCTATTGCATGTTCGCCACTTCGTGCATATTCTCTGATATATCGTGGTTGGGGCACACGAAAGACCGGATGGACTGCGGACGGAAGCGGCAACGCAAACACGAGCTCATATTCCCCGACGAGCTGATGCTGCGTCGGATTGCCCAAAGGCTCTCGTACACGTCCTTTGAAATGTGCACACGCACCATGTACGCGCGAGCAGTGTGCATAGAACACTGTCTCCACGGAGCATGTGTTTGAAGGTACACTAACGGGACGAACCACTTCAGATGCTGCATTATAGCACGTGCGAAAAAAACAAACATCGACGGAGGGTGGGACGGGACAGGGATTAATCGCTTCTTCCCTCGTCTAGGGCTATCCCGAAGGAAACTGCTCGGCTTTAAATAAAGTTTATTCATTCATTCAACACATTCGACTAAAGTGTCAGTTCTCATTGTCAACGTGGGCGGAGACGGGACGACACTCCGTCACATGATGTGAAAGCGCCCCAAGTGTCTCAATCTGCTGGCTCAACTGCACGAAGCAAATTCCCGAAGAAACCATCAGTGTTTTGCGAACTGTCTAGCCTCTTGTTTATATCAGCTGGTGTAGTGACAGCCCCAGTATAAGCGTCGGTCTCTAGTTCTAACCCCAGATTTTTCGTCAAATGTGGTACTTTTACTTCTTGAAAACTTCCTGTATGGTTTTCTTTGTATATAGCATTGTAATACAGAAGAATGGATGCCGATTCACCCTTCTTGAATACACGCCAACTAGCCCAAATGCCCAGTTCGTATATTCTGCTGAGTGCGAGAGTGCGATAAGCAAAATTGAAAAAAAAAACGTTAAAAGGAGCTTTTAACCTTTTAAATGAGCCTTTTTCTGGAGCGGCGGCCGCATTTCGACAGAGGCTAACTCGATGCTAGAGGCCCGTGTGCTTAGATTTAGGCACACGTTCAAGAACTCCGGGTGGTCGAACTTTCTCGAACACTCCATTGTGGCGTTTCTCATAATCATATCGTGGTTTTGGGGCGTAAAAACCCACAAATTACTATTTCTTATGACACTTCTTACCAGTAGTGTAACCAGAAACTTTTTTTGGGGGAGGGGGTTGAACCATACCTACTATATAATGCATGTTGGTGTCTGCGTTTGTATGTGTGCTAACCTTTCTATAGGCTATGTCTCCTTCGTCATTTATTTATTCATACTTAATGTGCACAACACCAGCACTAAGAGTTGAGCCCATCAGGATTTCGCGATTTTAAGTTGCACGCTGCTACCCCAACTCGCGCAGTCGAAAACGCACAACACGAAGTGAAATCAGTTGTTCGCGCGCGATGTTGATGAGAGACAAACCAGAACGGACGTGCGACTGCATGAAAAAGCAGAGTAAAAGACAATTCGCAAGTGATATTCCTCGTATCGCGAACTTCCTTTCACACGATGTGACGTCAACAGACTGCTGGCGTCACTATGTGTGCCGTAATGACGAGTCGGATGAAGTGTGTCAACGCCTGAACAGTCGACGACGAAGCAGCGTCAAAGGCGCTCAACCACGCTCATCGCAGGAAGGATGGCTTCGCGTACTTGGATACCGCCATGCACGTGTCCTCGTGGCGTGAGTGAAAGACAGAAAAGAACAGGTCAAGTCCGCAGGACAGGAAGAAGCAAAGATCTGGATCAGAGAAGACGTGTTGGCCTGGTCGGACGTCAACATTCGGGAGGCCAATGTTGTTGGAGAGACCTGATCGAGCGTTAACGCTCGAGGGACCTCGACACCGACAAGTGTGCTCTGCCGACGCCCAGCGGACGAAGAAGAACCCGCGACAACACGCCTGGCCCTTCTCTTCCAATAAGACGAGCAACGTAGCCACGACCGCCCAGTCAAGCCCCAAACGCGTGATCGCGCGTCGTTCGTTTGAACAGACCTCTAAACGCGCTTTGCTTATTCGTTGTGCCTTCTGCGCTTTTTATTTGCGTTGTTTGGAAGCTTCGGTGCCAAGCAATAGGTTTGTGTGGCGTGCGAGCTGCGTCCTCTTCCTTGCTGTCCTAACAAGGTCCTCTGACACACTGTATAAGCCTGCTCTCCAAGCCTATGCATCGTGACACCCTTCATCACAAGAAGAAACGCCGGGAGACAATAAAGCGCTCGTCCTTCGTATCTTCAGAGGTTGTTTGGGTGCCCTTTCACAATGAATTGTGTCGACAAATTGTGTCGACAATACTGGAGCTTCACCGCTGTGGTCTATAGTGACCAAGGTACTCGGCTGCTGACCTGCAGGTCGCGGGATCGAATCCCGGCCGTGGCGCCTGCATTTCCGATGGAGGCGAAAATGTTGTAATCCCGTGTGCTCAGATTTGGGTGCACGTTAAAGAACGCCAGGTGGTCGAAATTTCCGGAGCTCTCCACTACGGCGTCTAACATATTCATATGGTGGTTTCGGGACGTTAAACCCCACTTACCATCATCATAACTATATTGGATGTGCTATCGGGAGTAATAAGAGTTCGAACACCCGAACGCGTGTCGAATAGCCTCGAACCCTACATCGGCTGATTTGCAGCGGCCGCTGTCGGAAACAAAGTGGAAAGAGTTCCGCGCTACCGCTTGTTGTTGTTGGCCGTCCCGCCTCGATATTGTTGCTGCATAGAAAAAGCTTGTCAGTGACCGCTAGCAGTGACACACGAATTCCCTTCAACGCACCTAGCTCGAAGCAGTGACCCATCAGGGTATGTAGCAGCTGAGATATCGCCTGCGACGTACCCTGCCGTTATGCACAGGCCATGCTTGTATTGTATCTAGGTGATGCTGACTGAGGATTTTGATACGCCTGTCCTATCTTTATTTCGTTTTCGTGAAAATTCTTTTTTTTTTGCGTTATCATTCCTGGCGGTCAATGCCACTCAATAAGCAGCCGTTTTGCAGCAACACTAGCGAAACGGTAGTGCCGACAGTAAGGGGAAGCGCACACCCTCCTTTCCTCTCATCTTTCGGCAGCGCCATCCGCGTATCATGCTATTTCGGTTTTGAGGCTATTTGCCACGCGCCCGAGTGTTCGAACTCATACGGCGTCTCCTGATATGAAAAAGCTTTTCTTAGATGCGAAGCAGCTTATGGTCGAGTTCAATCCGGTGTGCGCATGAGCAATAGATGGCCCAAGCACTGCCAGAACGCGCTAGCTTGTTCGTGCCTGCGTAAGTGGCTGTGTAGGAGGTTGTGGCATCTCCAAATTACACTCTCTCAGCAATCACGTGATAGCGTCGCAGAACTAAATTCCACAGAAGCGCGATGAACCCACGTGCTCCCTCGTGGCGTGCTCCAACAAGAGTTCGGGACAAGTAACAGCAACAGAAACTACAGTGAATTCATGATGTGCTCCACTCACAAGGACGCGTTAACATCGGACAAGGTGCCCGTGATGAACGGAACTTAAGTCGACCCATGCACTGCTTCGCATGCTGCTAATGGTTCCCTTTAGTGGGACAGACAGACAGACAGACAGACAGACAGACAGACAGACAGACAGACAGACAGACAGACAGACAGACAGACAGACAGACAGACAGACAGACAGGCAGACAGACAGACAGTGAACTTTAATCGATCCTAAGGAGTTACTGCAAGGACTTCCTAAAGGGGGCTGTCGCAACCGCTGGCCGCGCCTACGTAGATGAGACAACGCCATGGCGCTACGCCCCTTCCTGGGCCCTCTGGATAGCCCTTTAGTGGGAGATGGTGTAATTTTTGTTTGTAACGCCTCCACCTGTTCGAAAAGCCTGCTTTCTCGGATGCCGCTCGTAATTGTCCTTCGAAGCGTCTCCGCGCGGATATTGTAGGGGTGTTATAGGTGCTACAATTGTTCGTCGATTCTTCCCAAGGGAGATTGCGTCGTATCCGTTCGCCTTTCATACCCGAGGTGTAGGGATTCACCTCTTGCCGTCCCGATGTATCTATGAGACGCACACGTCCTCACTGTTGCCACCGAGGTCCACACCCAACGCGCGGTCGCCGTCGCTGGTAAGCAAGTTAATCACTCAAACATAATTCGGTTCTGTCGCCTTCAATGGCGGATAGTTTACAATCAACTGAGAAGAAAAACAAAGTGGCTGTCGCCGTCAAGTTTTCTACAGCTAATGCGTAAGATACTGTGTGACATTTATTGACTGCTCGGGCACGGTGGAGCAAATTTCGTCACTTACCTTTAAAACCCTGCAAATCGCGAGATAAGCAGCCTTCGAGCTCGGTAAATTTGCTCCATTGCCTCTGTTGCTGCCTCGTTCAAACTCTTATGTCAATGCTGAAATGGGTAAACTTATCTGAATGCTAGCGAGGCAGCGAGTTATCAAGTGTAATGACAGATGATTGAGTGTGCGAGATGCCACGTGACAAGGACACATTCTATTGGTGCTGCGTCATCCATATGAACAATCGGGCGCCGAAATAACGGCGTTATTGGATCGCGCAATTTTTTCAGGAGGTATTCACAAGTAGCTTTGATAGTGAAAATGTGCGCCTCCCCCCCTCCGGCCTGAAGAGGGTTTGAAACGAAGCGCATGCCTATTTCACACACACACACACACACACACACACACACACACACACACACACACACACACACACACACACACACACACACGCACGCACGCACGCACGCACACACACACACACACACACACGCACGCACACACACACACACACACACACACGCACGCACGCACACACACACACGCACGCACGCACGCACACACACACACGCGCGCGCACGCACACACGCACACACACACACACACACACACACACAATAATACAGTGGATGTAGACTGATCAGTGGGACGCCGAAACTACGTGAATACAATATAGTGACATAGGCCATGATTCACTCGTGGTATGGTACATAAGGATTATAGATAAAAACGACGCAGACCGAGAAATCTAGACACCCACATTGCAAGACTGAACATAGTAGACAAAAAACAACAAAAATGACTTATCAGACGATGCGGGTACGTTCGGTCTTGCCGGTGAAACGCAGTAACAAATTTTAATCGTTGTTAAAATTTTAAACGATGATAGGGGGGGGGGGAGATAACGTCCCAAAATTAGCATATGATTATGAGAGACACCGTAGTGGAGGGCTCCGGAAATTTTGACCACCTGGGGTTCTTTAACGTGCACCCAAATCTGAGTACTTGGGCCTACAACGTTTCCGCCTCCATCGGAAATGCAGCTGCCACAGCCGGGATTTGAACCCGCGACCTGCGGGTCAGCAGCCGAATACCTTAGCTACTAGACCACCGCAGTGGGGATATATGCACGCAAACGTAAGCGCCTGTTCTGTGTCCTCAGTTTTTCTCAGTTCTTCCTTCAAGGACAATTTTTTTTCGAGTAGTTCGTACCCAGTATTCGCAGACGTGCAAATCTATTGCAGCTGTTGTGCCCTGCAAGTGTTTTCAACTCTATGTACACTCAACAGTAAAAGTTTGCGGTACGTTGGCTACGCAACAACTGAGAATTTGCGCTGTAGTCTGGTGTAATGCGTCTAATCTAGCTGGTTAATTTAGGGCCTGCAATGCCAACTGCATGTTGGATCCATTTTTTAAAGGTTATGTTCCCAGATAAAGCGAGTATATAGTTTTCTCAAATATTTCACGTCCCGCAAACTTTTTGCTGTTGGATGTGCGTACGATTCGTGTCGTGTCTGCGAACTCATCTGGGAAGTCTACACCCACTTCCAAAAGTTTGACACGGTGTTTTTAGGCCACTCTCGCGTGCTTTATTGCGCGTCACTTCATAGCCAGCGCGTTATTTGCCACGTAGCCTTCTTTCCCGCCAGTCCGCGAGCCAGTGGGGCCAGCTGTCCGCGCGCGCTGGAAACAACGTGTGGTCGTTGCCTAGGCAACCGCTTCTGTGTGCCGTTCGCGGACCGACGATCGTCCGGCAGGCCGCGCGCTGGATGCGACGCTCAGCATGTTTTCCGCAGAGCTGGTTCACTACGATGAGTTCAGACCATCGGGCAAGGAGCTTAGGTACGTCCCTCTTTATTGTGCAAGCATGCCGCCAAAAGCGCCTTTTCAATTCCCTAATAAAAATAAAAGGAAAGACTTATAAAGAAAGTAAATTCTTCACTTCTATAATAACATTTGCTCGTTAAAGAACCCCAGGTGGTCGAAATTTCCGGAGCGGCAACTCTCATAATCATATGGTGGTTTTGGGTCGTTCAACCCACTATAAGGCCGTCCCTTGCACCAAATTACGGATGACCTTTTCCAGTTTTCCATCGAACAGAGATCACGCTCACAGTTCGCGTGGATGATATCAATAAAGACATCGTACTCGATAGCTGCAAGTCGGCGTTCACGTCGAGCACTTGTCTTCTCACGGATGCTATCGGATGCCTCAATAATAATAATAATAATAATAATAATAATAATAATAATAATAATAATAATAATAATAATAATAATAATAATAATAATAATAATAATAATAATAATAATAATGAACGGTGATGAAGAATTTGACCACCTGGTGTTCTTTAACGTGCACTCACATGGCACAGTAGACGTGCATCTACTATTTTTCGCCTCCTCCAAAATGCAGCTGCCATGACCGGGAAGGAAACAGCGATGCCTGTACACCTGTATGGCAGCCCTATAGGGCGATTCCTTCGGAAACCCGCGATTGGTCTATTGTTTAATGCACCAAATGTTCACCTTGCGGTCCTTGCTGGTGGCGTTTATGGCCTAAACACACCCACTGGCGGCGCTGGTAAGGAATCGCACGATTAAAAAAAAAAGACTACTAACGAACGACGAAATAGTAATAATGTATCGGGTTTTACGTGCCAAAAGCACGATATGATTAACATGAGGGACGTCGCAGAGTGGAAATTTCGACCTCGTGGCGGTAACATTCCACAGTGCATGGACCTCGGCCACTTCGCCTCCAAAAAATGTCGAACCTTCGCGGCCTAGACCGAACCTTCGAGTCAGCAGCCGGTCGAGCACCGTAATTCACCGTGATCGACTAGATGGCGAAATGTATGGGCGATAAATTATGCAATATCTTGCTGTGCAAGATGCAGTATTTGTAAATAATGAAAAAATAATAACATTGAAAGTGAAACAGAAGGGCACGCTAAGGAGCAGAGAACAAATCCGGCATATACCGCGCACTGTGGTACGCAAGACAATGCAGCCAGCTAGGAGCTCAACATGCCCCATTGTTTAGTTTTGAGACAAACTGAAGCATTCATGCCAAGGTGTGTTGTTCACTATTGCATATTTCTCGTGGTTCCATGCATCTGCACTCAATTCGATTCAATTTTTTATTCCTTTTTTCTTGACGTACACAAAAACTAAAGATTCTGGTACATACAATGTAAATTACACGTACATTCTACCTTATCCTGACTGGTAATTTGTGTTTGATATTCTTATACTGTCCCTATTTTATTACAGTATAGGGAATCGATAAAATGGCAGCAAAAACATCAACATTAACATCGCTCCGCAGTGGTGGTCTACTGGCTAAGGTACTCGGCTGCTGAGCCGCAGGTCGCGGGATCAAATGCCGGTTACGGCGGCTGCATTTTCAATGGAGGCGAAAATGCTGTAGGGCCGTGTGCTCAGATTTCGGTGCACGTTAAAAAAAGTTCAGGTGGTCGAAATTTCCAGAGTCCTCCACTACGGCGTCTCTCATAATAATATGATGGTTTTGGGACGTTAAACACCTCATATCAATCAAAACATTGACATCGCTTAATGGCAATCTTGACATGCGTGACATTATTTTCATGCATGATCTGTCATGTGTGTTCCTCATACACACATTTCAAGACATACCAATTTCGTTTTATCTCAGACATATAAGTTGTTTTACTGCAGGTATAAACCAACTACAGTAAAATCTCGTTAATTCGAATTCGAAGGGGAGTAGGAAATTGTTTGAAATTAGCGGAGTTCGATTTAATAGACGGATGCTAAAATGAACGGACGTCGTGCTATACTGCGAGGACGTCACCCAAAGGAGCCACCTTTGGATTTGTTGTCGCACATTAAACGCTCACTACGCGTTTTTGGCAGGTGATTAGTAGGTGGAGCTCTAACAACGAACATAATTAATTGACAAGTCACTGATAAACCAGACACAAGCTCAGAAACGCATTCATGTAAGCAGTGAACCTTAATGTTGAAATATATGACACTGTTTATGATCCAAAACACCTTAATTTACATGACAGAGTTAACGCAATCAAAATAAACGTAATCAGTAATTTGCATTTGCCTGCGTTTCTACTGTCGCGACTCTATAAGCAACGTTTGCAGCTTGACCAAGAGCTCCAGCGTAGTATACGAAGTCTCATCTGCGCAGAAATGCTATTGTTTTCTTTTAAACAGGAAACATTTCTTTGCTTACTGCAAGCAATTTTAGCGTTTCCTTCTACGTATCTATCTACCTATCTAGCCGACCTAATTAAGTTGCGGTAGACTAAGGTTAGTATGAGAGGGTAAAATAGTTTGACGTTCAGAACTGTCTGGTGGTGACTTGAATAATGTGAAAATTCTCTCGCGCACGACGTCAAACCCTTTCCTCCAGACACGTGTGGCACATACCCGTACACCACAGGCCACGGTATGCGGGTATGCGCCTCAGGTGTTCCACAGTTTGTATCTATCTTGGAACAGCGAGAACAGACATTGGTATTTAAATGCAAGAGCATTTATAAAAAAGAGACGACATAGACCCAGTCGCGTTGCGCAGGACAAAAATAAAGTTATTTTCCTTCCTCCCTTCCATCGGCAGTGTTGAACCAAGGAACTCAAAGCATGTTATGGTCCCAGCAGGAATGCGACCCCAAGCATTCTGCGAGGCAATCAAGTATTTTACCACAAAGCCAGGCCACGTCTCGGTACTTTTTGAAAAAAAAAAAACACTATTCAGATGCAACGCTGGTGAAACGTCAATTGTGGTTGCAATGCTGGGCTATCCAATTTTATAAACATTACAAATGCACTTCAATGGCGCAGGCGTAACGTAGGGATAGTGTCAACTGTAGTAAAGCGCCATCGACTGAAGTTGATCTTCGAAGCACTAATTAGGGCTTCCATAATCGCTGCATACCAGTTTACCGCTTCTGGTGTTGCATCGTTACGCAACTGTATGTAAACAACTGGTTATATAAAACATATCCTGCTGTTAAACATAAATATGTATGGTATAGCTGTTGTAAGTATGTCTAGCGTCATTTCGTTACGTTTCGCTCAACAAAACGTTACACCACAGTCACATTCCCTCCGCGTGCTTCGCATGACATCGATTCTCGTGGTACTTCGGATCTGACGTTTTTTTTTCCTCAGTAGTAAATTTGGTTTGGTTTAGTTTTGCAACACATTATGATCACTGTGGGCCGACTTCTGCGAGGAGCGATAAAATTCAGTTCGAATCAACCGTGGTGGATACCGACGCGTTCGAATTATGCCGAGTTTTCTTCGCATTAGAAATGCACAGAGATGTTCCAGGACCAGGGCGGCAGTTCGAATTAAGTGTAAGTTAGAATGAACCTAGTTTCAATGAACAAGCATTTACAGTAGTGCAAACTACGTCTTGCTTGACAAGGTGAATACCAAGTCAATGAAACGGCCGCGTCATGTCTATCATGACGTACATATCTGACATGCATGTCATGATTTTCATGTTGCAACCTGTTGTTTACTTTTATCTTGCTATATTAATTTAACACCTAACGCCAGATAGATAGATAGATAGATAGATAGATAGATAGATAGATAGATAGATAGATAGATAGATAGATAGATAGATAGATAGATAGATAGATAAATAGATAGATAGATAGATAGATAGATAGATAGATAGATAGATAGATAGATAGATAGATAGATAGATAGATAGATCCATCCATCCATCCATCCATCCATGCATCCATCCATCCATCCATCCATCCATCCATCCATCCACGCACCCACCCACGCATCCATCCACCCACGCACCCACGCATCGGTCCATCCATCCATCCATTCATCCATCCATCCATCCATCCATCCATCCATCCATCCATCCATCCATCCATCCATCCATCCATCCATCCATCCATCCATCCATCCATCCATCCATCCATCCATCCATCCATCCGCCCACGTCTGAGCGCTATCGTGATCGTCCCCTTTACTTGGTGTAGACAGAAATTGGTATGGGGGTAAGATATTTTGACGAATATGATGGTCTGGTCATTGCGTAGGGTTCGTCATCAGGGGGGGGGGGGGAGGCGCGAAGGTTCATCGCATCGCCCAGTCCTCTTCCAATGCACACGCCTATGTCTAGAGACGTGGGGCATATAACTGTATACCATGGACCACCATGGTATGCGGGTACGTACCGCAGGGGATCGACAGCTTATATTGTTACGGGGAGAAAAAGTATCGCAGAGTAAATTTACGACACCTAACGCCAGACATACAAGGCAGAGCCAAGTTCGCGCGGATATCAGCGAGCATCGTCTTCCTCTTTGCTGTCTTCCTGTTCATCTCCGACAGCGCTTCGTAGCATCACCACCGGCGGCGAAGACACCTATCCGGTGCTCGACTGGTTGGAGTGGAACGGCTTTAGTCGCGTGACGTAAACAGTGTCAGATGATCGCGCTGTGGTGGTCTCCAGAGGTTCGACTTCGTACCTGACGTCGTTGACTTGGCACAAGACTCGGTATGGACCAGAGTATGGAGAAGTCAACTTCTCGCAAAGACCAAGTCGCCGTGACGATGTATAAAGAAGGACCATGTCATCAGGATTGAAGTGGACATCCTGGTGGTGAACGTCGTAGATTCGTCGTTGCTTTTCTTGCGAAATGTTAAGTCGAAAGTGGGTAACTTCTTGTGCCTCCACAGCTCTAGCGATTGCATCACGAGTGTATTCTGATGTCGTATCAAGAACGGGCGGAAGGAGCGTGTTGAAAGGCAGCGTGGGTTCTCGTCCGTACAAGATATGAAATGGAGAGAAACCTGTATTGTCATGCCGAGACGTATTGTACTTAAATGTTACGAACGCCAAAGCTTCATCCCAGTCACGATGATCTGGTGAAACATACATTGAAAGCATGTCCATAAGTGTTCTCTTGAACCGCTCCTTGAGGCCGTTGGTCTGCGGGTGATACGCAGTGGCGAACTTGTGTTTCGTAGCACAAGAGTGCAAGATGTCTTAGACCACCTTTGATAGAAAGTATCGACCCCGGTCTGTAATGAGCTGTCGAGGAGCGCCATGGCGAAGTATGACGTCTTTGAGGAGAAAGTCGGTGAAGTTAGTTGCACAACTGGTAAGGATAGGCCGTGTGATCGCATTCCGAGTCGCGTAGTTGGTGGCAACAGCTATCCACTTGTTTCCTCTGATGAAAGGAGGAAAAAGCAGAATGAAAATTGTATCCTTTGTTCCACTTGACTTGAGCAAATTTATGGGTGGAGGGACCTTAGTCAGGCAGAGGTAATCTGTCTTTAGTTCCTTCAACCTAGGCAATCTTTGTTTTTGTCTGAATAGACAGTAAATGACTCAAATGAAAACAAAAAAAAAGGCCGAGGAGGTCAAGACCAACTCTGCAAAATGGTTGAGAAGCTATCTATATGATGGTTTGAAGGCGTCCTGCTGGAAGGGTGGCTGGTGTTTTGCGTTGCTGACACGATTTGCACGAAGTTACTTAACGACGTACACAGCGGTAAATACCGGGACAAAAGAAAGCGGTGTCGAACACGGTCGTAAGTTCTTGAGAAGGTCAGGTGACCAGCAGCAGGAATGTCATGCAACTGCGCGAGAACAGCCTGGCGCATATGTGTAGGTATGACCAGCAGCAAGTCAAGACCGTCAGGATGCATGTTGTAATGGTATAGAACACTATCATGCAGTGCAAACATATGGAGAGATGGAGGTGTAGTGGGGTAAATAAACCGGTTGATGATATCTCTCAAGTGAGGATAGCGTCGTTACTCGTCTCCGATGTTTGCCAATGCTGAAGGCGCGAACACGCACGTAGACTCGCCGCTCTCGGGAAGATCTAGGTGGTTCTACTGGGTGACGAGACAAGCAATCAGCGTCCCCATGTTGGCGGCCCGTTTTATAGACGACGGTGGATGAGAGTTCTTGTAGCCGCAAGGTCCACCATCCCAGCCATTCGATAAGGTCTTTCAACGATGACAGCCAGCATAAGGCGTGGTGGTCCGTGATAACGGTGAATGACCATCCATACAAATATGGGCGAAATTTGCCCACGGCCCAAGCGAGCACGAGACATTCGCGTTCGGTGATGGAATAATTGCGCTCCGCTGGGGATAGAAGACTGGCGTATGCAATGACGCGGTCACTACCATGATGTGGCTGTACCAACACAGCGCCAATGCCATTGCCGCTGGTGTCGGTTCGCACTTCTGTTGGAGCGGATATATCGAAATGGCCAAGAATCGGCGGCGACGTGAGGCACATGGTCAGTTCAGCAAATCATCAACTGCAATCTGCCAGCACCCCGAACAAAGGTCTATTGAAGAGAAATACTTCGCACCAATGACACAAGGGCGTCATCTATATGTGGTAGAAGGTACACGTCTTTTTTGCGAACCTTGTTGAGGTTTCGGTAATCGACACAAAAGCGTCAACTGTTGTCCTGCTTTCTGACGAGTGCGACAGGGGAAGCCCAAAGCCTTGAAAAATGTTCAATCATGTCCCGGGCCAGCATTTTGTCGACTTCGTTCTGTATGACTTGACGCTCAGTAGAAGAAACACGATAGGGTCACCGGTGTATCGGTTTAGCATCACCGGCGTTGATCCGATGCTTCACAATGGTTGTCTGTCCTAATGGTCGGTCATTAAGGTCAATTATGTCTTGGTATGAAGCGAGAAGGTCACGAAGAGCGTGCACATGTTCAGCCGGGAGGTCGGATGCGATCATTTTTGTCATGCCTTCTAAAGTAGCTTGACCCAAATCAGGACTCGTGGGTGATGGCTTATCCATTGTCAAGGCGGAAATATGGTAGTCGCAGATAGGGGCAAGGGACCCAAGGGAGATACCCCGGGGTAGAATCTATGAGCATATAGTCCAAAATTGATGAGAAGGAGACATGCGGCATTGTCCTTTATACTGATGATCATGTGCGCGAACGTGACGTATTGCGAGCAGAAGATGGCAGGGTTGGGTGACACGACGTAATCATCATCGGGTACGGGTGAATCAGGAGAGACCGCAATATGCATAACGGCTAGAGAAGGGACGTGAACGTAATCGCTGGAACATAGCGCACTCGGTTCAAGATCCCTAGGCTGAACGGTGAATGGTAGGGCGAGTTGGACGACACTCGTACAGTCAATGAGAGCTTAATGGGAGGATAGAAAATCAAATCTTAAGATGAGTTCATGTGGGCAGTACACATTCCACTGGGGCTCTTCGATTTTCGGACTCCTGGGTTGGTTCTGGAGACCTGCGGGTTGCCCGTGGGCTCCCCGAAAGCTACCGCTGCATCTGGTTCTTATAGTAAATGACGTAAGCTGGCAACGCGCCCGCCCGGCGACAGCCCGAAGGTCGCAAAGTCGAACGCAGCACAGCCAGCGTAAACGTAAACAAACTCTACCGTCATGGTAGCAAACAAAACAATGCGCCGCGTGTATGTTTTTTTTTCTGCATTGTCTGCTTGAAAATACGTAGCTAAGCTCGTCAAAAAGCTGAAATAATATCCTCGAGCGTACGCATTTGGGGTACGACTTCGTACGCTTGCACGATCACTCGCTGCGTCCGCGAATGAAACAGCCAGCTGGCGCACGCTGCCTTGAGAACGATGCAAGGTGAGCTGCCGCGACGGTGGCGGCTTGACAAGCTCACGTCTTTTTTAGTACATTTATCAGTCACTGCACAGCATGATGCGAAGTCACACGAAAGTGATCGTGTCCCCAAAAGAGCTTGAATATATATATATATACCTGCTCAGCTATCACGTATCATACGTCGCAAACACACGTTGACCAACTTACGTTTTTCTCAAAGTTTATGATATGCGCAGGTATCGGTACCACAAGTACGCGTCGTATATAAAATAAACATTTGCATGAAACGTTCTCGACCCATTTTTAGAACTTGCCCTGGCCTGATTTTCAGTCCTAAGTGGCACTTAACAAATGTCATATATATCAGCTTTGATTCGACTTACTAGGTCATAGTACGTACTGCGCGGCATTATTACGAAGAGGTGAAAAAAGACGAATCCAACGATGAAATGGGCCACGAAAGGATGTATACATTACTGATTCCATTCTCCGTTTTTTTTTTTCGCGCCGTATCGTATAATATCATACCACATATGCTGGCTCATAGATGGAAATGGGTTCACACGCCGTTCGCAACCAGCGAGCATCACCAACAGTCGCGGTCTAGGGCCTTCTATCACCATCGAAGATCAATCGTGTAGTCAGGACAGAGGTTCTAAGAGGTTCACGTACGCAAACATACGACGGAGCGAGCTAGTTCGATCACAATCGTCTTCGCTAAGTGCACAGCTTCACAAACGACTAATAAGAAAAAAAAATAACTCCAAAGTTGTCTCCATGCGTGCGTACGAACGTGTATGGCGTCTGCTAGCCCGAATCCTGCCCAAAACCTTTTAGAAAGCTTCCACGACTAAATTGTCGTGGAAGCATCTGACGACCCTTCGGCTCCCCGCGGGTCGCCAGAACGTCCAACCCGAGAAAAACGAACGCCAAGCGGAAGTGCGCCGCGGGGGGGGGGGGGGGGAGCAGCTTGAGAAAAACGAGTGCGCTCTGGCTGGCTCTGGCCACCCGCGGGTAGCCAGAAGTCGAAAACCGAAGGGCCCCACTGACAACTGGAGTCGCACCATCGACTACGCGGAGTACAGCGATCGGAGCTGGAGTAAGAACCTTCCGTAGTCGTGAACCGAGGTTCGAGCTCATGATTGACACGTGAGTGCCGGTGTCGACTCGTGCTATGACAGGTGCGCCATCGACATCTTTGTTGTCATTGGCGAAAAGGTACCTGGGTCGCGTGGTTGTGTCAGGACGACGGTGTGGTTAGCGGCGGTGTGTTGCGGCGCGGCAGGCCTGGCTGGCCGAGGCATGGTAGGGGATGGTTCCGATATCTACCCAGGAATGGCGAGAACAGATATCGGTAATTTGAATGCGCGAGCATTACGGAATGGAAGATATCGGAAGATATCTTCCATTCCAAGATTACGGAAGATATCGGTAATTTGAATACGCGAGCATTACCCAGGAATGGCGAGAACAGATATCGGTAATTTGAATGCGAAAGCATTACGGAAAAGCGATATCGACATTGTTGACTCGACGAATGCATGTGAAGAATAAATGTCAGGGTCACTGCAGGAATTGAACCTAAGCATTTTGCGTGCCAGTTATGTGCTCTACCACAGAGCCTGCCATGTAATAAGTTGAAAGTCCTTTGAAAAAATAAAATAAAAATAAAATAAACTTATTCAGGCATATTGTCGGTGCAACATCAATGGTGGTTGCAATGCTGCCTATCTAATTATATAACAAGGCATTACCTGTCTACTCCTATATGTGATAAAGGCGTGATGTCGCCTTAAACTACAGTATTGGCTACGCTAACAAAATTCACGTATTCACGATGGTTGTTATGCCTGCGAGTCGACAACGAACGTCCGTGCCTCTGAAAAAAAATTCCGCCATATCCACGAAGTGAATCATGATGAGTGGGCGAAGCTCCGGAGGTAAACCTGGTAAACCATGAATCCTCTGTACATTTTGCCCACTCGATTTTATTACATCGCTCCCCCTAGCGTACATCGCCGCACTAAATCGAACGATTGCCTTCAACCAATGACACGCGCCATATGTGACATCATTCCTATTTGATAAGATCTCGCGTCTTTCATCAACTACAAGTACCGCTTTCTAGTTTATAACATCTTGCATCTTTTCATCATCAGCTACAAGTACCACCATCTAGTACACACTACAAGAACTAAACGAGAGGTGGCTACATACAGGAGACGGTACCGCCATCTAGTGAACACTGCAAGAACTAAACTAGAGGTGGCTACATACAGGGCACGGTACCGCCATCTAGTGAACACTGCAAGAACTAAACTAGAGGTGGCTACATACAGGCTACAGGGGACGCACAGCCCACGCCCTAAGGAGCTTCGCCCCTAAAAGGCAATCTGTGTCAAGGCCAGCCCGTGAGTCCGCCTGACGCGAACAACTCAACGGCGTCAACAGGCGACGGCGCCTTTCTGGCGTGCACGTGCAGTGAGTCACCTCCGCAAGCGAGCCCGTCGAATAAACAACCGGCGTCTTCCTGTCTGGCGGCTGACGCAATGCCTAGCGACGTCACTCGTCCTTGGGTGCAGCCACCTGCAGCGCAGCCTCTCCAGATTCGATGAGAAAGAATGACGCGGCCCAGCGGCGACCCCATTGGAGGAGTCTGACCTCATGACCAGCGGCGCTTCTGGTTGGACAATTGGGTTGGACCCGGTGCATATAAAAGAAGCCCTGCGGCGCGTCGGGAGCAGCCGACGTGTTGGAAAGCAGACGTGTGTCGCAGTTGAGCTGTGTGAGCTATGTGATAGAGAGTTGAGCTATGTGTTAGCAGTCCTATGTGAGAGCTGACATGTGTGTCAGAGCAGTCCTATTTGAAAGCAGGCCTATGTGTTAGAGAGGAGAGCTCGGCTCTTCGAGTCTCTGTCTGCCCCAGTGCCGGATTTGTAACGCCTCTGTATATATGCTGTACATAAACCTTGTTTAACTCACCGTCGTCTCGTCCGCTCGTCTATCAGCTCAGCGCAGAAGCAGTCACGAGCTGAGAAACCTACGCTACCAAACGGCTGGTGACCTTCCCTGCGGAGTTCGAAGCAGTCGCCTTCGGGACCGTGTTGGCGTCGCCGTCTTTCGCAACAGTGGTTGCAGCGGTGAGATTTCGAGGCGCCCTTCGTAACGTCGTCGGAGGCGCGCGTCGCAACAGTGGTTGGCAGCTGCGGGATCGGCCGGTGTCAGCGACATCGATACGCTACGTAACAGTGGTTGGCAGCTGCGGGATCGGCCGGCGTCAGCGACATCGATGCGGTGAGTGCCTGATGTTTTCCCCTCAGTTCACCAGACTACTCTAGCTCAGGTTATAGTAGTTTAGAGAAGGGCTGTGTGAAGCATTAGAGTGAGCTTTGATCGTTTCAAGCCAAGTCGAAGCGCTTTGAAACCAAAGTTAATGCGGAGGGTGTAAACACGGGAGTGTTTAAAATTGCTTGCGCGTCTTGCTAGTATAGCTTATAGTGGGTACGGCAAGTAGATTCTTAACAGAGGCAAACAGCAAGAGGCTAGTGTGAACGATGGAGAACCTTAAAGTGAAGGAACTCATCGAAATTGTGAGGAACTCGGCATTACTTTGGGCTGTGCGAAACGAAAGCAAGCGATCCTTGAGATCATGAAGGACGAGGGAGTGTCGGCTGAGGAAGTCGATGAGGCGTGGTTGGATATCAAAGCACGCCGCGAGGAGGCTGAAAGGCAAGAAGCTCGCGAACGTGAAGAAGCTGAAAGGCAAGAAGTTCGCGAACGTGAAGAAGCTGAAAGGCGCGAACGTCGCGAGCGCGAGGAGGCCGAGAGACAGGAGCGCCTCGAGTTGAAACGACTACAATTGGCAATACTACAGTGTTCACAGGCACCTAGCGTAGCTTCTCCAACAGTTCAGGTCAGCGGTTATAGAATTCGGGACCAACTGCCACCGTTCGTAGTAGGCGAGGACATGGCGAAGTATCTCGTCAAGTTTGAACACGTCTGTGAGCGAAACGCTTCGGAGCGGTCTCTTTGGGCGCAGAACCTGTTAGCTCTTCTTCCCGGCGAAGTGTCCGACGCGATAACTTGCTTGTCGAAGGAAGCGTTTGAGAGCTATGACGAGGTTAAGGAAGTTCTCTTGAGACGTTATAAGTTGTCACCCGAGGCTTTCAGGCAAAGGTTCCGGTATGCTAAAAAGGGGAATGAGTCACACGTTGACTTCGCGTTTTGTCTTAAAGCCGATTTAATTGAATGGCTCAAGGGCGAAGGTGTTTATGACGACCACGATAAAGTGGTGGAATGCGTTGCATTGGAGCAATTCTACCGCTGCATCGAGGAGGATGTCAAACTTTGGCTGCAGGACAAACTTGGGGAAGTACAGCTAAACAAGGCAGCAGAGTTAGCTGAGGAGTATTATACTCGCCGAAAGTTGCATAGCAGGGCAATGCGCGTGTAAAATGATGAAAGGAAAGAGGGCTTTTCAAGGAAACCTCATCAACGGAAACCCGCTCCGCACCGTAATTTCAAGAAGGACCCGTCTTTTACGAATGACACTGTAGGGGAAGGGCAAACGGAAGCGGAGAAATCGAGTGAGGTTTCTACCACACGGGCGTTTGAATCACGGAAGCCGCTAATCTGATACAACTGCAAAAAGGAAGGACACATCGCGATAAACTGTCAGGAAAGGTTTGCTTTCGCAACAATCCGAGAATCAGAAAAAAACATGCTGTTGTTGGAGCCGTATCTCCAAGAAATTAGGGTGAATGGGAAAACGTGCCGAGCACTTATAGACTCAGCGGCAACCATGGATGTTGTCCATCCTTCATTGGTGTCTCCGGATGACTTTACAGGAGAATGCGCGTGGATCAGGCAAGTCACCGAGGAGCAGAGTGTTTGCTTACCAATCGCCACGGTTGTCATTGAAGGCCCGTTCGGTATGTTTCGCACCGAAGTGGCTGTGTCTGCCGCGCTAAACAATCGTTTTCCTTATCTTTTCTCCAACAACTCAGAGCAGCTTCTCAAAGAGCAGGGTAAATCGTTCTTCCCCAACTTAGCGTACATGGCCCTCACGCGATCGCAAGCCCGGAAGCTTTCGCAGGAGCTTGATCTGGTTCAATGCGGTGAACTAACAAGTGACCTTGTCGGCGGGTCGACGGAACCTCAGAGAGGAAATTTTCCGCGTGAGTCATGTGAGCAGTCACGCGAGCGGCCCGTCGCCGAAGCGACCGGCGCGGTTTCCGTAGCAAGGGGAGACGACATGGCGCCATTGAGTCAGAGCGAGAGGGTTGCAACGCTCTCGCCTGTAGCGGAAAGTTGGAGTAAGCTGTTGAGGGTTGATCTAGAGAAACGCTCGTTCGAGAGCAGCGTGAGGACCTCTCGATTGAAGCGCTAGTGGAAAGCCACGTGAAAGTTGCACGAGTGTTGTCGAAGGAGTACTACGAAAAATCGGCGAAGAAATGTACTTTTGAAGTAGAAAGTCAGGTAGTGCTGCTGTGGCCGTTCAAAAAGAACAAGCTTGGGATTCATTGGGAAGGGCCCGCCAAAGTAATATCTAAGCTTTCCGATACGAATTCTGAAGTGAAATTAGGAAGGCGGCCGAACAAAATTTACCACAGTAACTTGAAAGCAGTCATAAATCTGCTGTTGAATGCTTCAGAAGAAGAGGGAGCAGAAATGTTTAGTTCTAGTGAGGTAATCGAAAGGGAATCGGAGGTAATCTTGGAGCAGTTGAACCTAGAGCCTAAGTTAAGTGAAGTCCAGAAGGAGGACCTGAAAAGGATTGTTTCCGAGTTTGAATACGTGTTTTCGGACCATCGCGAAGACACGACGGCGATCGAACATATCGAGCTAACTTGTGAGGAGCCAATCCCTAGCAAGCCGTATCGTTGTTCTCCTCTGCAACGTCGCAAGTATGAGCAGCTGTTGGTACCGCATAGGTATCGTCGCCTAAAAGTGGCCGGTTACTGAGATGGAGCATGATGCTCCAACAGCACAACTTTGACGTTCGCTACAAAAAAAAAGGGAAAGCTATACGCTAATGCAGGTGCATTGAACAGTGCGTTCTAGCTAGTACCTTCTCCACCTTTCGGTTTCTCGCTGGCGATTCGGGGCAAAATTTTGACCTCATCACGACCTGGGCTGAGCGCTCTCGTTCAGAGTGATCTCAAGGGGTCAACTTTATGTTCTATTCTAATTCGTTACGTTGTTGTACGTGAAAAAAAATTTGAGTTGTCATTTTAAGAGTCTTGTGTCCCACATGTGCCTCTTGATGTAGAGGGAACGAAATTCCGATAGACACGTAGCTGGGTATATGTTGCACTATACTTTGTCTGGTGTTCTGTCGGGTGACCGAGGGCACTTGCTTGTGTCGTGTGTTGTCTGTTGTCGATCCGTTCTTGACAAGTTGCAGAACCATCGACAAGTGGTGAAACCAAGGATCGCCAGAAGAGACGAGCGAAGCTGGTCGACAAGTTGTGGCGACAAGCCAGTGGAGCTGGGATCCGTCCTCAAGAATGGGATGTGTTCCCGGAACGGAGTCTGGAGCTGCATTCTCCCCATGGCCCTGGAGGCGAACCTGGAGGGACCTGGCGAACGAGCGCGCCTGTCATCCGAGCCCCGTGAAAGCAGCTCGTCTTTCCGGCACATTGTCTGGTGGCGGGGGTGCTGTTATGACTGCGAGTCGACAGCGAACGTCCGTGCCTCTGAAAAAGGCAATCTGTGTCAAGGCCAGCCCGCGAGTCCGCCTGACGCGAACAACTCAACGGCGTCAACAGGCGACGGCGCCTTTCTGGCGTGCACGTGCAGTGAGTCACCTCCGCAAGCGAGCCCGTCGAGTAAACAACCGGCGTCTTCCTGTCTGGCGGCTGACGCAATGCCTAGCGACGTCACTCGTCCTTGGGTGCAGCCACCTGCAGCGCAGCCTCTCCAGATTCGATGAGAAAGAATGACGCGGCCCAGCGGCGACCCCATTGGAGGAGTCTGACCTCATGACCAGCGGCGCTTCTGGTTGGTCAATTGGGTTGGACCCGGTGCATATAAAAGAAGCCCTGCGGCGCGTCGGGAGCAGCCGACGTGTTGGAAAGCAGACGTGTGTCGCAGTTGAGCTGTGTGAGCTATGTGATAGAGAGTTGAGCTATGTGTTAGCAGTCCTATGTGAGAGCTGACATGTGTGTCAGAGCAGTCCTATTTGAAAGCAGGCCTATGTGTTAGAGAGGAGAGCTCGGCTCTTCGAGTCTCTGTCTGCCCCAGTGCCGGATTTGTAACGCCTCTGTATATATGCTGTACATAAACCTTGTTTAACTCACCGTCGGCTCGTCCGCTCGTCTATCAGCTCAGCGCAGAAGCAGTCGCGAGCTGAGAAACCTACGCTACCAAACGGCTGGTGACCTTCCCTGTGGAGTTCGAAGCAGTGGCGCCTTCGGGACCGTGTTGGCGTCGCCGTCTTTCGCAACAGTGGTTGCAGCGGCGAGATTTCGAGGCGCCCTTCGTAACGTCGTCGGAGGCGCGCGTCGTAACATGGTGCAATGATTCAAATCATTGCACCATCATGCGCACTTCTTTTCGATAATACTGACGCGAGTGCTCTAACATGAGTGCTACGGTTACGTTAAACCACACATTAACCTGTGAACGCCAGTGTTGTTGACACGCTTGATAAGACCGCAATGAGCGCACTACTATACTACATTTACAAACACACGTCGATCTACGTCCTGACACTTCAGACCTGTGTACTGTGCGATGTCTGTGCACTTAAAAAAAACACCAGATGGTCAAAATTTCCGGAGCTCTTCACTAAGGCGTCCCTCATGATCATATCATCGTTTTGGGACGTTAAACTCCAGATATTATTATTACGTCCTAAGACTTGGCTCAAAGCTACAAAATGCAGCATGAACAGTTACTCGCCGACTGCTTCGCATGAAATCCAGTCCCACACGGGGTGAGATCTGCGTAAGTTTTTAACGCGATTGCGTTAAAGAGCTCGTTGCACAGCAATTCTGGCATCGGTGTTGGCGTCATTAGTTGTAAGCGAAACGTGATCACCTTGTACACAACGTGACTGAAAAACCGAGAAAGATGCAAATGAAATAAATATTAAAAATTTCCGGGTCCTATGAGGAGCGAACCCAGGTCATTTGCGTGGCAAGCAGGTGCTCCATAAACAAGCACCCATCTGCTTGGAAACAGAGTTGAAATAACTTCCTCTAGCTGCTTGGAAATGTTGTGAAAATAACGTACATGTTGTAGAAACACATGCGTTTTGTATATACAGGCTTCACAATCATGTAATATCACAGTAGTATTGCACAGTACAAGCGTGCATCGCCATCGGGCTTCAGGACATGTGATTATCTTAATGACTGTGTAGTCTAAAGTCGGCCACTCATTACAAAAGGCCTTGCGTAGTGGGTGCATAGCAAGTTAAAAAAAATTCACGTGCTTAATTGTTCGTTGTTGAAAGCATGCTACCCATCACCCAGACTACAGCCATCGGCGAAAGCTGACACAAGCCACTTTCAAACTCATCGATTATATTGTGGAAATCCAAAATTTAAAGTTCTCGAGTAACATCATTGAATAAAAAGTATGCACTGGACGGTTGAAGTACGCACTATTGGGACAGGATACTGCTATCGCGTCCGTCTCTTAAAGGCGAAGCTTAGTATTCTATATCGTGTTGCGCAGTTTGCTTGTGGACTGGCCTGATCGTTGGCCCGCCCACTTGCCTAGAGCCCACGACAGTTATAATTAGAAGCAAAGTACGTGAGACACTAAGTTGGCATGACTAATTTTACAGGTTTGTGATCGAAGCAAAAACCAAGTGCCTAGAATGCGTCACCAGTTTTTGTTTGAATGCGTCACGAGTTTAACTACAAGTCTTGGCACGACACTTCTTGAGAAGCGCCGTACCAAAGTTTGTAGCTAAACAAAAACTGGTGACGCATTCTAGGCACTTGGATTTTGTTAAATGACTTCGATCACAAACTTTGGCTCGATAATGCAGTTCTAACCTTACAGCAGTCAAACAATGAGTGACAAAAAGAGATAAGTAGTTTACAAGCGGTATAGCCGCTTTGCAGCATCTTTATTTTACTATGTCGTTTCTGCAGGTACGCTAAGCGTTCAGAAGGTTGGCCCTTAAGCCTGAATGTACAGAGCGTTAACACAAAGTTGGCTTTAGTAGCGAAACATTTTGTGTCACCCGACATGTGCGCCCATGTGGAGGCGTTAAGGCGCTGGCAAGCAGTGTAAGGGCTGTAACTTATGTTGAGCTGTTGTCTGTGGCCTTGTATCAGCTGGCAAGACATTTCAAGTGTTCGTAGTATATGCACCGTTGGCTTTAAAAAAATCTTCTTAGTTAAAACCTGGAAAGGCCCTGGCCTCCACGTAAACGCACAAACTGGGTCGCGCTATTCACACTGTCAAGACACGCGCTTGGCATATACGCTATATCACTATAGAGCAGCAGTAGCAGGCCTATCTAGGCACGTTACGACAAGCGATTGTTGGGATAATGTTCAATAGTAGGCGAGGTAGCAAGTGACTGAGGCTAGGCATCAAGACAGTTCTCGCCGCTCGACGAGCGTCTTCCAAAGTGCAGCAACTCGAGTACGAGCGCGTCTTTCGAAGATGAGCAAGCTGACGAAGAGATCGTCGCGCAGGATTTCTCCGAGCACCCAGAGACGCTGTCTCCGATGTAGCGCTGCACATGACGAGTGGAAAACTTTTTCCAGGAATCCCGTCCGCCATTTGTCAAAGTCCACGCATGCTGTATGGAAATCGGTTTTGATATCGGTGACCAACTGGCGCCATTCCTCGGTTGCCTTGTTGAAAATTATTTCCTGAGAAGTTCCAGCTTTGTCCTTGGGGCCCTGCCGGCAATCGTCCAGCGTTTGTCTGAGCCTCTTGATAAGGCTTGATTGAAGTCGTTCATAGACTGACGCCCACTGCGACTGGATTGCGTGGTTGAGGAAATCAATCTCGTCTAAGACGATGTAACGCCTTGAGCGTATGCGCGGGTCCAGGCAGTCTTCGTAGTCCTCCTCAGAAAGCTCTTCGTTGGCCTCCGCATCCACAGCGTCTTGATTAAGCTGCGAGATCAGGTTTAAGAGCGCGATCAATTCATCTGATGATTGCAACACGGGCGGCGTGGGGGATTCTTCTGTCTCAAAGCTTCTTTCTTTCGGAAAAATCCTGGATAAGTCTTGCCTCATTTCGTTCAGAATATCATTTGCACAGGCCAGGGCATCACGAACTTTTTGACGACTAGCCTCGGACACTGAAAGATTGAGGCTGCTTTGTTGTTCGCTGTGAAGGCTCGTGTAGCCGCTTGAGTTCAGGCTGCATTCTTCTTTCTTTTTTCCGCCTTCTGAAACCTCGGGACTCTCTTCAGAGGCCGCAGTCGAGGAGGACTTGCAAAGGGCGCTCAAAGGTGCGCTCTTGGAGACGTCAACTGCCGCTCGGACGTCATTTTCCTGAAGGCTGGCTTTCTCGTTGAAGCGATTCACCAGCTGGCAGACCAAGCCTCTCTTCCGGGGGCCGTAGGAAGACTTGGCCTGCTCATCTGTCTGCGTCGCTTCGGTGTCGGCGCACTGTAGGAAACACCGACAGCGCAGCGTGACGCGAGCTTGCATGCCCGTGGGTCGCCGGCAGTTGCACGGGGGCACGGCCGTGGTAGGCGTCGACAAGCACTTTGCGGATTCAGTGGTAACTTGTGGTTGCGTCCATGTCGAGTAGCCTTCGCCATAGCTTCGCGGTCGGTGGGACAAGCTGCTGCCACTTGCGTCCAGGCCAGTAGTCTTCTCTAGCAACGGAGTATTGGGGGTAGCGACCCGCAACTTCTCCTTCAGCTCGCTCAGGAGCCGCCCGTGCGCGGTGGCGGCGGCTTCCGGCCGGTGGCTGGTCGCTGAGCCGCCCGACGCGCCGACGCCCGGGGCGTCCTTTACGGTGTGGTCTCCGAGGGCCGCCTTCATGCTACTGGCCATCCCGTGTTCTAATCGCTGTCTGCTGCTGCTTCGTCTCCTCGTGCTCCGTGCTGCGCGAGGAACGTGCGTTCACGAGCCGGCACAGGCCGGCTCGTGAATTGCTTGTGCCTTGACTTTCTGGCTCCTGCCCACTACGGGAGATGAGCCATGAAACCTGTGGTTTCGCTCGCAGGATTTCAAGCTTGACGGTTGTGCCCTCGCGATCTCCAACGCCAAGCGTAGCTCCCGCCGACTGGTTCGCCCTCCGCTGTCTCCTGACGCCGTGCAGCTCTCGCATTGTGGCGCCCCGCCCTTGAACTGCTTCGACCGGATCCCCACTGTCCTATCTCCTTCTTTTTTCCGTCGCTTGCCTGTCTATTTCTTCATCTATTTTCCTTCTATTCTTTTTCTCCCTCGTTCCCCCACCCCTATAAGGCACTGCGCCGTGTCGCCTGAAGGCAGACAGAAATTAGGTGCCTTTTTTCTTTTCCTTACAACCACTACCACCACCACCTGATTGATTTGTGGGGTTTAACGTCCCAAAACCACCATATGATTATGAGAGACGCCGTAGTGGAGGGCTCCGGAAATTTAGACCACCTGGGGTTCTTTAACGTGCACCCAAATCTGAGCACACGGGGCTACAACATTTCCGCCTCCATCGGAAATGCAGCCGCCGCAGCCGGGATTTGAACCCGCGACCTGCGGGTCAGCAGCCGTGTACCTTAGCCACTAGACCACCGCGGCGGGGCGACCACCACCACCTGTGGTTAGTTTAAGGATTTTTTTTAATATTGAAAAGGGATGAAAGAGAAATCGATCGCGTCAAGAATAGACAAACATTTAAGAATAATCTGTCTGCATATAGATCAACACAAAAATATAAAAACGAAAACTAATGAAAGGACCAACATTTTTGCTGCAACAAAAGCTTAATTTGGGATAGTTGGTTCATTGTGGCTGTATTGTAGTAACAGCGCGATAACTGTAGGAAGAAACCAACTAGACAGGAAAGAGTCAACTGAATTTTTTGAAGGTGCTACGACCGCTTTTATATGGAGTGCAACAGTGCACATGCGCGACGACACATGTGTGACAACAAAAAATATTCTTAACTGAGAAAAGAATACCCTCTCTCTCAGAAAGGAGAAGTGATGACGTACTGATGCATTGATCCGTGGCCTTTCTGATAAAAAATGCTTGTATAATCTCTGTTTCATTCTTCGTTCTTGCTTTTTTGAAAAACCGTGTTTTATGGATAAGAAAACTGCAATTACATTAAAGTGCTTATTTTGGCCGTTGTCAATAATATGTTACAGTGTCAATAATATGATGTAATATATATATATATATATATATATGAGATCTAACACACTAACACATAGTAATGCCAAGGAATGTACAGGGGAAGTTATTAGAACCAATGGAATGTAAATAGGAAGAAAGATTCCTTGATTCCTTGGCATTACTGTCTGTTAGATCTCATTAATATTGTGTCAAAACACGGAAAAGGAGCCCTTAGGTATACACTTCTTTCCCTTATTCATTAACGGGGGTCTCGTACTGGCAGACTTGGTGTCATTAGGTTGTATACGAGGGACTATTAATCAGCTGCCCTCTCGTAATAAGTTCACGTGCTACGTGACGCCACACATGCGCATAAAAGAGTGTTTCACACTCGTCGCTTGGCTTATAGATGGCGCTGACTGACACTCCTACTTCTAAATTCACATATAAACCCAAAAAAGTGGATGGAGGAAAGGCCGCTGTAATAGCTCAGTGGTTAGAGCATTGAACGCGTTATTCGAAGGTCGTAAGTTCGCTTCCTGCTCACGGTTGGTTATTTTTTCACCCACTTTTCTTTGTTGTTATTTACATTCCATTGTTTGTAATAGCTTCTCCTGTACATTCCTTGGCATTACTGTCTGTTAGATCTCATTAATATTGTGTCAAAACACGGAAAACGAGCCCTTAGGTATACACTTCTTTCCGTTATATATATATATATATATATATATATATATATATATATATATATATATATATATATATATATATATATATATACATACATATATATATATTTTGTGGGCATTTGTAACTTACATTGTCCTCATCCCTGCATAATCACAATCACCATCATCCGCTTGTCTCTTTGCCCTCATTGCCACTCTGGGTCATCATCATCGTCATCGTCTGTGTGCTGGCTCGGCCCGTTCGTTTTGCGAGGTTTTTCCTCAAATAAACGCTGTCGCAGCCAAGACTACCAAGACTTCATACGTGGTGGAGGTGGATTTTCTATCCTCTGACCTCCCGCAGCCCGCTATATCCCCTGGAGCTTCGTTCAGACCGCCGCTTGCGCCCACAGTCAGGCAGCATGTCCCAGACCTAGCTTGCCGGCACTGATGTCATCAACCACGCACCGCTGCAAGCTGCCCCTCCTACTTACATACACGGACATCAGCGGGAACCCCCGCTCTTCGCTGGTCTTCGGGGAGAAGACGTAGAGGACTGGCTCGATGACTACGACCACGTAAGTGCCGCTAATAGGTGGGACGAGGCCGCCAAACTGCGTTACGTGCCTTTTTATCTGGTCGGAGTCGCGAAGACATGGTATTTTAACCACGTCGTTGACTTACCCGACTGGGCTACCTTCCAGCAGCAGCTGCGGCACGTCTTTGGGACATCAGACATTCGATCCGCCGTCGCGAAGAGGACACGCGATACTCGCCGACAACATCCCGGTGAATCGTATACTTCATACATCGAGGATGTCCTCGCACTCTGCCGGCGTATCAATAAATCCATGCCGAAATCGGACCAAGTGCGCCACATATTGAAAGGCATTGGGCCTGTTGCCTTTAATGCCCTCGCTATGCAAAACCCAGTTACCATCGCTGATGTCGTGGCGACATGCCAGCGCCTTGATGCGCTGGACTCCGTTCGCCTTCAACCAAACATCGGCGACCACCACTCCACGTCAGATGGCCATCTGCGTGACCTCATCCGGGACATTATAAGCGAAGAAAATCGGTCCATGGGCTTCACACCTCCTACATCGCGACCTACACAGCCTTCGGGAATGCCCCTACGTGACATCATCAGGGAGGAACTTACATCCCTGACTGGCTCTGCGCCCGTACAGCCACTGTAATGGCTGGGGAAGGAAGAAGTTGCAGGTGATGTCATCCCACCGCTGCCACCAGTTGTAAAGGTCGACGAAGGAAGAAGGGTCGCTGAGGATGATGGCATCCCACCGCTGCCACCAGTTGTAATGGCTGGGGAAGGAAGAACTTGCAGGTTATGTCATCCCACCACTGCCACCAGTTGTTAGATGTGGGAAGGAAGAAGTTTCAGGTGATGGCATCCGGATGGAGGAACTGAACGCTGACAAGAGGATACGGAAAACAAAACATGGTTTATGGCACTATTTACACATATTTACAGAAAAAAAAGGGATAGTGGTTTCACAACCCACGAGCGTGGTGGTTGAACGTTACATAGTTCAGAGCGACGTCCAGCACTCTGCCGCGTCGTTTTCCGTTGCCCGATGAGTCGCCGAGTCCATTAGTTACCGCTTCTGCTTGAAGGGACGACAAAAGGGTCCGCATTTGAAGGACGGGCACTCGCCTTTGCTTGCTGCTTGGTCTGGATAATTGCTCAAATCTTCGGCAGCGACGACCAGACTGGGCGCCGAAGGGATTTAGAACCTCTCCAGTGATCGGCTTACACACAAAGGCGTCTGCCCAGACGACTTTCCAGGCCAAACTTAACACCACCTGCTTCACACCCTATAGCCACGTACCCTCAAGTTGCTGCCGTGCCTCCCAGCGACGCCCACGCGACATTGCCACGTCCATCCTACGCGTCAGTTGCTGCCGCTACCCCGGTGAACTACCATTCCGTGCCCCCTGACCCTTCGGCCCACCTGACCGCGCTATCTCCAGGTGCCCCGAATGCCTTCTATTCCCCACCATGGCGCTCGTCTCGCCCTGTATGCTACTACTGTGGCTATCGCGGCCACATATCTCGTTTCTGCTGAAAGCGCCAGCAAGATGAGCGTTGGAACGATGTGCGTGAACGGGATTTGTACACCGGGGCGTCTTATCAAGGTCGGCGTTATTCGTCTCCCCCGCACCGGTCTCCATCTTCTCCTGCATCGACTGCACCACGAAACAGCCGAAACACGAGACGCCGCTCGCCTTCGCCCTTCCGCCGTTCCACTTCTCCACTTCGGCCCGCCTCATTCACCTCTGATAATCATTCGGAAAACTAAGTGATGCAGTTTGTGGAGGAAAAACTGCATTCGGAATCAGAACTGAAATTCCTCCATTAGGCCCGTGTAACATGGTTTCTGTGGAAGTGGAAGGAGCGCGAGTCGATGCTTTGGTGGACACAGGTGCGACATTGTCTGTGATACGTGCTGATTTGTGTGAACATTTAAGGAAAGTAATGACGCCTTACGATGGCCCCACGTTAGTTGCTGCCCAGGGGAACGTCATTCACCCTTCCGCACTTTGTACTGTGCGTGTTTTCATCGACGGCATCCGCCATCATGTCCAGTTTGCTGTCCTGTCCCGCTGTTCTCACCAACTAATTTTAGGGTGGGATTTTCTATCATCTGCTTCCATGGCGGTTTGTTGTGGGCAACGCGTCGTTCACCTCGCTGACACCGACTACATGCTTGACGACGATAATCAGAAGCCACTTCGTCTGGTCGCTGCGAAAGACATCGAACTCCCGCCACTACAAGAGCAAATTGTCAGCATTACGTCCAACGACATCTATCACGGGGATGTATTGGTCTCACCGTCACCACTTTGCGTTCGCAAAGGTATAGTTCTTCCGTCCGGTGTCGTTCGTTTTTGCAATGGCTCGGCACTTTTCACCGCTGTCAACTCTACACCGGAGAAGATCTTACTGCCACAGGGCACTACTGTGGCCCGTGTTGCTGACTTCGAGCCTGTACTCGTCATGCCACTACAGGCCATCGCATCCAAAGAACCTTGCCTCGGTGAGCATGTTTCTTCCTCCGCCTTTACCACCACTATCAGCAGCGAATTGACATATTCACAGAGGCAGCAGCTGCTCGCATTGTTACAGAAACATGCAAATTCTTTCGATATTTGCTCGTCTAAGCTGGGCCGCACTAATACTACAGCACATCGAATTCAAACTGTTGGGACATCTATTGTACACCGCCGACCCTACCGCGTGTCTCTAACTGAACGAAAAATTATAGAAGAAAACGTTGCGGACATGCTTAAACGGGAAGTCATCCGTCCCTCATCTAGCCCCTGGTCGTCTCCTATTGTTTTGGTCCATAAAAAGGATGGCTCTGTGCGGTTTTGCGTGGACTACCGGGCGCTCAATAAGATCACACGTAAGGACGTGTACCCTATGCCACGCATTGACGACGCCCTTGATTCCCTACAAGGCGCGGAATTCTTCTCAAGCATCGACTTGCGTTCTGGGTACTGGCAGATCCCCATGCATGAAGACGATAAGGAGAAAAGGGCATTCGCAACCCCGGACGTGCTATATGAATTCAACGTGATGCCTTTCGGGCTCTGCAACGCACCCGCGACTTTTGAGCGCATGATAGATACCGTGCATCGCGGCCTGAAATGGAAAAGTTGCCTTTGCTACCTGGACGACATTATTATCTTTTCGTCAACGTTTCCTGAGCACCTAGAACGATTGGATCAAGTTTTGACGTGCCTTGCCGGCGCCGGGCTTCAAATAAACACTAAGAAATGCTCTTTCGCTAGCAAATCTATCAAGGTCTTAGGACACGTCGTTAGCAAAGATGGCATTCGACCCGACCCTGACAAGATTTCTGCAGTCCTTCACTTTCCGCGCCCCGAAAAACCAAAGGAGCTTCGCAGTTTCCTTGGCCTCGCCTCCTATTTTCGCCGGTTTATCCAGAACTTCGCTTCTATTGCTGCTACATTACACCAACTACTTGCTTCCAACGTCCCCTTTCTGTGGTGTCAAGAATGTCAAACGGCATTCGACCTGTTGAAGCGGGCACTCACGTCTGAACCTCTGCTCTGCCACTTTGACGAAGCCGCACCAACTATCCTCCATACCGACGCTAGCGGCCTTGGTATAGGAGCCGTTCTTCTACAACGCGACAAGTCTTCCCTAGAGAAAGTTGTTGCATATGCCAGTCGCGTGCTCACCGCTGCTGAACAGAACTACACTATAACTGAGCAAGAGTGTTTGGCTGTGGTTTGGTCGGTCCAGAAGTTCCGTCCCTATCTCCACGGCCGTCACTTCACAATCGTTACGGACCACCATGCCTTATGCTGGCTTTCTACACTGAAGAACTTGTCCGGACGCTTGGGTCGGTGGATAGTACGCTTGCAGGAGTACGAATTTGACATAACTTACAAGTCAGGCAGAAAACATCAAGGCGCCGATGCTTTATCTCCTTGCCCGCTTCCAACTACCCATATGAGCGTTGGTGAGAACTCAACCGCCACATCTACCAAAGTTCATACGCTCGCATCAATAACGCAACCCTTTTTGGACGACGAGCCAACATTTATCTCCTGCCAGCAGTCCGATTCATACTGCAGACGCATGATGGACCACCTTTCAGAAGTTTCTCATCCACCAAACGCGCGACTCCGTCGTCAACTCCTGCACTTTAAGCTGGACATTGGGGTTCTCTACCGCCACGTCTACCACCCTGACGGTCAGCGCTGGTTTCCTGTACTGCCACGCTCTCTTCGACTTCGGGTGCTCGAAGCCTTCCACGACGATTTGACTGCTGCTCATCTTGGTTTTAAAAAAACTCTTGACCGCATTCGATGTCGTTATTAGTGACCTGGCCTTTCTTCTAGTGTAGCTCGGTACGTCGGTTCCTGCTACCCATGCCAGCGTCGTAAACTCCCCACGTCGGCACCTACTGGACTTCTACAGCCACTTCCGTGCCCTTCAATGCCGTTCGAGGTTGTAGGTGTTGACCTTTACGGGCCTCTCCCCGTCACATCTGCTGGCAAACGATGGATAGTGACTGCCGTGGACCATCTGACACGCTACGCTGAGACTTCCTCTGTTATTACAGGCTCAGCTGTAGAAGTTGCAGACTTTATTCTTCCCGCAATAATACTGCATCATGGGGCTCCTCGTGTACTGCTTAGTGACCGCGGCAAAGTGTTCCTGTCACAAGTTGTAAATGAAGTACTGCGCGCTTCTGGAACTACTCACAAGACAGCTTCAAGCTACCACCCTCAGACAAATGGTCTCACAGAAAGATTTCACCGAACCCTTGCAGACATGATAGCCGTCTACGTCCAACCCGTCCACAAAAACTGGGATACTCTTTTACCATTCCTGATATTCGCTTACAACACCACCGTTCAGCGAACAACTTGCTACTCACCGTTTTACCTCGTGTACGGACGCACCCCGACTACCTTTCTCGACGTCTCCTTCTTTAGCAGCCATGGGAATTCATGTCAGTCTTCTAGCGAAGAATACATTTCCCGCCTGGCCCAGTCTCGCCATCAGGCTCGCATCAATACTGAAGCGAGACAGCACGAGTGGAAGATCATCTATGACGAATCCCACCGCGTTGTGTCTTTCCAACCTGGTGACGAGGTGCTGCTTTTGACACCTATTCGCACTCCTGGTCTCTGTTACAAATTCCAACCACGCTTCATCGGGCCATACATTGTTTTAGAACAGACTTCGCCGGTTAGTTATGGTGTGACACCACTCGTCGCCCCAACAGACCGCCGCTACCGCAGCACAGAGATTGTCCACGTTTGTCGCATGAAACCTTTCACGCGACGTTCCCCGTCACTTTGACTTACGGCGGCCAGGGTGTCCGCTTCCAAGTGGGGGGAATTAGTGTGGGCATTTCTAACTTACATCGTCCTCATCCCTGCATAATCACAATCATCATCATCCGCTTGTCTCTTTGCCCTCATGGCCACTCTGGGTCATCATCATCGTCATCGTCTGTGTGCTGGCTCGGCCCGTTCGTTTTGCGAAGTTTTTCCTCAAATAAACGCTGTCGCAGCCAAGACTACCAAGACTTCATAATATATATATATATATATATATATATATATATATATATATATATATATATATATATGGCACAACGGGAGCGTTGTCAACAAGGATAAATATATTTATTTCCCAACAGTTTCGGGAGGGGTCCTCCCTTCATCAGGGGGTTATCCCTGATGAAGGGAGGACCCCTCCCGAAACTGTTGGGAAATAAATATATTTATCCTTGTTGACAACGCTCCCGTTGTGCCATATGCCATACCTTCACGAAGACTAACTGGCCCATTGAATTATTACTCCCACTATATATATATATATATATATATATATATATATATATATATATATATATATATATATATATATATATATATATATATATATATATATATATATATATATATATATATATTGTTACGGTTGAATTAAAGGATAGGTAGATTTATTTACAGGGTGAGGATGAAGTTCGGCAGTCGCGGTAAAGATGGAGTCCTCAGGCCGCACCAGACACCGTCGTCTTCCTCTTCTACCTCCCCGGCACATACTACAGCCGGGCTCATACCGTAGCAATCCCCGGTTCACAGACGAAGCCCGCTGGGCGAGTTTATGTCACCGGAGGGATGAAGCTTCTTGAGGCGAGCCACGTGCACCAACTGCGTTCTATTTGACTGACGAGAAGGTGTCGTCAAGCGTGCCACAACGTACGTCAAGTCAGTCAAGCGATCTACAATCATGTAGGGGCCTGTGTACTGTGGTAAAAACTTCTGACATAAACCAGGTTTTCGTAGGGGGGTCCACAACCACACGAATTCACCTTTGCGGAATGAAATGGCATCATGACGTTGATCGTATTGTTGCTTGGAGCGATCTTGTGATGCCAGTGTTCACAAGCGAGCAATTTGGCGGGCTTCTTCAGCCCGGCACAATGTTTCGGCCACGGACTCATCGATATGGAGCTTAAATGGGAGGATTGTATCAAGGGAGCTGCGTGGTGATCGAGCGTAGAGCGGGTAGAAGGGTGTGAAGTCCGTGGTCTCGTGCTTCGCTGTATTGTATGCATAAGTAATAAATGGTAAGATCTCATCCCAGTTTTTGTGATTGGACGCGACATACATTGCGAGCATGTTAGTAAGAGATCGATTGCTACGTTCTACAAGACCATTCGTCTGGGGATGGTATGGTGTCGAATGTCTGAACTGTGACGTGCAGAGGCGAAGCAATTCTTCCTCAGCGTCCGCGATGAATTGGCGACCACGGTCACTGATGATTACTTGAGGTGGACCATGGCTGAGAACAACGGAGCGTAACAAATAGCAGCGACGTCATCAGCT